>NC_135819.1:56717198-57064776 GCF_964213995.1 Mustelus asterias
TTCCTGATGTTGTAAAATATCACGTTTAAATCCGAACACTCGTAAATCTATTTAGAAACTTTATTTATATTGATTGGAACAGCATAGGGGGTAGGGTTTTACAAATGAGGGAAAATTAGACTTGTCAGACTGGGAAAGAAGGAACATGTTTTCTGAAGAAGTCTGGTAAGTTTAAAATAAATTGTAAATTACATCATATAAAATGTATTTTGTTACATATTTAAATTGAAGAGCAGCAACATTTGGCTTCCGTTGAGTTCTTTATGAATGTTAAATAGAAATGAATAAAGTTAACCGACAATGAAGGATGTTTTATTGGAGACCTGTGAACATTAATGCATCTGAATCTCATCCACAGAACTGATTATATGGATTGAAATTCTGCTTCTGTTTTGTATCTGTCTGTGTGTGCAATTGTGGAATTTTAAATTTCCTTCTCAGTGCTAAAATCTGGGGCTGAATTTTCGCCCCGATATGAAGGAGGTGGATGGGCCCACAGCAGGTGGATAACCAATCAAGGTAAGTTAACGGCCAATTTTCCTCTGGTCCTCCTGTGGTGTGCGAACCAGGTTAGCTGCCTGGAAACAGCCGCGTCACAGCAGACCCAGGAGGACAGTGCTCCAGGATGTCTCTGAGAACCGTTCCCCCCTCCCCACAGTCTGCCTGGCCGAGGCTGCTTCGACAGGCCTTCCTGTGGAGAGGTTTCCCTTCATATTGGTGGCTGGCCATTTATTAATGTTAAGCTTATTGAGGCATGGGGAGCGCCCTCTCTCTTCCTTACCTGAAATAGCAAGCTGCTGCTCCTTCTGTCTTGCAAGGCCTTCCATTGGTTTCCTTAATTGGACAGCAAGACCCCCTCTGGCTACTAATTGGTCAATTCAGGGAATATTGCTGCTGACTGACCAGAGCGTCGGGGCCCTCATTTGACCCCAATGTTAGGGCCATGATCCAAAACACAAATCTCTGTCCCAAAGTTGTTTTTTGGATAGTTTTCTCCAGAAATAATTTTAATAAAATGGTTGTTATAACTCATGATACCATAGACTGAATTTTACATTCCCCCACTGACAGAGTTCGAACTGGCGGGTATCCTGACCACCTCTAATCTGACTCGTCCCTGCCCCAACCTCAATTATACCAACGATTAATGGCTTCTTCAGGGGCCTCATCCCTCTTCCGCTCAGATTTAATGGGCAGCTGGAGCGATCCATCCAGGTTTCCCTGTGTGGGTGGGGGTGGTCCCTCCTTAACTGGTTTCCATGACCAATTGAGGGTTTCTCAAGGTGTAACTATCCCAATGTTCCCCTCCCCCCCAAGGCCTCTCAAAAGCCATCCCTCAACCCTCATGGACCCCCAAGCACTTGCAAAGTTCTGATCCATCGCCACTCATTTCCTAACCGCCCGTGTGCAGTACCGGCAGTGGCCACTGCTCCCGCTGGCGCCATTGGTACATCAAGAGCTATTGGTTTCTGATTGGCTGACGGCTCTCTGAGACAGGACATACCGACAGTGGAAACACTGCTTTGAGCCTGTTAACAATCAACTAGCTGTTAAATGATGGCAGGGTAGCCATTCTTCCCCTGAGTGGTCTCCCCGCACATCCCCCCCTCACCCCCCCACCTGACATTTTAGCTGAGATGGGGCGGGGACCATAATGCCCTGATTAATTCAGACTTACTTTTGGACTCCCTTGTGTACAATTTAAGACCATAAAACCATAAGACATAGGAGCAGAATTAGGCCACTCGGCCCATCGAGTCTGCTCCGCCATTCAGTCATGGCTGATATTTTTCTCATCCCAGTTCTCCTGCCCTTTCCCCAGAACCCCGATCCCCTTATTAATCAAGAATCTATCTATCTCTGTGTCTTAAAGACGCTCAATGACTTGGCCTCCACAGCCTTCTGCGGCAAAGAGTTCAACAGATTCAAGAGTCTCTGGCTGAAGAAATTCCTCCTCATCTCTGTTTTAAAGGATCGTCCCTTTAGCCTGAGGTTGTGCCCTCCGATTCTAGTTTTTCCTACGAGTGGAAACATCCTCTCCACGTTCACTCTATCCAGGCCTCGCAGTATCTTGTAAGTTTCAATAAGATCCCCCCACATCCTTCTAAACTCCAACGAGTAGAGATAAGAATTGATTTTATTTACTGGAGACACAGATCTTTATTGCAGCTGTTATTTAAATACCAGCTGACCAAACCTCTGATGTATCTGGTTGTGTTACAGTGCCACAAAGGGGCAAAGAAATATAACAAAATTTTATCTGCATGATAATTATCTTTCGAACTCCCACAGTAAGTGTTAACCTTCTGGACGTCATATTTATTGTGATGTGCTAATTTAGTGAATTAAAGGTTAATGCAACATCTGAACTCATTTTGCAGATAGCACACTCATTATTTTACTGGCATAAAAATATAGGAAGTCTGATCTGTGTGGAGTCTGCACGTTCTCCCCGTGTCTGCGTGGGTTTCCTCCGGGTGCTCCGGTTTCCTCCCACAGCCCAAAGGTGTGTGGGTAAAGCTGATTGGCCTCTTAGTGTCAGGGGGACCAGCTAGGGTAAATATGGGGTTACGGGGATAGGGCCTGGGTGGGATTGTGTTTGGTGCAGACTCGATGGGCCGAGTGGCCTCCTTCTGCACTGTCGGAATTGGAGTCGTAGAGGTTTACAGCATGGAATCAGACCCTTCGGCCCAACCTGTCTGTGCCGCCTTTTTTTTTTAAACCCCTGATTCTATTAAGTCCTGGTATTCTTAAAAAAGGATGAAATGTAATTTTACATCACTGAAAATAATGTGAGCTACAGTTCATGCAAATTAATTCAGTTTATCCTTGGATATGATCGCATTTCTCATCCTGATAAATATGCAGATTGCTAATTATTTTCATGCACAATAAGATGAATTGCAATTTTGTTTTTAAATGCTTCTTGTCATGAATATTACATAAAGATGTGAGTAAATTGCCTGTGGAAATCTTCCATCTGGAACAAAGTCCCATAGCGGGGAAGGGGAGTGTTCCCTGCTGGGAAGGCCAATGAGAAACCACACCATATCTTCCGTTCCCGGCAGAATGAATTATGCATCTTGGAGTTTTGCACCATCTTGTGTGGCAGGGCAGGCTTGGTGGCACGTGTCCCGCCATCATCTCCAGATGCCATGTTTAAAAGGCGTCCAACATCACCGGCAAAACTTCCTGAAGGAAAAAGATGGATATTCTGAGTCTGGAAGATGGATCTCTGTGAAAACACTGAAACTGGGAGATCCATTTGACAGACACTCCCCCCACCCACTGCTGTCATGTTCCAGGGTCTAGGGTCGCTGGTGCCCTCCATCCCAAACTCCGGACGCTGCCCCATGCCTTCTTCAGATGAGTCCCGACTTTTGCACGCTACCTTGCTCCATCATGTTCTGGATTGGTGTGTTTTCCCGCTGGCATCGTGGAGAATCGTGTGTGGAATCGATTGGGCCTTCCCATTAGCGGGAAGCAAATCAGTTCACGCTGGCCTCCAATGTGATTCCCCATCCATCATGGCGGCCAACATCGGAAGATCCAGCTGTAATTTAGGCTGACATTGAACCAATTTTTGGACCCCCCGCCAAATTCTGTTTCCCCCCACCACCATCTGCTTTTGATCGCACAAGGGAGAATTCTGCCCACTGTCTCTCAGTCTTCTGGGAATTAGCCCCATGTGTCATGGATTTTACCACTGCCCCCTTCTGAAGCTGGGATTTTTCAGCCCCGCCGACCGCTGGGATCTTCTGGTCCCGCTGAAAGTTAACGGACCTTTAGCTGGGCTGCCACATCGCGCGGGGTGGGCCCACCACACCAGGGCTGAAAAATCCCAGCCTGAGGTTCTGCCGCTCCTGTTTCAGATGGAATGCAAGTGATTTCTAGCAACTTCCATCAATGAGCCTCTTACTTTGTGAAAAATACTTTGAGGAGAGAAGAATCAGAAGTATGGTGCCACCGGGATGCAATTCTATCACTCAACAGTCACCCACCAACATATTCTTTCACCAGATTGACATCACTATGTTGTGTGTTTGTCAGCAACTTAAAAGCCATTTGCCACACATTTTTAAGAAAATGTGGCAACGATTTAAGCTTTAAGTTTATTTATTAGTGTCACAAGTAGGCTAACATTAATACTGTAATGAAGTTACTCTATGACCACTGCCCTGTTTACACTGGAAGGCAAGGTGATCAACAAACACAGATTTTCATGCCTTAAACACAGCAAGTCCCAGCAACTGTGGGACCCACGGCCTATCGCAACCAGGACCGATTCCTCCCCCTGCATGATCGGTGCGGTGGCCCAACCCCCCCAGAATGGGCGTGACGCTGACCTTGCCGGATATCCAGTGGCGGTAAGATCGTGAGATGTGAGAAATTTGGCGTGAACCTGATTTCTCAGCTCTCGCGTGATCTTACTGGCTCGCCTCGCCCATCGGCCGGTGGGACGCAATGGTAAGATCGCCCCCTTTGTATTCCCTTTGAATGCAAGACCATTAGAACTGTTTGCAAAATATTAAACTCCATTGTGATATAAAATATCAGCACTGTGAAATTATCAGAACTGAAACTTCTTCTGGTTACTAAATGTATTCACATTACCTCAGCAATACTGCATCAACCAGCCAGTGTAAGTAGCTGGCTGTCATGTTTTTAAAATGATATAAAGGCACCAATCACTCATAGGAATTCTGTAAACATGTCATGAGTTCATTTATTTAATATGGGCATGTGAGAGGATATATCTACATGGATTGAAAGCTTGAAGAGTTCAGTGGCAGAGCTGTGTGTGCCGTGTTCTGCTCACAGGCCAAAGTGAAACTCAAACCGGATCACATGACACACTTCCCCTCTAGCGATGTCATAATGTATTCCTTAAAGGCACATTGCAACACTGACTTGGCACAAGTGGCATTACCTTTTATGGATTTGGCATAGATGGAATCATTGGGCCATATGTGGAGAATAGTTCAAAGAAATAAGCCTCAGAAATGTTTCTGAGCCTATGTGGTAAGGAATATATTGTACACAGGCTGATGTGCTGCATATTGTGCTACTAAGTACATTTTTAAAGTCTTTCTCTTTGCAATTTTTTTTGGTTCCGCTCTTGTAATTCACTAATCCTCCAAGCACTGTTGTTTAAGTAGCAAGGTTATGTTAGGTCAGATATCAGATAATTAATCCCAATATGAATTAGCTTCACAGACACAGGATATTTTATTTAGACAAGGTGAATTGAAGATGACAGAATGCCTGCAGCACAGAATGCCTTTCTATATTCCTCTCCCGATGCTGAGCCACAACAGACAGTTGCATAAGGCTGATCTTACATTCCACAAGCTACTCGTCTTCCATCATGCCAGTCTGCATGGCTAAGACCACTGTGCCAAGGAATAACAGCGAAGACCCATGTCACCAGGAATGGGACCAACATGCCACCATTAAAAACCACTTCTTCATCACAGATCCCACAGTCTGTCCACCCGACCTCAACCTGCGATGCCAACATTGGGCACTCCTCAACAATTCCTGCACTGGCTCAGGCCTTTGTGCAGCAAATTGGCATAAGTAAAGCCCCGCAGTGAACCCAGACTGCAGCCAAGGTGCACTGCAATCAATGACTCACATCATTGAAGCCTGTGTTGCTATGCCTGCTGCACAGTCTGTTTTAACCCTGATACAGTGGATAAAGAATTGCGAGCAGACTTCTTGTTAATACAATAATATTTATTCACACACAATTATTAATCACCCACCCAGTTAATACTAAGTTATCTTAGAAAATACTAAAGTTCAAGTCCAATACTAGACCTTGACTTAACTTTTGTGTGACTGGCAAGTATCCAGGCAGATATTGCCCTTTATCCATGTGTTGGACTCCGTAATCCTCTGCGTAGTCTGGTCCTTCGGTCTGGTCTGATACTCTGGCTTTGGTCTTCCTTCCTTCTTTGGTGTGGTAGCTCTCCTCATGCTGGTCGTTGCTGGTGATGGTCACCGTTGTTGTGGTTCGTTCGTTGGGGAGGGAGAGAGAGAGAGATTCTACTGTTGTGCAGCACCTTTGATACCTCATTGTTTTTTGATCACCCTGATTGATAAAGTCCAACGGCCATGCCTGTAGGTGCTGGAGGCACATAGGTCACATACCTCCCTTCCAAATAAGGGGTTAAGGCACTCCTGTGTCTGGTAAACAAGATGTGGAGATGCCGGCGTTGGACTGGGGTAAGCACAGTAAGAAATCTCACAACACCAGGTTAAAGTCCAACAGGTTTATTTGGTAGCAAATACCATAAGCTTTCGGAGCAATGCTCCTTCGTCAGATGGAGTGGATATCTGTTCGCCAACAGTGCACAGACACAGAATTCAAGTTACAGAATACTAATTAGAATGCAAATCTCTACAGCCAGCCAGGTCTTAAAGGTACAGACAATGTGGGTGGAGGGAGCATTCAACACAGGTTAAAGAGATGTGTATTGTCTCCAGACAGAACAGCTAGTGAGATTCTGCAAGATCAGGGGGAAAGCTGTGGGGGTTACTGATAATGTGACATAAATCCAACATCCCGGTTTAGGCCGTCCTCATGTGTGCGGAACTTGGCTATCAGTTTCTGCTCAGCGACTCTGCGCTGTCGTGTGTCATGAAGGCCGCCTTGGAGAACGCTTACCTGAAGATCCAAGGCTAAATGCCCGTGACTGCTGAAGTGCTCCCCAACAGGAAGAGAACAGTCTTGCCTGGTGATTGTCGAGCAGTGTTCATTCATCCGTTGTCGTAGCGTCTGCATGGTTTCCCCAATGTACCATGCCTCGGGACATCCTTTCCTGCAGCGTATCAGGTAGACAACGTTGGCCGAGTTGCAAGAGTAGGTACCGTGTACCTGGTAGATGGTGTTCTCACGTGAGATGATGGCATCCGTGTCGATGATCCGGCACGTCTTGCAGAGGTTGCTGTGGCAGGGTTGTGTGGTGTCGTGGTCACTGTTCTCCTGAAGGCTGGGTAGTTTTCTGCGGACAATGGTCTGTTTGAGGTTGCGTGGTTGTTTGAAGGCAAGAAGTGGGGGTGTGGGGATGGCCTTGGCGAGATGTTCGTCTTCATCAATGACATGTTGAAGGCTCCGGAGGAGATGCCGTAGCTTCTCCGCTCCGGGGAAGTACTGGACGACGAAGGGTACTCTGTCCACCGTGTCGCGTGTTTGTCTTCTGAGGAGGTCGGTGCGGTTTTTCGCTGTGGCGCGTCGGCCAAGTTCCGCACACATGAGGACGGCCTAAACCGGGATGTTGGATTTATGTCACATTATCAGTAACCCCCACAGCTTTCCCCCTGATCTTGCAGAATCTCACTAGCTGTTCTGTCTGGAGACAATACACATCTCTTTAACCTGTGTTGAATGCTCCCTCCACCCACATTGTCTGTACCTTTAAGACCTGGCTGGCTGTAGAGATTTGCATTCTAATTAGTATTCTGTAACTTGATTTCTGTGTCTGTGCACTGTTGGAGAACAGATATCCACTCCATCTGATGAAGGAGCTGTGCTCCGAAAGCTTATGGTATTTGCTACCAAATAAACCTGTTGGACTTTAACCTGGTGTTGTGAGACTTCTTACTCTGGTAAACAACACAGTTTGACCAGAAAGTGTCCTTTGTCCTGGAGATGGCCTGTATTCTGTGTATTCCAACGTCTGCAGCTGCAGCTGTTAATCTCATCCAGTGTTTTTTGAGGCTGCAGCCTGTCTGTTTCAGTGCTTGTCCAATTATCCCAGTGTGCTCTTGCAAACCGCCATCTTAGGTGGCCTGTTTGGGCACACCTGGGACTGACAAAATTGAGTGGAAGGCTCAGAAAGCTCCATTTAGTCATTGTGGAAGCTATTGCCTGGCTTGGTGAGTATTGCAAACGCTAAACAAAAAAGGACTGATATATTCAGAATGGTTTGCCGCTTCTGCTGGGGGCTGTGATAAAGCTTGAGGTTAGGGGACTGGTAGCCTTGGTAGAACCCAAATTGCTCAGTCTGGCTTTAGTCAGGAGTTTGTAGTGGAAAGGATTGAGTACAGTACCACTTGCACACTGATGTCAGAAGGTACATGACCTGGACCTAGGATCAGTGTGGTGTCGGCCGGAGGCGGGCTAAGACGTCAGATGGGGATAGTTGCGTGTCTGTATCCTTTATTGTATATTTATATATATTACAATAAAGACTCGCTGTTCATATACAGAAGACAATGAAGACTTCTTTAACAGACAAACTCTGCAGCCTACACCATCCTAACAGCGTTGAGGAGTTAGGGTGTGGAAAGAGAGCAAGAAAGCTGACACATATCAATCTTCATATTTTAGAGCATTAACTCCAGCTGGGACAGTTAGATGTGGAGGGAACTACATTTTAAAAACAAAATAAAAACAGGAAAAAAATCAATGTTTGGGAAAATGAGGGGTAGAATTGGCAAAAGGAGGGAGTCTGGACAGAAGAAAGTTTGAAGAAAAAAGCGAGAAATGGAGAGGAAAGCATTCCTTTCTGCTTTAGCCTTGAGAATTAACTAAAGAATCTATTAATATTGTATAGGGGTCAGGGGTCAAGCTAAGCCATTTTAATGTTTATTTTAGATAAACATTTACGTTGCACGTTGTTTTTGTAGGGAGTTATGCAATATAATCTAACTTTTTACAACTTAGTCTGGAACAAATGCAAATGAAAGGAATATATTAGTGTGGTTTAATTTTTTTTGCAAAATATACTTTAGTCATAAATTATCTGAAAGAAACATTACAAAACATTTCAAATAGTCGCAACAGTAAAGTGCAATGATATTCACATTTTCTCCAGAGATCTTGGGGGGGGGGAGTTTTCCCACCCCACCCACCATGAGAATCGTTGCAGGCAGGGGCTGGACCATGGAAAGGGCTGTTGATCTCAGGAGGGATTTTCTGGTTTTGGGGCGCGCGGCTGGAAAATCCTGTCCCGAGGTGAATCATAGAATCATAGAAACCCTACAGTGCAGAAGGAGGCCATTCGGCCCATCGAGTCTGCACCGACCACAATCCCACCCAAGCCCTACCCCCACATATTTTACCCGCATCTAGGACACTAAGGGCAATTTTTAACCTGGCCAATCAACCTAACCCGCACATCTTTGGACTGTGGGAGGAAACCGGAGCACCCGGAGGAAACCCACGCAGACACGAGGAGAATGTGCAAACTCCACACAGACAGTGACCCGAGCCGGGAATCGAACCCGGGACCCTGGAGCTGTGAAGCAGCAGTGCTAACCACTGTGCTACCATGCCGCCCACGGTACGCTCTGAGGGTCTTCTAATCAGCAATGAGAACAATACAGACATTTCAGTATTTTCATTACAGAGAGTACAATTCTGTTCACACGATATTAATGTGGTTTACAACGGGAGCGCTCCTGAGCGCACACGACAACATTTAACAAAGAACAAGAACAAAGAAAATTACAGCACAGGAACAGGCCCTTCAGCCCTCCAAGCCTGCACCGACCATGCTGCCTGACTGAATTAAAGCCCC
The DNA here is from genome assembly GCF_964213995.1 of Mustelus asterias. Classification (NCBI taxonomy): domain Eukaryota; kingdom Metazoa; phylum Chordata; class Chondrichthyes; order Carcharhiniformes; family Triakidae; genus Mustelus; species Mustelus asterias. Next base: position 56,726,729 of record NC_135819.1, read on the forward strand.
CTATTCTTCCGAGGACCCTATCCCTCTATTCCCATTCTATTCATGTATTTGTCAAGATGCCCCTTAAAAGTCACTCTCGTATCCGCTTCCACTACCTCCCCCGGCAGTGAGTTCCAGGCACCCACCACCCTCTGTGTAAAAACAACCTGCCTCGTACATCTCCTTTAAACCTTGCCCCTCGCACCTTAAACCTGTGTCCCCTGGTAATTGACTCTTCCATCCTTGGAAAAAGCTTCTGGCTATCCACTCTGTCCAGGCCCCTCAACTTCCGTCATTCCAATGAGAACAAACCAAGTTTCTCCAACTTCTCCTCATAGCTAATGCCCTCCATACCAGGCAACATGCTGGTAAATCTTTTCTGTACCCTCTCCAAAGCCTCCACATCCTTCTGGTAGTGTGACGACCAGAATTGAACACTATATTCCAATTGCGGCCTAACTAAGGTTCTATAAAGCTGCGTATTTGGTCCATTGCCTATTTGTGTAACACTCAGTGCTGATTGCACTTGCAGATCAGCTACTTTAAGCTTTTCTGTCTTCAACCACATCAGTGATTATTCTTGAATAAAGTTATTTTTATCCGCGCCTCATTGTATGAAAGAAAGACAGGGTCGAAACGTGCAGGAAAATGAAAGATGAACCGTATAGAGGCTGCATTTTCATTGCAAGCTTATTTTGAGGAATTTGTGTCAGAGGGACAGCTTCATCCTTGCTGATCATTACAGTGGATTCCCTGGAGACTTGTCTTTTATCCACTTTTAGCATCCATGGGGATGAAAAAAAAACAGGGAAAATAAAATCACATTCTTAGATCAAATTGCTGGCAAAATACTGAGGCATTTATCTTAACCCTAAGCCACATTGGATGGAGGACAGAGACAGAATAGTGACATTCTCAGCTACACACCAATAAAGGACATTCAGTAAAAACAATGTGATGCCAAATGTATCTGTTAATTTTGGGAGGATTTAATCAAACTTGCAGGGAAGATTCGTCTGTCTCTTTTGCAGCAGAAGTGTATTTGGAGCATTTGTAAAAATCATTTAGGTTATTTTCAAATATCTGTGGAACATGATAGGTCCCTATAGCTCAGCACAGCAGCTCTCCAATGAATATTAATTGTAGTGAGGTGCTGGACATTAACTGGGGATTGGCCTCAGCGGAGCCTCTGTCCATTTGGCCAATACACAGGATTCAATCAAAAACCATCCTCTGCTTGTACATTTGGAACAGGCTGAAATTGTGGTGGCTGGAGCAGATGTGCAGGAACATTAGGGTGGGATTTTCCAGTTCCCCTGCAATGTGTTTTCCAGCAGGAGAGGCAGCTGGTCATTGGCCACCACCAGGATCTTCCAGTCCCACTGATGTCTACAGTGTGTTGTGAGACTCACCCATCCCGTTGCTGGGGGACCCGCCGTGGAGGGTCACTTTCAGCGAGACAGGTGGATCCCGCCAGTGGGAAGGGCTGGAAAATCCCGCCCGCATTGTGAAGTCCTAGAGCTCGTAAGTGCATAAAAATATACTCCAGTTCCATCCTTGGCTACCTGACTCCCTGAGTTGTCCCAACATCTGACTATGGGCAATGGCCAATAATACATGGAGGTGAGTGATTTCACTCAGCCTGAGATGCACTCTCTCTAATTTACAACATCTGAAGTCAGTCCCTATTGAACTCCAAACATTTGTGTCCTGGTACTTACAGAGCCAGAGAGTGGGTGGAGAGACAGTCAGTGAGGGGAAACTAGAAGCACAGGATTCCCAAATGTGGCAGTTTTTAACTTTAGGATGTTTTCAATGTTTTTCCTCCAGGATTCGTGCCTGATGACCAGCTTGATTGATGGTCTCCAAGAGCAGGCCACACCACCGGAGGAGGTAGGTCCAGGGGTGAGGGGGGGGATATGAAATGGGAATAAAAAATACAGACATGTACGTGACAGATAAATAACACTGGAGGTGTAAACTAGAAAAATCAATGAGCTAGAAAAATCTTATCAGTAAATTGAATGTTAGTACTTCAGTCTGCACAATGGTGTAGTTGGTGATTTGATTTTGTTTAGCAAGACAACAGACTATGGAAATAATCATACTGTGTGATGTCTACACAGTCATTGCTACTTTGTTCACCATTGAATCATTGCGTGAATTCAATCCTAAGTTTCAATGGGAAGGAAACCGTGGATCAGCAAGTTGGGTCTGTAGCTGTGAATGAACCATCTGAGTTCATAGTAATTCTGTAAAAGTAGGAACATTTTTAACACTTTGCTGAGGTTTCCTGTTTCCTTTCCTCCTCTGGATAGAGTTCTCCAGTTCCAAATTAACACTATTTATATTTAACAAATCGGCCTCTGTAAAACATGGGCCTTTGGAGGGAAATTTGATCAGACTCAATATTGGGCACAGAGATTGCGCTGTGTGATGACACATTCCTGGCATCGTTGAGGAGGCAGTGTGTATAGTTTGTGAAACCCGCTGCTGACCACTGCACACTCAGCAGGGGGTCCGGGTGTGCACATAGCTAGCATGATAGACACCAGCCTGCACCTCTTAAAGGGGAGGTGATGGCCTAGAGGTATTGTCGCTAGACTATGAATCCGAAAACTCAGCTAACGTTCTGGGGACCCGGGTTTCGAATCCCGCCACGGCAGATAGTGGAATTTCACTTCAATAAAAAATATCTGGAATTAGGAATCAAATGGTGACCATGAAACCATTGTCGATTGTTGGAGAGCACCCATCTGGTTCAATAATGTCCTTTAGGGAAGGAAATCTGCTATCCTTACCTGGTCTGGCCTACATGTGACTTCAGGGCCACAGTAATGTGGTTGACTCTCAATTGCCGTCGGGCAACTAGGGATGGGGAATAAATGCTGGCCAGTCAGCGACGCCTATGTCCCATGGATGAATTTTTTTAAAATGGCAACCTTCCCTTCTTAAAGAGGAGTTGCACCTGTACGACACCCGTGAAACACTCAAGACAGCTTTGCTTCATAAGGTGGAGGTCAGCAAATGGCCAGAGACACAGCTCTGGGTGTTCAGATGTGGTGCTGGAGGCCTGAGGGCATGGTCGCACACCAACTGATGGAGCGGCACTTCTTGCTCTTGTGGTACATTGCCACATTGGTATGTGGTGCCCACAGAGCTATGTACATCAGTCGATGGCATTCCTACAAGCCTTGCAAAGCCACACACTAAAGAGAAGTAGGATGAGTAAGAAAGAGGACAACAAAGTCCTTTCTCCTTCAGAGTCCAGAGTCTTCCTTATGCCGTGATGGATGGCGAGCTGTAAAAATGTTGCTAATACTCCCGGCCCCAGCCTGAAAGGATTCTTTGGTGTAGAAGTTTGAGGTTTCAGTGATCTTTGCAGCCATTGGCAGTGCAGCCTTCACCCTGCTCTGTGGCTGCAGGTTTAATTGCAGGAGGTGGCAAAATACAGTCGCCACCTCTTTAATTATATGTAGATTGTCCCAAACACTGATCTCAGTGACCCGAGGCCGAGGCAGAAACATTGCTCCCTGAAGACCCGTGGTAGGGAAAGTCTTCTGGCGCCATCCTCCTGCCTCTATACACAGCTTCTCCTCTCTGCTATCATGGCAGCATCTTCAAGGCTTGGGCTGCAGCCCCACAGGAACTGCAATTATTTCACCCATAACTGAAAGCCGGCATTCTCCTGACAGGCCCTCTAACCCCTCTGACATCTTTGTCAATTTCAGCGTGACTTCCCTGTAAATCGAGTCAGGATTTACACTTGGGGCACATCCGTGCAAGAAGTGGCTGGACATGTTTCTGCTGATGTTGATAGAGTTTTGGACTACCGCAGAATCAATACCAGTGGCGCTATGGAACTGAACTTTGCAGCCACGCTCAATCTCCAGTTTAGCACCAGCAGTCTGTAGTATCCCAGCATTGGTCCAATAACTCATTGCTGCTTGTTGTGACAGGGGTCTGATTTTAACTCAAGGTGGGTGGGTTTTGAATGAGTTAAAACACACCAGAAGGATCTTTGAATAGTCCTGCTTGGATCTCTATAGTTAATAGTCAGCTACTGTACGGCAAAATTGGTAGTGGATGGAGGGTGGCACGGTGGCACAGAGGTTAGCACTGCTGCCTCACAGCACCAGGGACCCAGTTCAATTCACAGCTTGGGTCACCGTCTATGCAGAGTTTGCATGTTCCCTTCATGTCTGTGTGCGTTTTGTCCAGGTGCTCCGGTTTCCTCCCACAGTCCGAAAGACGTGTTGGTTAGGTACATTGGCCATGCTAAATTCTCCCTCAGTGTACCCGAACAGGCACTGGAGTGTGGCAACTAGGGGATTTTCACAGTAACTTCATTGCAGCGTTAATGTAAGTCTACTTGTGACACTAATAAATAAACTTTAACTTTAGGTGAGTATTGTATTACTACCTAACTATCCAGAATATCCTCACACACCCTTTGGGTTTGTTACAATTCTATCCGCTGGTTAAGAAATAATAATATAGTTTGTTGGATGCTTTATAAACTGTGGTTTTTCGAAGAAGAAACTAGATTTAACAAGTAAATAAATAGTAAGCCAGCAAATTTAGAACTGAACAATTATTAAATGGAAACGTCTGTTTTCATAATTAATGTGCTATTAATGGATTTGTAGGAAGGTTTGACATTAAAATATGACAGTGTGGGTTAATTAATGGTAATAAAATATGTGAATGAACATAACGCACCTGTGACAATGACCAAAATTCTTTTTAACCAGTCACATAAATTTGATCAAATGTTCATGCAGCTGTGATTTGTGCAACGTTTGTGGAGAGTGACGCAATGACGTTTCAGACCATTTTGATATACTGACAAGACCCAGCATTTGTGTCACTGATTTGGCGCTAATTCTAACTCTTCCTCTTCGTCAAACTTCCTCATCGCAGTCCTGAAATGTTCAATACCTCCCTCACCTTTTCCTTAACATTCACAAATCCAATTCCCAAAGTGGAACGACCCTCAGCAATGGTCAATAATGCGTGCTTTCTACTGCATGGCAGCGTGTTTTACTTCAGTTACTGTTTTAGCTACAGTTAAAGAAGAAAGGAATGTCAGCCCCTTTGAGATTTAACTGCTGAGGTTCCTGTTAAAGATATCACATTCTGCTTATTATGGACTTAAAGTCAATAACAGTTACATTGAGAAAGGAATCAAAGAAAGCTTGAAAACAGAAAAAAGGACATATCAAAAGGAAGCTGTATTATTTGTGTTTTATTTTTGATTTACGCTGCTTGTTCAAATTGTTTACAACCTGCTGTAGAAGAGCCTCAATTCTACAGGTTACTTTTCATTGAAAACTCATTCTATTGCATTAATTCAGAGATTTGATTCGGGCTTAGGCCAATACACCACAACATCAAATGAGGTTCATCTATCTATCTCTTCATAATTAAGAGACACTTGCCATGTAATCCTCTCACCAATTATCAATGGCATGTATCAGAAACCTTATACCTGATCAGCTTCGTAGAATCCATTAGACCAGAAGGAGGCCATTCAGCTCATCATGCTTCTGCCAGCTTTTTGAAGAGTTGTCCAATTAGGCCCACTTCCCTACTTTTTTTTTGATAAGCCTGCACCTTTCCTTTTTAAACCTATATTCATTTCAATTTATTGCATCTGCTCCCATCACTTTTCCAGGCTGTGAACTCCAGTTCACAACCCTGCTGTACAAAGGTGTTTCTCCTCATTGCCTCTCTTGTCCATGTGTCCATTCCATAGCCCCGGTTCTCTCTGACTCTAATGTCAACAAGAGTCCCATGGAAGGAATACACCTTTAAACAGTTCAAGCATAGAGGTCCATTTTAAACAGAGGGGCCAGTTAACTAAAGGATGTCAAAGATGCCAAGGTTAGATGCCATCTTGTTATGAGAACTAAATACTTGAACCATTTGTGCCAATTCTCTCCACAAATTGATGCGTACTAAACAGTTTGAAAAGGACCGGAGTGTGTTAAATCAGTCTGATTCTTTGATAACTCTGAAGTTCAGTCCAGGAGGGCCAACAAAAGATAAAAGAATGATTTTCAGCTGCAACACGCAATACATGTGGGCAGCAAATAAACTTTGCACTGTAACAACCAATGAATCTTGTCCAACTGCCACAAAACAGAGGTCTTCAATGTAACAGTTCAAAATATCCTCATTAAAAGCAGATTGCTTGACTGTATTGTATAAAAAGCTCTTCAATAAATCCCTGGGCACAGACGATACACTGCCAAATAGAAAGAATGCTTGGAACTCCGTAAGGTAGGCCCATATTTCTATAATTGTTCTTGTGTCTGTTTTTAAACAGCAAAGTACTTGTTTTTCCATAAGTAAAGGTCATTTCTCTCATAAACGTAGCATCGATGCAACAGCCTGTCTTTTAAAGAAACCTTGATTAATATGTAATGTTATAATTAAAGTCATCAAATTTGCAGCTCATTTAGATCTGGCCCAATTTCTTGTCAAGTGAGTTTGAATGTTCATCTCTTAAATTACACAGCAGTCTCTATTTAAATGCTGTCAGAGGAAAAAAATGAGTGCAAAGTATCATTAAAGCCTACCGATCTTGTTATAAAATGTCCCGTATTTGCTTTTCTTGGTTGTTAGGGAGGGTTGACTGAAACAGATACAGATACCGGACTTTGTCAAGATTGCATTCCAGTTCACGGTAAGGTGACCTGAACTGAATCCAATACCCTGGCTGAAGAAGGTGTTTCTGGATTTAAGATCGGCGTAGGGCAGCATTATGATATTGAGACCACTTTGCTGATATAAGTGTCACGTTTCCTTTCACTGCGACATTTTCTTTAGCAGCTTATGTCAGCGCGGTGAAAACATTCTGCTGTGAAGCCTACACCATCAGCAAGAACAAGGCTCAATATCTTTAAATTCCAAAGCATATTTGGAGAAAATAAAGGCAGCGTTATTCCTGTCTGACCATGTGATGTGATTTTTAGCTGCAAATTCACTCGAGTTTGAAATCCAAGATAAACCTTGCTCAATACTTCAGGAAATTTGATCTAATGCAGCCCTGAAAGGCCGCTTGTCTCGTCCAGCATCAAATTGGACTATGGCAGCCATTTAGAATGTACAGTTCTGGTCACCCTGTTATAGAAAAGATATTATTAAACTAGAAAGAGTGCAGAAAAGATTTACAAGGATGCTACCAGGACTTGATGGTTTGAGTTATAAGGAGAGGGTGGATAGACTGAGACTTTTTTCTCTGGAACATAGGAGGCTTAGGGGGATCTTATAGAGGTCTATAACATAATGGGGGGCATAGATCAACTAGATAGTCAATATCTCTTCCCGAAGGTAGGGGAGGCTAAAACTACAGGGCATAGATTTAAGGTGAGAGGGGAGAGATACAAAAGGGTCCAGATGGGCAATTCTTTTACATAGAGGGTGGTGAGTATCTGGAACAAACTACCAGAGGTAGCAGTAGAGGCGGGTACAATTTTGTCTTTTAAAAAGCGTTTAGACAGTTACATGGGTAAGATGGGTATAGAGGGATATGGGTCAAACGCGGGCAATTGGGACTAGCTTAGGAGTTTTTAAAAAAAGGGGGCATGGACAAGGTGGGCCGAAGGGCCTGTTTCCATGCTGTAAACCTCTATCAGAGAATATTTTCAGTTAAAACGCCAATCGCTCGGGGGAGGTGGGATGTGGGGAGGGAGATGAAACAATTTGCCAAATAATCAATATGTAATAATTGACAGACCATCCTCAGAGAACACACAAATTAAACATCTTTTTTTCCAGTTGACATTATTATTGTGAAATACACAGTCCTGGCTCAAAAGTACATACCTGTTACATTTTATCATTTCATCATTCATTTTGTAGGATCCTAGAGCCTGTACACCTGCAGTAAGCTGCAGTTAAAACTCAAACTAACATCTGTTTATCAATTCCCTGATGAGAATAGGGGCCTCCAGAAATTGGAACCAAATGTCAACAGATGTACAGCACATATCACAGAATATAGTTCCCTTTCCAAATCTGAAGACACTTTTACAAACTTGCAAAGTGCCAAAGAATACTGAAAACATTAGCACCAGTTTGAACTGGGGCTCCCTGTTAAGAGAATTGATTAAGCAATTCTCCATTTGGCTCTGGGTTTTAGTAATACAAAGAACAAAGAAAATTACAGCGCAGGAACAGGCCCTTCGGCCTTCGAAGCCTGCACTGACTATGCTGCCTGACTGAACTAAAAACCCCTACCCTTCCGGGGACCGCATCCCTCTATTCCCATCCCATTCATGTATTTGTCAAGACGCCCTTTAAATGTCACTATCGTATCTGTTTCCACTACCTCCCCTGGCAGCGAGTTCCAGGCACCCACCACTCTCTGTGTAAAAACCCTGCCTCTTACATCTCCTTTAAACCTTGCCCCTCGCACCTTAAACATATACCCCCTAGTAATGGCGAGAATATCTCCTCTCATGTAGGAAGTATCTCAGTTTGTGTTCAAAAGAGTTTCTATTTATAGAGGCAGCACTTCATGTTAGAAGAATTTCCCACTGAGTTGCTCCTCTTATTCATATATCAGGCACGTGAACAGTTTGAAGCACTTATCCAGCATTTGTCTTCCAAAGTTTGCTCTGTTTTTCCAGCGCTCCCCATTGCATTACTAATGAATGAGGGAAAAAGAATCATGCCTTGTACCATATGGTCAGAATATGTGTTGATGTCAGTGTAGGTGGAGTATAGTGGGGATGGTTTTGTTACATTGCAGTCATGGTATCGGGTTCTGCAGAAGGAATTACTTCATTCTCTAAGCCTCTGGTTCTCTGAAAAAGATTATTTTCTCCGCAGTTCAGGTGTTTCTGCACAACACATGCAGGAACTCAATATTCAGTTTGCGTTTGGAGAAACAACAGGTTTTTGACCCTAGGTTTCTTTATACTCTGAGAACCTTGGCTTCTTTGACAGATTCTCAATAAGCACTGCATGAGAGAGGCTTCCCTTCTCCTGAAGGGCAATTAGTTATGCATTCTGAAATAACGCTGAGCTTTTTTTTCCCACTGGACACGATCTGTGTTCAGATGTCTGCTTTTTATTCCTGCCTGTGCTACAATGTGGTGAATAATACGGTCCCAAGCTATCACCAGCCCACTGTATTCAATTGAGAAGATTATTCAGTCCAGACCATTGAGGTTGTCACCCAGATATCAGGGATAATTTTAAGGAGATGCACTCTTAGTGCAGAGCTGTGCATATAGGGATTTCTGGCACCGTCAGCAGATTAATGAGCAGAAGATACTGAGCAGCTCAGTGTGCACATTCCTGCTCTGCACTCCCAAAGCATGGAAATTGATGCCAATAGTACAAACTCACAATGAACCCAGCAAACCTCCCATCATGTTTTCCAACTACATGAAAACTAGAAACCACTATCTGCTGCAACCCAAGCTGTTTTGGGGCGGCACGGTAGCACAATGGTTAGCATTGCTGCCTCACAATGCCAGGAACCCGGGTTTAATTCCAGCCTCGGGCGCCTGTCTGCATGGGGTTTGCACATTTTCCCAGTGTCTGAGTGGGTTTTCTCGAGATGCTCCAGCTTAAAAGAATCATTGAAACCCTACAATGCAGAAGGAGGCCATTCGGCCCATCGAGTCTGCACTGACAACAATCCCACCCAGGCCCTATCCCCACAACCCCACATATTTACCCTCTAATATACACATCCCGGGTCACTAAGGGGCAAGTTAACATGGCCAATCAACCTAACCTGCACATCTTCCCTCCCACACTCCATGTTAACTTGCCCCTTATTGTCAGGGGGATTAGCAGGGTAAATACATGGGATTCCAGGGATAGGGACTGGATGGGATTGTTGTCAGTGCAGGCTCGATCCATCTATCCTGTACGGATTCTATGATATTTCCATGTTCTGCATTGACCATTAATCTTCTCTACAAAGTTTCTTGGGTTCAGCCTCTCAGACCATTCGCCAAGGCCCAGAATGTTTTGCTACCTGTCCAATATCTAAGCAAATTCTTGTTACCCTGTGTGGTGAACCATCGTTGGTTCCCACTGGATAGTACTGAGCCAGGGTCTGGCCAGTACTACAAGGATGTACATATGTTACTGTTGGGTTGTGCTATTGTTGCTGTTGGGGTTAGGGTGGGGTTGTTACACCTTCGTACTGTAGTGTTGTGGCACATCCCAGTCGGGCTCCACCTCCTGGGAGAGGTATAAGAGTCCCTGCTCTGGCCGGGATCCCTTCAGTCTGGGATAGTGTATATAATTACTGACTGCTTTATTACAGTAAATAAAAGCCTTTCATTTACCGAGCTTCAGGCCTCGTGTTTGAGTAGCGCATCACCCTGAAGATCAAACTGAAAACCCTTGTTGTTTTCCAGCTACTGGTTATACGACATGTAAAACAATACACAAGCATGGTGCGATCCATTAATTGACTAACAGATTTATTAAACTATAAAACCTTGAGGACAGCACACTGTAAATTTTCAGCAGTTACACACTTAACTTTTTTTTCTCAGAACATAACAACAAACGAAATAGTTACATCTGTCCCACTGAAACTGCAATGTAAATTGGCCTGATCACAGGACCCCCAATATTAAATTTTTTATATGGTCATTCACAGCTGCCCATTCACTGAACATGGGAATAGGTGGGATTGTGGTCAGTGCAAACTCAATGGGCCGAATGGCCTCCTTCTGCACTTTAGGCATTCTATGATCCTATGAACTCTATCTGATCTATTTATGAATCTCAGTCGGCTTCAGACAGATCACACATTTGGAACAGGACAGGCTGAGAAATACTTTTGAAATGTGATCAAGGTAAAGGTAATTTAAATATCCAGTCCCAAAAGTCAGATTTGTCAATCAGATATATATTTTAACTTATTCCCCAACTCAGACTGAATGGCTCCGTCCCTTCTCTGAATATCTGACCCATGGACAATAGAGGCGATTTGCCCACATTTGTTTGACAGTGGACAGAGCGAGTACATCATACACTGGTAACTGTAGTACGACACTAAACTATCCTCCTGTTGAGGCCTCTGTTATATTGGGTCAGGGAAGGCCGGATATTCCATAGGAGAACCAATATATGCAGGAGAGACACTCCCACAGGACTCACCAATGCACCAACAATTTCATTGTGTTAACCCCTCCCACCCCAACACCACACACGAACCCATATGCTCCTACAGATTAAAATTCAGCCTGTGCTGACCCTCCACATCACACTATCTCAGGCATACAATTTCCAGGTGAACTGAAGCCACTCCAGATTCGACAGATATATCCAGTGTTGGCATTCTTTACACATCCAAAGGAAAAAAAATCCCTCTCTCAGTAAACAACCTCCTTTACAGAAATGCTACAGGGTACAGCAGATTTGATGCATTTATGATTCTGATACAGAGTTTCAGGTGATACTGAGAATTTTAATGAACAGAAAAACCTGCAAGACTCACTAACCTCTCCCTGTTCCTGAATCCCTGATTGGTGCGCTCAGCTTTAAGCTCTGCACCAGGTCCAAGAGGTTATATCGACCCTAAGGGGATAACTGGGCTTCAAAGCAGGAGAACTGATTTCTCATTCCACTCTACAAGAAGAGAATCCTCTCCATGCCAATTACTGCTTGGAGTCCATTATAAAAATACCAAAATGAGCCAACTAAACGTTCTTCTCAAAAATATATAATGCTTAAGATTTAAAATGACAGTTGACTGAGTCCTGTGTCTGTTACACTGGTCTCAAAATGCATCTGAATCTTAATATTTAGAAATATTTGAAGCTAATAGATGGAAAAGATCAACTGGTACAGTCCGCCCAATGTACTTATGCTGCAATTAAGCATCATGACCCTGGTCCTCTCGACCCATCCATCTTGGAAACACCTACCCGTCTTGTCCCTTTTATTTTAATTCTATTTTTTATTCAATCGTGGGACATGGGCATCGCTGGCTGGCCAGCATTTATTGTCTATCCCTAGAACAAGAACAAAGAACAAAGAACAATACAGCACAGGAACAGGCCCTTCGGCCCTCCAAGCCCGCGCCGCTCCCCGGTCCAGGATTGAATCCTGAATCCAGGATCCCCGCCCAATTTTCCAGCCTATCTACATACCAATATCCTATCCACCGAGCTGTCCCTCACAGCTACGATGCTTTGTTCATCACAACCTATTAACTCACCCCCACCCCCCCATTCCAGACCATGTGATCTCCAGGGAGAGGCGAAAACCCAGAGTGAAAACCCCAGGGCCAATATGGGGAAAAAAAATCTGGGAAATTCCTCTCCGACCCCCTGAGGCGATCGAAACGAGTCCAGGAGATCACACTGGCCCTGATCGGAAAATGCTTCCCAACCCTAGTCATTTCCACTTCCACGAACACCATATGAATTCCCTGCCCCCGAGACAGGTTCCCAACTATCCGCAGTCTCGCTCTGTACTGGCACCAGCAAGATGATCATAGAATGAAGCCTTGAAACGAGAAACAAGGAACAATTAGCCCGCGCCGCTCCCTGGTCCAAACTAGGCCACTCTTTTGTATCCCTCCATTCCCACTCCGTTCATATAGCTGTCTAGATAAGTCTTAAACGTTCCCAGTGTGTCCGCCTCCACCACCTTGCCCGGCAACACATTCCAGGCCCCCACGACCCTCTGTGTAAAATATGTCCTTCTGATATCTGTGTTAAACCTCCCCCCCTTCACCTTGAACCTATGACCCCTCGTGAACGTCACCACCAACCCGGGGAAAAGCTTCCCACCGTTCACCCTATCTAAGCCTTTCATAATTTTATACACCTCTATTAAGTCTCCCCTCATCCTCCGTCTTTCCAAGGAGAACAACCCCAGTTTCCCCAATCTCTCCTCATAACCAAGCCCCTCCATACCAGGCAACATCCTGGTAAACCTCCTCTGTACTCTCTCCAAAGCCTCCACGTCCTTCTGGTAGTGTGGCGACCAGAACTGGACGCAGTATTCCAAATGCGGCCGAACCAACGTTCTATACATCTGCAACATCAGACCCCAACTCTTATACTCTATGCCCCGTCCTATAAAGGCAAGCATGCCCTATGCCTTCTTCACCACCTTCTCCACCTGTGACGTCACCTTCAAGGATCTGTGGACTTGCACACCCAGGTCCCTCTGCGTATCTACACCCTTTATGGTTCTGCCATTTATCGTATAGCTCCTCCCTACATTATTTCTACCAAAATGCATCACTTCGCTTTTATCAGGATTGAACTCCATCTGCCATTTCCTTGCCCAAATTTCCAGCCTATCTATATCCTTCTGTAGCCTCTGACAATGTTCCTCACAATCTGCAAGTCCTGCCAGTTTTGTGTCGTCCGCAAACTTACTGATCACCCCAGTTACTCCTTCTTCCAGATCATTTATATAAATCACAAACAGCAGAGGTCCCAATACAGAGCCCTGCGGTACACCACTAGTCACAGGCCTCCAGCCGGAAAAAGACCCTTCCACTACCACCCTCTGTCTTCTATGACCAAGCCAGTTCTCCACCCATCTAGCCACCTCCCCCTTTATCCCATGGGATCCAACCTTTTTCACTAGCCTACCATGAGGGACTTTGTCAAACGCTTTACTAAAGTCCATAGAGACAACATCCACGGCCCTTCCTTCGTCAACCATTTTGGTCACTTCTTCAAAAAACACCACCAGGTTAGTGAGGCATGACCTCCCTCTCACAAAACCATGCTGACTATCGTTAATGAGTTTATTCCTTTCTAAATGCGCATACATCCTATCTCTAAGAATCTTCTCCAACAACTTCCCCACCACGGACGTCAAGCTCACCGGCCTATAATTACCCGGGTTATCCTTCCTACCCTTCTTAAATAACGGGACCACATTGGCTATCCTCCAATCCTCTGGGACCTCACCTTTGTCCAGTGACGAGACAAAGATTTGCGTCAGAGGCCCAACGATTTCACCTCTCGTCTCCCTGAGCAGCCTTGGATAGATTCCATCAGGCCCTGGGGATTTGTCAGTCTTTATATTCTCTAACAAACCTAACACTTCCTCCTTTGTAATGGAGATTTTCTCCAACGGTTCAACACTCCCCTCAGAGACACTCCCAGTCAACACATCCCTCTCCTTTGTGAATACCGACGCAAAGTATTCATTTAGGATCTCCCCTACTTCTTTGGGCTCCAAGCATAAGTCCCCACTTTTGTCCCAGTTGCCCTTGAGAAGGTGGTGGTGAGCCGCCTTCTTGAATCACTGCAGTCCATGTGCTGTGGGTTGACCTACAATGCCGTGAGGGAGGGAATTCCAGAATTTTGACCCAGTGACTGCGAAGGAACGGCGATATGTTTCCAAGTCAGGACGGTGAGTGGCTTGGAGGGGAACTTGCAGGTGATGGTGTCCCCATGTTTCTGCTGCTCTTGTCCTTCTAGATGGAAGTGTCGTGGGTTTGGAAGGTGCTGTCTAAGGATCTTTGGTGAATTCCTGCAGTGCATCTTGTAGGAAGTACACTCTGCTGCTACTGAGCGTCGGGGTGGTGGAGGGATTGAATGTTTGTAGATGTGGTGCCAATCAAGCGGGCTGCTTTGTCCTGGATGGTGTCAAGTTTCTTGAGTGTTGTTGGAGCTGCACCCAACCAAACAAGTGGGGAGTATTCCATCACACTTCAGGCTTGTGCCTTGTAGATAGTGGATAGGCTTTGCGGAGTCAGGAGGTGAGTTGCTCACCACAATATTCCTCGTCTCTGACCTACTCTTCATTCGTGGGATATGGGTGTCGCGGGCTGGCCAGCACCTGTTGCCCATCCTTAATTGCTCTTGAAACTGAGTGGCTTGTTAGGCCATTTCAGAGGATATTGCCACATGTAGGCCAGACAAGGACAGCAGATTTCCTTCTCGAAAGGACATTAGTGAACCAGGTGGGTTTTTCCAACAATCGACAATGGTCTAATGGTCCTTCTTAATTCCAGATATTTTTTACTGGATTCAAATTCCACCACCGTCTGTGACGGGATTCAAACCCCAGGTCCCCAGAACATTAGCTGAGATTCTGGATGAATAGTCTAGAGATAATACCATGAGGCCTTCTCCTCCCCACTGGTGTTAACAAGGTTGGGGGGAGTCGGTGGATTGACAGCCACCCGTAGTGCTATCGTGGGCTTGACTGTTCTTTGTTTCTGAGGAATTTATCTTCCACCTTGAGGGTAGAGAGTTTGAGGCCTTCCTGAGAATGTTGAACATCAGGTCTGAGTAACCTGCTCTGTAAAGGGGTTACAGCAAGCACAGAGGACAAATTCACCACACAATCAGTCTTAGGAAGGCCGTTTCTCAGGTTATTACAGACAATGCAATTTATGACTGTATTAGCCAGGTTTGCAGCTGTATTTAAGAACTTTTTTGTTCAAAGTCTTACAGGTAAATTATTAATATAAAAATTTTGTTGGGTACATTACTATCGGATAGTTCTATGAAGAACTGTAATAATGATGATGAAGTTGGCTTACATGTATGGTTTCTCTGGAAACTTATCTGTAAAAGGCCTTAATCTCCTGTGTAAATGGTGCATGCTTCCCATCCAAAGATTCACAGAATGAGGGTGATCAATAGCATTAATTCTTCCTGAGATCCTGTCCACCTCACATCCTCACTTCATTTAGTGACTCCGATCAATACCATTTGCTCCAAGGTTAATGTTGTTAGCAGATCAATCAGCTGCATCACCGGTGAGATGACAACGAGGGAATATAATTATCTCTCCTTGAGACAAACAGCTATTAATAAATACAGCCAATGCTACTTCAGCAGGTTATGGAGCAGGTATGGAGAAGACATCTCAAATTATTACGGGCAGCACGGTGGCACTGCGGTTCGCGCTGCTGCCTCACACGCCAGGGACCAGGGTTCGATTCCAGCCTTGGGTGACTGTGTGGAGTATGCATGTTCTCCCATGACAGCGTGGGTTTCCTCCGGGTGCTCCAGTTTCCTCCCACAGTCCAAAGATGTGCAGGTTAGGCTGATTGACCATGCTAAATTGCCCCTTAGTGTCCCAAGGTGTGTAGGTTAGGTGGATTAGCCTTGGTAAATGGGTTACGGGGATAGGGCGTGGGGTTGGGTCTGGGTAAGATGCTCTGTCAGGGTGCAGGTACAGACTCGTTGGGCTGAATGTTAAGATATTCTAGATATCAGATTTGGCAGACTAAAGTTCCCCTGTTCTGTACAGGATACCTCCCCCCCCCCCCCCCCCCCCCCCCCCCCACCACCCCAACCCACCTACCCCCCTGCCTCCCCAGTCCATTTGCCCACACCAACCATATTTACACCACCAAACATTTTATGGGAGACAGTCAAGGGTGGGCTGGAAGGTGGCCTTTTTTATTTTTGTGGGCGTCACTGGCTTAGGCCAACATTTATTGCCCATCCCAATTGCCCTCAGGAACCTGGCGATGAGCCGCCTTCATGAAACCATTGCAGTCCATGTGCACCCACAGTGTTATTAGGGAGGGAATTCCAGGATTTTGATCTGGTGACGATGAAGGAATGGTGAATATATTTCCAGGTCACAATGGCGTGTGATTTGGACGGGAATTTGAAGATGGTAGTGTTCCCATGCATCCGCTGTCCTTGTCCTCCTCGAGGGCAGAGGTCACAGGTTTAGAAGGTGGGCATCCCTCACCTAAAATCCCACCCAAGTTTTAGAAGAGGAAACTTGGACCAATGGTGACAGAATGGTAAAATTGCTGGGCTACTGATTCAGATGCCAATACTAATCCTCTGGGGACATGAATCCAAATCCCACCATGGGCAACTTAAATTCTATTAATAAACAGTGGAATTTAAATTCTATTAATAAATCCAGAATTGAAAAGCTAGCCTCAGTAATTGTGACCATTGATTGTTGTAAAATAAATCTGGTTCACTCCTGTCCTTTAGGGAAGGAAATCTGCCATCCTTAACTGGTCAGGTCAATGTGTGATTCCAGACCTATGGCAATGTGGTTGACTCTAAACTGCCCTCTGAAGTGCCTTGCAAGTCACTCAGTTCAAGTGTATTAGGGATGGGCAATGAATGATGGCCTTGCCAATGATGCTCACATTCCCTGAAAGAATAAATTGAGAAAGTTAAAATTGAAATCAGACTGGGTTCAGATTATTAATCCCAGATTTTTTTCTTGAAGTTGCATTGTGCTGAAGTTGAAATCTGTACCATTTCTATACAATGACTGTGACCAAAAATTCTTAAACTTTCAATTTCATCTTTTAGTAACATATCAGACAACCTACGCCATTACAAATACTTTTTATCTCAACAATTGTTTTGAAATTAATTCTATATAACTCCATCACCTTAACAAAGATCAAAGAAAATTACAGCACAGGAACAGGCCCTTCGGCCCTCCAAGCCTGCACCGACCAGGCTGCCCGACTGAACTAAAACCCCCTACCCTTCCGGGGACCATATCCCTCTATTCCCATCCTATTCATGTATTTATCAAGATGCCCCTTAAAAGTCACTATCGTATAATAGATGATTGATGAGGGTAGGGCAGTGGATGTTGTCTACGTGGACTTCAGTAAGGCCTTTGGCAAGGTCCCTCATGGCAGACTGGTGCAGAAGGTGAAGTCGCATGGGATCAGAGGTGAGCTGGCAAGGTGGATACAAAACTGGCTTGGTCAAAGAAGTGGAGATGCCGGCGTTGGACTGGGGTAAACACAGTAAGAGTTTTAACAACACCAGGTTAAAGTCCAACAGGTTTATTTGGTAGCAAATACCATTAGCTTTCGGAGTGCTGCTCCTTTGTCAGATGGAGTGGAAATTTCCACTCCATCTGATGAAGGAGCAGCGCTCCGAAATAAACCTGTTTGACTTTAACCTGGTGTTGTTAAAACTCTTACTTGGTCAAAGAAGACAGAGGGTAACAGTGGAAGGATGCATTTCTGAATGGAGGGCTGTGACAAGTGGTGTTCCTCAGGGATCAGTGCTGGGACCTTTGCTGTTTGTAATATGTATAAATGATTTGGAGGAAAATGTAACTGGATTGATTCGTAAGTTTGTGGACGACGCAAAGGTTGGTGGATTTGCGGATAGCGGTGAGGATCATCAGAGGATACAGCAAGATATAGATCAGTTGGAGACTTGGGCGGAGAGATGGCAGATGGAGTTTAATCCAGACAAATGCGAGGTAATGCATTTTGGAAGGTCTAATACAGATAGGAAATATACAGTAAATGGCAAAACCCTTAAGAGTATTGATAGGCAAAGGGATCTGGGTGTACAGGTACACAGGTCACTGAAAGTGGCAATGCAGGCGGAGAAGGTAGTCAAGAAGGCATACAGCATGCTTGCCTTCATCGGCCGGGGTACTGAGTTTAAAAATTGGCAAGTCATGTTTATAGAACCTTATAGAACCTGGAATATAGTGTTCAATTCTGGTCACCACACTACCAGAAGGATGTGGAGGCTTTGGAGAGGGTATAGAAACGATTTACCAGGATGTTGCCTGGTATGGAGGGCATTACCTATGAGGAGAGGTTGGAGAAACTTGGTTTGTTCTCACTGGAGCGACGGAGGTTGAGGGGAGACCTGATAGAAGTCTACAAGATTATGAGAGGCATGGACCGAGTGGATAGTCAGAAGCTTTTTCCCAGGGTGGAAGAGTCAATTACTAGGGGGCATAGGTTTAAGATGCAAGGGGCAAGGTTTAAAATAGATGTACGAGGCAGATTTTTTACACAGAGAGCAGTGGGTGCCTGGAACTCGTTGCCGGGGGAGGTAGTGGAAGCGGATACGGTAGTGACTTTTAAGGGGCGTCTTGACAAGTACATGAATGAGATGGGAATAGAGGGATATGGTCCCCGGAAGGGTGGGGGGTTTTAGTTAAGTCGGGCAGCCTGGTCGGTGCAGGCTTGGAGGGCCGAAGGGCCTGTTCCTGTGCAGTAACTTTCTTTGTTCTTTGTATCTGCTTCCACTACCTCCCTCGGGCAGCAAGTTCCAGGCACCCAACACCATCTGTGTAAAAAACTTTCACGCACTATGAATGTAAGTGAAAGGGTAAACAGGATATTAAAAGCAACGCACTGTTAAACATCGATTCCTGCAACTCCCTCTTTTTAAATAAGTTTACAAAAGCCACGCGTTCAATTCCACAAGATGACTGACTACTTTTTTTTTGTGGTATTGGAAAGGAAACAGCTGTGCCCGCACAGTTTGTGAAAGATTTGTACTTTTCCTGGAGTTACTGTTGGTATTCCTGCACTTTCTCAGCTGCTGGCATGTTTTGGTTGTTGGTCTAACACCTCCCCAGAGGGAATCAGCTGAGCAGGCAACAGCTCCCACGATAACTGACTGCACTTTCTGAAAGTGACTCTAATACCTCGCTGCAAAGGACACTGACCTTCCTGCTTCTGAGATTGGCTGGTCCCTAGTGGAGAGAGGGGTACACTGTCCACTTTGCTGAACACTGAGTGATTTTGTCCCCACACTATCGTGCCGAAGGCCGAATGAAGGGTTAGTAGATTTGGCTTTCGAGTTGGAGTGCTGGATCAGTAAATAATAAACGATGTTTGAAATTTGCCATCCTAATTAACACGATGTATATTTGACTTTGAGTATTTGAAATGTTTTTGTACGATCATTTGTAAGTGTAAAAGGGGAGTGTTTTATCTCAAATTGGATTTGGGATAGTTCTGATATGCTTGTCCTCTGAGATTTGCATTCAGGGAGATCATTGCGTAAGACCTAAAATGGTGAAAAATATTAATTTTAAATTTCTGAACACGAAGGAGAAATTACTGATATTTGCATATCTTCCGTACATACAAAAAGATTAAACAGAACAAATTCAGTGTGTAAAATAAATAAATCGATCATGTTATCCAAAGATCCCTCTTGATAGAATATTTGAGAGAAACTGAGACCACCAGCAGGATAATTGGTCACCAGAGTCCACAGAATTAAGCAAATTGTTTGAAGAAGCAGACAAAAGAGGAGACAGAGTGAATTATTAAACGCTCAAATCCCCAGCACAGATTTTGATCTCGAACCTGAATGGCTGATGAAAATTAATTCATTGTAACTTCTGAATAGGAATTGGATATATATTTGAAAAGGGAAGAGGATAGAGCAAGGCTAGGGGGAAAAAAACAGGGGAGTGGGACGGATTGGATAGCTCAGACAGGATGGCCGGAATTTCCCGGTTTCCCGGCAGCAGGGCCAACGCGCCACTGAAATCTCCATTCACATCCGTGGGACCTGAAGATTCAGCCAGCATGAAGGGCTGGAGAATTCAGGCCACTGAACTGAATGGCCTCCTTTAGTTCTGTGTGATTCACTGGGAAATCTCTTGGGTGGGATTCTCCAGCCATTCACGCCATCGGGATTCTCCCTTCCTGCTGCAGTGAATGGAGACGTGGCTGAGGGTCAAATTCTCCATCCTCTCCGACAGCAACGGTGGGGCGAGAACGATTAGAGAATTCCATCCTTTGTGTTCCATTCCTCTGATACCATCTGACTTCACTTGAATCTATATTCAAAATTTGGGATAGGGCAGTATCATAGAATCCCGACAGTGCAGAAGGAGGCCATTCAGCCCATCGAGTCTGCACTGACCACAATCCCACCCAGGCCCTACTCTCGTAACCCCACATATTTACCCTGCTAATCTCGCTGACACTAGGGTCAATTTAGCATGGCCAATCAACCTAACCCGCACATCTTTGGACTGTGAGCGGAAACAACAGGTGATCAAGAAGGCAAACGGGATGTTGGCCTATATCGCAAGGGGGATAGAATATAAAAGCAGAGATGTCTTGCTGCATCTGTAGAAGGCACTGGTGAGGCCGCAGCTGGGATACTGTGTGCAGTATTGGTCCCCTTGTTTGCAGAATGATATATTGGCCTTGGAGGGAGTGCAGAGAAGGTTCACCAGGTTGATACCAGAGATCCTTTTCAGTTCTCAGCAAAAATATATTCCAGCAAAAAACAAGGATTGTAAGAAAAGGGAGAACCAGCCGTGGATAATGAAGGAAATAAAGGAGAGTATTAAAATAAAAACAGCTGCGTACAGAGTGGCCAAAAATAGTGGAGAAACAAGTGATTGGGAAAAATTTAAGAAACAACAAAGAGAGACTAAGAAAGCGATAAAGAAAGGAAGGATAGACTATGAAGCTAGGCTAGCAATTAATATAAAAAATGATAGTAAAAGTTTTTATAAATATATAAAAAGGAATAGAGTGGCTAGAGTGAATGTTGGACCCTTGGAGGACGAGAGGGGGGAGTTAATAGTGGGAAATGAGGATATGGCTGAGTCTTTAAATAAGTTTTTTGTGTCGGTCTTCACGGTGGAGGACACAAATAGTTTGCCAAATATTAACGATAGAGGGTTGGCAGCAGGAGAAATACTTAATACAATTAATGTTACCAGAGAGGCAGTGCTGGGTAGACTAATGGGACTGAAGGTGGACAAGTCCCCGGGTCCGGATGGAATGCATCCCAGGGTATTGAAAGAAATGTCAGAGGTAATAGTGGATGCGTTAGTGATTATTTATCAAAACTCGTTGCATTCTGGGGTAGTGCCGATTGATTGGAAAACGGCTAATGTTACGCCGCTGTTTAAAAAAGGAAGGAGACAAAAGGCGGGTAACTATAGGCCGGTCAGCTTAACGTCTGTAGTAGGGAAAATGCTGGAATCCATTATTAAAGAGGAGATAGCAGGGCATCTGGATAGAAATGGTTCGATCAATCAGATGCAGCATGGATTCATGAGGGGAAAGTCGTGCTTGACGAACATGTTGGATTTTTATGAAGATGTGACTAGGGCGGTTGATGGAGGAGAACCGGTGGATACGGTGTTTTTGGATTTCCAAAAGGCGTTTGATAAGGTGCCCCATAAAAGGCTGCTGAAGAAGATTAGGGCACACGGAGTTGGGGGTAGTGTGTTAAAGTGGACTGGGGACTGGCTATCCGACAGGAAGCAAAGAGTCGGAATAAATGGGTGTTTTTCCGGTTGGAGGAAGGTAACTAGTGGCGTGCCGCAGGGATCGGTACTTGGGCCGCAACTGTTTACCATTTATATAGATGATCTGGAGGAGGGGATGGAGTGTAGGGTAACGAAGTTTGCAGACGACACAAAGATAAGTGGAAAAGTGAATCGTGTGGAGGACGGAGAAGATCTGCAGAGAGATTTGGACAGGCTGAGTGAGTGGGCGAGGATATGGCAAATGGAGTATAACGTTGATAAATGCGAGGTTATATACTTTGGAGGAAATAATAACAAATGGGATTACTATCTCAATGGAAACAAATTAAAACATGCTACCGTGCAAAGGGACCTGGGGGTCCTTGTGCATGAGACGCAAAAGCCCAGTCTGCAGGTACAACAGGTGATCAAGAAGGCAAATGGGATGTTGGCCTATATCGCGAGGGGGATAGAATATAAAAGCAGGGATGTCTTGATGCACCTGTACAGGGCATTGGTGAGGCCGCAGCTGGAATACTGTGTGCAGTATTGGTCCCCTTATATGAGGAGGGATATATTGGCATTGGAGGGAGTGCAGAGAAGGTTCACCAGGTTGATACCGGAGATGAGGGGTTTGGATTATGAGGAGAGGCTGAGGAGATTGGGTTTGTACTCGTTGGAGTTTAGAAGGATGAGGGGGGATCTTATGGAGACTTATAAGATAATGCGGGGGCTGGATAGGGTGGAGGCAGAGAGATTCTTTCCACTTAGTAAGGAAGTTAAAACTAGAGGACACAGCCTCAAAATAAAGGGGGGTCGGTTTAAGACAGAGTTGAGGAGGCACTTCTTCTCCCAGAGGGTGGTGAATCTCTGGAATTCTCTGCCCACTGAGGTGGTGGAGGCTACCTCGCTGAATATGTTTAAAGCGCGGATGGATGGATTCCTGATCGGTAAGGGAATTAAGGGTTATGGGGATCAGGCGGGTAAGTGGTACTGATCCACGTCAGATCAGCCATGATCTTATTGAATGGCGGGGCAGGCTCGAGGGGCTAGATGGCCTACTCCTGCTCCTATTTCTTATGTTCTTATGAGGGGTGTTGATTATGAGGAGAGACTGAGCAGATTGGGTTTGTACTCGTTGGACTTTAGAAGGCTGAGGGGGGATCTTATTGAGACCTATAAGATAATGAAGGGGCTGGATAGGGTAGAGGTGGAGAGATTCTTTCCACTTAGAAAGGAAACTAGAACTAGAGGGCACAGCCTCAAAATAAAGGGGGATCAGTTTAGGACAGAGTTGAGGAGGAACTTCTTCTCTCAGAGGGTGGTGAATCTCTGGAATTCTCTGCCCACTGAAGTGGTGAAGGCTACCTCGTTGAATATGTTTAAATCACGGATAGATGGATTCCTGATCGGTAAGGGAATTAGGGGTTATAGGGATCAGGCGGGTAAGTGGAACTGATCCACTTCAGATCAGCCATGATCTTATTGAATGGCGGGGCAGGCTCGAGGGGCTAGATGGCCTACTCCTGCTCGTATTTCTTATGTTCTTATGTTCTTAAACCAGAGCACCCGGAGGAAACCCATGCAGACACGGGGAAAACGTGCAAACTCCACACCGACAGTGACCTGAGGAAGGAATTGAACCCAGGTCCCTGGCGCTGTGAGGCAGCAGTGCTAACCACTGTGCCACTGTGCTGCCCCACATCTGTACTGTAAGGATTCTATGATTCCAGGAAAATATTGTTTTCTATTATTCCCTTTATAAACTCTTTCCATATTTCCAAAGTGAATGCCTGGAATTGAGTTCTCTTTGATCGGAGGTTCTGAGGAATTCCTATTTTTACATTTTTAACAGTTAACTGAGAAATTATTAGGAACATGCAACTCTGAAAGATGTAGGCCAGAATTCTCCGACCTCGCCCACAGCTGGGATTCTCCAGTTCCGCTGCAGTGAATGGAGTTTTGGCTGAGCGCCAAATTCTCCATTCTCGCTAGCAGCAGTGGTGGGGATGAACAAGATTGGAGAATTCCAGCCATAATTTTGGAGAACGCAATTTCATTATCTGCCCACTGATTGTAAAGAAAAATATGTGATTTAGTGGTTTTATCACTCAAAATGGATATTAATCCCATTTTTATTGCTTTCTCTGAGCTCTGGCACATTCTGAATCTTGGCAAACTCCAAGCAAAGAAAAGGTGTTCTCCAGGGAGAGGTGAAAATCTTGAGTCCAATTATTTAACTGTCAGGATTAACACAGCTCATAAAATGTGAGAAACTGTGGATGGCCTCCATAGGGGAAGGTCATTTGGAACTGAATGCCCATCAGGCACTTTGCCCCCACATGCACAGACTCAAGAGCTCCTAGTCAAACAGAGACTGGCAGCTCTCCATTGCCCGTCAGCTCCACATGGACAGTTGGCTGCTGCTGATAAGGCTCCCAGCAGATTGAGGATCAACAGGGGACCCAGGCCTCAGGTGAGAGAGGGAGGGTGGGGTGTTGTGGAGAGGCATTTGCTCGCTGGGTGTCAGGGGTGAGAAGAAAGGGTGGTGGCTGGCTTTCAGCAAGTCAACCCCCTTCCCACTGCCAGATCCCTCAATCAGGCACCCAGCTTAAACACCTCCCCAACCCCCAACTTTCAGACGCCCACCAGCAAAGCTGGGAGAGTTTGCCTTTCAGGATCCCCATAGTAATTGCCCAGGTCAAGGTCTTAGTTGGCTTCTGGGTGGGAAGACCGTCCATAAGCTTTCCCGGCCTAAGTTTAACCTAAGCTAAGCAGAGATGAGAAAGCAGTGGTGTTCCCACCCAATTAAATGCCCCCCGCCACTCCACCCCCCACCCCACCCCATCCCCCACCACCACCACCAAACTCACCACTGAGGGTACGACATTAAATTCTACCCAGTGAAAGAGCTCTGAATAACAGAGAAGCATCAGTAACTTCAGAGGGTTGTAATCCGGCAAAGAGGTGGTTTTGCTCAGCAGTGTAGATACCATCTAAACTATTGTTTTCCATTTTGGATACCAAATGGCGAGGATGTCGATAGGAGAGTAAACAGTGCAAATTTAGTAATTATTGATTTATCATTGTCACATGTAGATTCATAGAATCCCTGCAGTACAAAAGGAGGCCGTTCAGCCCATCGAGTCTGTACCGACCACAATCCCGCTCAGGCTCTATTCCCCGCAATCCCACACATTTATCCTGTTAATTCTCCAGACACGAGGGTCAATTTAGCATAGCCAATCAACCTAACCTGCACATCTATGGACTGTGGGAGGAAACCAGAGCACCTGGAAGAAACCCACGCAGGCAGGGGAAGAATGTGCAAACTCCACACAGACAGTGATCCAAGGCTGGAATTGAACCTGGGACCCTGGTGCTGTGAGGCAGCAGTGCTAACCACTGTGCCACCGTGCCACCATGTATTGGGAGACAGTGAAAAGTATTATTTTTTGTGAGCTTTCCAGATAAACCATACCATTCATAGAGTACATAGGAGAGAAGGAAAGGAGAGGGTGCAGAATATAATGCTGAAGTAGAGTATACTATACGAGAATAATACCCCAGGACTTTGGAGTTTTAAGATATAAGGGCAGTTGCATAAACCTAGCTTGGATTCTTTGAAGGGTGATCAGGTCACAGTGTTTAAAACATGAATAGGATTTGAGTCGCTATGGAGAAACTATTTCCTCTGATGGAGAATCATAAACAGGACTCATTTTCTTAAATTTAGAGCTTTGCCATGCAGGGGGGAAATCAGGAAGCACTATTTTCATACAAGGCGTAGTAGCAACTGAGAACCTGGGAAAATTGGAGTATTGAAGACGGAGATTGATCGAGTTTTGTTTGGTAAGAGATCAAGGGATATGGAAAAAAGTTTGGTAAATTAAGTCAAGATTGGACTGAGGGGCTGGATGAATTCCCTATTGCTATTCCCGACTGGAATGCTATACTGCATTGACATGAGAGGATGAAAGAAAAAACTCAATTCTTACTACTGTGAGGTTCATTAGATAATGTTTTAGGACTATATTTTTTGATTTATATGAGTGTTATAGTTTGGAATGATATCTTCGAATGTTGAATCATATGACATGTGTTGGAGTCTGCCTGACAGAAAGGCTGGGTGGTTTAATTGTTAAAGATTAAATACTCTGATTGTTTTACTAAGAGGGAGGTGCTAGTAGTTACGCTTTGGGACAATGATCGCTATTTGTAAGTCCAAAATGAGGGGGCTCAAGTCTCCTAAAGCCCAGAATAGTATTACCAATATCTAATTGTTAACAATGAGACTGGAGCCTATCCCTTTATTTCAAAAATGAAAGACAGTGATGACCAAGGTTGGCTGGTTAGTATTTCTGCTTTTAGATACAAGGTAATGTGTATCTCGTTGCCATGGAGAAGAGGATTAGAGGCTTCCCTATAAACGCAGATATATAAGAACGAGGAGCAGGAGTAGGCCATCTGGCCCCTCGAGCCTGTTCCGCCATTCAATAAGATCATGGCTGATCTTTTTGTGGACTCAGCTCCACTTACCCACCCGCTCACCATAACCCTTAATTCCTTTACTGCTCAAAAATTTATCTATTCTTGCCTTAAAAACATTCAATGAGGTAGCCTCAACTGCTTCACTGGGCAGGGAATTCCACAGATTCATAACCCTTTGTGTGAAGAAGTTCCTCCTCAACTCTGTCCTAAATCTGCTTCCCCTTATTTTGCGGCCATGCCCCCTAGTTCTAGTTTCACCCACCAGTGGAAACAACTTCCCTGCTTCTATCTTATCTATTCCCTTCATAATCTTATGTGTTTGTATAAGATCTCTCCTCATTCGTCTGAACTCCAATGAGTATGGCCCCAGTCTACTCAGTCTCTCCTCATAAGCCAACCCTCTCAACTCCGGAATCAATCTAGTGAATCTCCTCTGCACCCCCTCCAGTGCCAGTATATCCTTTCTCAAGTAAGGCGACCAAAACTGTACACAGTACTCCAGGTGTGGCCTCACCAGCACCTTATACAGCTGCAACATAATCTTGCTGTTTTTAAACTCCATCACTCTAGCAATGAAGGACAAAATTCCATTTGCCTTCTTAATTACCTGCTGCACCTGCAAACCAACTCCTTGGGATTCTTGCACAAGGACACCCAGATCTCTCTGCACAGCAGCATGCTGCAATTTTTTACAATTTAAATAATAGTCCATTTTGCTGTTATTCCTACCAAAATGGATGACTTCACATTTACCAACATTGTACTCCATCTGCCAGACCCTCGCCCACTCTCACTTAGACTATCTATATCCCTTTGCAGACTTTCAGCGTCCTCTGCACGCTTTGCTCTTCCACCCATCTTAGTGTCATCTGCGAATTTTGACACACTACACTTGGTCCCCAACTCCAAATCATCTGTGTAAATCGTAAACAATTGCGGTCCCAACACTGATCCCTGAGGCACACCGCTAGCCACTGATCGCCAACCAGAAAAACACCCATTTACCCCCACTCTTTGCTTTCTGTTAGTTAACTAATCCTCTGTCCATGCTACTACATTACCCGTAACACCGTGCACCTTTATCTTATGTAGCAGTCTTTGGTGCCGCACCTTGTCAAATGCCTTCTGGAAATCCAGATACACCACATCCACAGGTTCCCCATTGTCCAGTGCACATGTAATGTTCTCAAAGTATCACAGAATGGACTTGCATCCTGGTCTTTAAAGGTCTGCAACCAACTAGGAGAAAAGCAAAGAAATTGAGTCAACCAGGCCTGCACCTTAGGCAGAGAAAATATTGACCCAATAGCTCACCACAAGGGATGTGGGTAGAAGCACAAACTCAGTTTGAACACCATGTTCATGAGGAGTTGAACACAAGGTTGAAAGATTTGTCTAGCTGGAGTTAGAGGGAGAATCCCCAGGAAAGCTCTCACTGTGGAAGATAGTATTGGGAAAGGAGAGTAACAGAAATGAATGCTTTGAGAGCTGTGAATCGCTTTGGAGTGGTTCCAGGAGAATTGAGAAGTCTCAAAACATCAGGTTAAAGTCCAACAGGTTTATCTGGAATCACAAGCTTTCGGAGTGCTGCTTCAAAAGCGCTGCTTTCAGAACGCTACTCAGAAACCACCTGAGGAAGAATCCACTCACCTGAGGAAGGAGCAGCGCTCCGAAAGCTCGTGATTCCAAATAAACCTGTTGGACTTTAACCTGGTGTTGTGAGACTTCTTACTGTGCCCACCCAGCCCAGTGTTGGCATCTCCACATCATACTTAAAAGGCCAAGTAGTGTAACAAAGCAGAGGTTTTTGTTTGCCATTAAAAATAGAAAGGGGCAAATTTTGTTTAATAGTTTGAAGTATAAGTTGTCTATGAAAAGGATATGGCCCTGATTGTCCCGAATTGGGACTAACTGCCCATGCCAATGGGAAACCTAAAGGGTTTCTCTCTGGCGTTAGCAGAGTCTCAGCCCCCTCTCCAACCTCAGACATCCCACTCAGCCCCCCCCTCCAATCTCAGATCCGCCCCCCCTCACCTTCAAGCACTTTGGCAATGCCAACAGTGCACTGCCCCCTTATTGGCACTGACAACTGGCCTGGTGCCTTGGACCCTGAAGGGGCTCGAGAAGGCAGCTCCATTCTGCCCAGATGTGCACTCAGCCCTAATGTATGCACACGGCTTTATTTTGAAGTTACTGAGGCTTCCCAGCAGGCAGCAATTGTTGAAACCCTCTCCATTGTACTTGAAGCCTTTGATCTGGAACAAGTGCAAGTTGCAGTGCCTCATAAAAGATTCAGCTGTGAAAAATGAAACCACAGGCTGTCAATCAGGATTAGACTCTGTCTACATTGTAATCAGGATCAATGGGGTACTTGAGCTGCATTCAACCATGAAGTGAAATCGAAATAAACACAGGTGGCTGGAGGATGATAGAAATCCATTGACCTGACAGCTCTATCTCTTACAAGGCACTGTAAGTTGAACTTATTACAGATCAAAGGCTTCAAGTGCCATGGAGAGGGTGTCAATGCTAGCTCGGAAGCCTCAGCAACTTCAAATCAAAGCTGTGTACATACATTGGGACTGAGTGCCATTTGACTCCCGTTTATTACATTTAAATTGATGGTTTTGAATCTTCATTGTGGGTGGGAACGTAATTGGAACGGGCAGTGCGGCTTGGGAGGGTCACAGCCGGTTTGGCACCTGGTGCAAAGCCCCACTTTCCTGCCGACTCCCGGTTCTCCGGGGCATCGCGATTTGTGATCGGGGCTAGTGGACCAGGAGAATCCCCCCATAATTAATTGTGTCTTTTAGTGATTTGATACAGTGAAAGTTTTTTAAAAACAAGAAATCTTGATGCATCATCCTTTCCGCTATTAACTGGAAGTTTGAATTCCCCTTAAAATTAATGGTCTCCACAGAGGTTGTTTAAAATGAAAATAATAGTGTATTGCAGTAATTAATGGAGTTTACATTTCGTTGTAAAAACAAATTCTAACAGGTTTTGGCACATGCTTTTGACATTTTGGCTTGTCATTATTACCAGTTATATGTTACCATATGGCTTCCGAGAGCAGAGATACAAGTCTTTGTGATGTTGATATGCAAGATAATTTAAAGCTCTTTCTCTATTGCAATCTAACAGCGTGTGGATCTGTTCAGAATGCACATTTCTACTTCTCACTTTTGGCCCTTGGCAGACCTAGAACTTTATGAAAAACCGAATTGCAGTTTATGGCCTGTCAACCATGGGAGGAAGCCAGGAATGAAATCCGATGCTGTCCCTCCTCTTTTCTTACTATTGAATTACAGAAAAACAGGGGAAAGTACAATGAGGAAGGAATGCCTTAACGTCCCTAAAGCAAAGAGCTACATTCCAATTATTAAACCTATAGAATTTGTAAAGGATATTTGTACACTTGCTGTGAGGGAGCAGCTGACCTGCAGTCAAAGCACCCTTTAGGGAACTCTAGATACTGATGCACGTCCTAGTTGTTGCAAGAAGATTGGAGTACAAGAATAAAGAGGCCTTGTTACAATTTTCCAGGGCTTTAGTGAGACCGCACCTGAAAAACTGTGCAGCTTTGGTTTACTTGTGTTGGGTATACTTGTGTTGAAGGCGTCTGGACCTTCGAGTCTCTCAGATGGAAACCTTTGGGGGCGACACTGTGGTTAGCACTGCTGCCTCACAGCGCCAAGGACCCTCTTTCGATTCCCGCCTTGGGTTACTGTCTGTGCAGAGTCTGCACATTCTCCCCATGTCTGTGTGGTTTCCTCCGGGTGCTCCAGTTTCCTCCCTCAGCCCGAAAGACGCGCTGGTTACATGCATTAGCCATGCTAAATTCTCCCTCAGTGTACCCGAACAGGCGCCAGAGTGTGTCAACGAGGGGATCTTCACAATAACTTCATTGCAGTGTTAACGTAAGCCTATTTGTAACACTAATAAATAAACTAAAGATTGTTGGAAAAGCCCATGTTTCACTGATGTCCTTTAGAGATGGAAATCTGCCATCCTTACCCAGTCTGGCCTACATGTGACTCCACAACAACGTGGTTGACAGTTAAACTGCCCTCCGAGGGCAACCAGGGATGGGCAATAAATGCTGGCCAGCCAGCGATGCCCATGGCCCACAAATGAATAAAAATAAAATGCCCTTTGCACAAAATTATTGAACAGTGTGAGGTAATGTTCAGCTCTCACTAGTCTCTGTGACTGACGTGTGTCACAGCTGACCCTGTGTCTTCCCCTGGCATGCCACTGACTCTGTCCAGACATACCACTTTACAGCAACAATCCCTGAACAATGATAAGGAGTGGAAATGTTGTCTGATTTTAATCCCCATAAAACCAACATTAGTTATTGTAAGGATTAAAACTGGGACTGTCCTGGTTTATAAGCTTTAAGTCATCGTCAAATGTATTAAGTGAGCCAATTGTTTTCATTTACTTCCAGTGAAAATTTTACAAGTGTAGAAGATGTTATTGTAGTTCTCAGTAATGTGACCTACCTCCCTCCAGAAATGAGTGCCCCACTGTTTGGAAATCCACAATTTAATAATAAAACTTCATCGGTTAACAGCCCCCGACACTATTTTATTTGATTACTGGGCCCAGGACATAGATGCTCCGCAAATATACATTTGTAACTGGATTAATAAAAAGAGACACTACAATGAATCTTCTCAGATTGATAGTTGTATGGAACAGAAGGCTACTTTACTCTTTGAGAATGCTGGCTGGGTGAAGTAGACTCACGGTAAACACAGCTGAGATTGGTTTGGTTAACTTGCTTGAAACGGAGCTGGATTAATCAGTGGGAAGGAACTGGGCTGAGTACTAGGTGGATAGGTCTGGAGTGAATATGCTCCTGTGCTGCTAGAGGCCGAAGCTTGGAGAAGAGAGGGAGGGCGGTATTATTCATAGAATCCCTACTGTGCAGAAGGAGGCTGTTCGGCCCATCGAGCCTGCACCGACCACAGTCCCACCCAGGCCCTATCCCTGTAACCCCACATATTTACCCTGCTAATCTCCCTGACACTAAGGGGCAATTTAGCATGGCCAATCCACCCAATCCACACGTCTTTGGACTGTGGGAGGAAACCAGAGCAGCCGGAGGAAACCCACACAGACATGGGGAGAACGTGCAGACTCTGCACAGACAATGACCTTCAACATTTTTTCCTATCCACCCATTTGCTGCATTAAACACTCCACCCAACCCCCTTCACCCCTCTTCCCTAAGCTGCCCATACCCCCCCTGCCCAAGATCCCCAGACTTACCTGTCTCTGGGATCCATTTTGCCTTCATCTTCTTCCTGGTTGCAGTCCCAGCAGCGTCCACTAATGTGCCCTTGGCGCTGCCGGGACTGACAGAGCTGCCAGGCAACCCGGTTGATTTGATTTATTATTGTCAAACGTATTGGGACACAGTGAAAAGTATTGTTTCTTGCGTGCTATTCAGACAAAGCATACCATCATAGAGAAGGGAAGGAGAGAATGTAGAATATATTGTTACAGTCACAGCTGGATGTAGGGAAAGATCAGCTTAATATATGGTAGCTCCATTCAAAAGTCTGATGGCAGCAGGGAAGAAGCTGTGGGATTGGAAGTCCCACACTGGGCGGGATTTTCCGGCCACGCTTACCCCGAAACCGGAAAATAATGCCTGAGGTCAGTGGACCTTTCCATGGCCCACCCCTTGCCCGCTATGATTCCCATGGTGGGTGGGTTGGGAAAGTTCACCCCACTGTTGTTATTTAGCTTCCCAGCGGCATGTTACAGCTGCAGAGTGGGCTGGCATGGAACAGGTCAGTTCCATGCCCACCTTACTCTCAGGGATAAGGTGGGCCGCCTGTCCCACCATAATATTCAGTTTGAAGTTTGAGTTATTTTGTAACCATTGCCGCAACGTTACTGACACTGTTTGTTGGGATCGGTGTTTAGTTACTGTTTTGAGTTTCCATTTATTTCCTAATGAGATGGGGTCTTCTGACTGTGTACAGTGAAGAAGACAGGTGAAACCAGATTTATCGCATTCTAAATGGGTTTAGTTTTGCTGAGATCTGTTTATACCTATAAGGAATTAATGACTTGAATTTCAATTGCATTCACTTAAAAATGAATCAGTGAGCAGTTTTTGACATGACTGAAAGCTCTTGGCAAGTATTTCTGGAAAACAAGCATTACTTTAATAACAGCCAGATGTGTATCACTGAACGCAGATTTACACCGCATAAAGATTTACCCCCCAAACTAAACCGATTTGGAAGCAAAATAGTTTTTAATGTGTCCATTAAATTGTGAATTTGTCAATATTATTTTGCGTTGTTAATATTTTTTGGGGGAGGAGTGAAGATTCCATAAGGATGGACATCATTTAACATGTTGTTGCCATGTGCTGCAGTCACGTTAAGCTTTAACTGATTTCACTCTGGATTATGAATCTTTTCGTGACCAGCTAGAGTGGTGTTTTCCCTTAAGATGGGCGGTGTTCTATTTTTCATGGCTGATCTTTACGGGGTAGGTTTGACTATCACCACACAGGTGGTGTTCCGGCAAAGCGCCTCATAGGCTCCAGCCTGCCCAATACTCGGTGAAATGAAAATCGGATTGATACTCTCTCGTGGGCAGGGGGAGATTGCTGTCCAGGTGCTGAACACCGAGATTTACAACAAGGCTTTTCACTGCTCTGCTAGAAATGTTCCCTGGAGATTTCAGTTTAAAGCCAGGTGCGGAGGAATTCTGGATGCAGTTGTAGGCTTGTTAGCTTTGCAAAAGGTTGTGGAAGGGATGGAGCAAACAGCTGACTCTGTTTTTACAGAAGGTTTTAAACCAATGCAGATAAAGAGCAAAAGAATAATTAACTTGAATTTATATAGGAGCTTGCTGTCTCTCTCAATAATCCTTCAAACACTTCACGTGCAAGGAATTATTTGAATTATTGGCATCAGATAAACATACCATCCATTTTATGACACAGTGTAGTCCAAGAAGAGTAATGAGATGAATGGTTTGTTACTCTATTTCCTGTGGGGCTGTTTGCAGGAAGAATGTTCCTGCTCTTCAAATACATTTAATGCCATTAAAATGAGCTGACTCAATCTCCGGCCTGTACCACCTACAAAGGGCTATATTACTGAGTATACAGCTGGAGCTTTCTAATGAACTGACTGACAATACTATATGCAGTTCCAGCAACCGCAGCCAGAATTTTACGCTCCCCCCCACCCCCCCGGCAGATTCTGAGGTGGGGGAAAGCATAACTTTGGATGGGATTGTCACTGGGATCCTGGCTGCCCCAGCTCAAACGCAATTTCACGGCGGGGTGGACAGGGCCCTGGGTGGGAGCCCTGGCCTTTCACCTATGAAGGCCCTTATGTGGCCACTTTAAGGCCTTTTCCTGCCCAGCCTCAATTTTTAGGCTGGGAGACGCGGGTTAACGCAGGTTTCGAAAGTGAAAAGTGAATTAAACTCCATCTCGGGCAGGAAGGGGGATGAGTGCCTCAATCTGGAGGTCCAAGAATTTGCCTCAATTGTATAAAAACAAAATACTGCAGATGCTGGAATCTGAAACAAAAACAGAAAATGCTAGAAAATCTCAGCAGGTCTGTCAGCACCCGTAGGGAGAAAATAGAGCCAACGTTTCAAGTCTAGATGACCCTTCGTCAGAGCGAAGGGTCACGAAGCTCTGACGAAGGGTCATCCAGACGCGACGCGGTACGGTAGCACAGTGGTTAACACTGCTGCTTCACAGCTCCAGGGACCTGGGTTCGATTCCCGGCTTGGGTCACTGTCTGTGTGGAGTTTGCACATTCTCCTCGTGTCTGCGTGGGTTTCCTCCGGGTGCTCCGGTTTCCTCCCACAGTCCAAAGATGTGCGGGTTAGGTTGATTGGCTATGCTAAAATTGCCCCTTAGTGTCCTGGGATGCGTGGACTAGCGGGTAAAATATGTAGGGATATGAGGGTGGGATTGTGGTCGGTGCAGACTCGATGGGCCGAATGGCCTCTTTCTGTACTGTAGGGTTTCTATGATTCTATGATTTCTATGGTGAGCACTAATTCAGGTCCAGATAGAGATGTGGAGAGAGAATAAAACTAATGTTTCAAGTCTGGCTGACCTCCAGTCTTGAAACATTGGCTCCATTCTCTCCCCACTGATGCTGTCAGACCTGCTGAGATTTTCCAGCATTTTCTGGTTTTGTTTCAGATTCCAGCATCCGCAGTATTTTGCTTTTCCCAGGCGGGGATGTGCTGGCTCCGGTCAAGTATTATTTATCCTAAACCCTCAGGGCCTATTGCGTTTCGGCATTCTGATATTCTCAGTTTTCAGACATGTTAGGCGGGATTTTACAGCCTTGCTCGAGCGAGATCATAAAATCCTGCCCGAGGCCAACAGAGATTTCCGTTCTGGGAACTTTGCCCATCCTGATTGCGGGGCGGGTGAGGTGGTCGCATTTTGACCATTGAGTATAATTAGGATGAGTAAGTAGTGAACTTGTGGAAACCTGACTAGTAGTGAGGTGTTGGAGAAAAGGTGTTGTGTCCCTCAATGGTACATTAACCAGTTTATGAAGCCGGGATAAGTAGCCCGAACTTTCGTTGATTCCTTTTGGTCATTATTTGCCTGAGGGGCAGCATTTTCCTGGTTGAATTTAGTTGTCACGATAGGGTTTGGGTCAGAAGCTGAGTACAAGATAGACAAACAACTGGACTTCCCGGGTTAAAGGTTGTATCCGGTCGGGGGGGAATGGGGTCACAGATTCCCGCGCAAAAGAAAATTTGGTTTTTGGACGTGTTTGGTTTTTGGGATGAGGGATATTCGACTTGTATATGCAAAGTGTAAAACTCTGAAGACATATTTAAGATCCTCTGTAGCCTTAGAAAAACTCAAGCAGTCCAATCTGTGGAGGAGTAATTTATAGAGAACATCTTTCAAGGTATTTAAAGTATTAATCAGCATTGATCAAACGCAGCCAGTAGGTGCAGTTTCTGGAATGAAGGAACAATGGCAAAGATCATAGAAACGTTGTCAAAATTGTTAAAACAGGGACAGCAGAATTAGTGGCAATAGTTCAGATTCTCTTTCTCTTAGGACAAGGGACAAGGTTCACATTGTAAAAAAAGCTACCAACACTGAACAAACTAGGGGAGTAGGTGGAGTGAATCCTGAAGCAGATGTGGAACAACATTAGGGATGGCAGAAGGAAAGTGTGATGATGGAAGCTCTACCTTGACTGGCAGACAAACAGTCCTGAATTGTAGATAGTCAGCAGTTGGTTAGAAGTCAAGTGCAACTGGGAAAAGTGGCACTGTTTTAAGGACAGAAATCACCATAGCAACAAAAGGCTCCGGCCGGAAATTTCCACTCCCGATCATGTTGGGGGGGGGGGTTCGGTGATGGGAGAGGAAAATCTCGCAAGAAAGCCAAACCACGTTACATGCCATCATGGGAGCGTGCCGCAATTGACCCCACCCCCCCACCACCATCCCCCATCCCGACAGTGACAGGGCAGGTTTCCCAACATTGAATGTCAGGAACACCATTTGAATCAATGAGCAGATCACAATCAGGCCTCTATGCCTGAATCAATCCCCACCCTCAGCAAAACCATCCACATCAGCATGAGGACAGAATGGTCTGAAATCCGACTGATCTCCCAAGGTGTGACCCTGGCGAGCAGACCTCCCAGGGCAGCTCAGATGAGTGCATCACTCAAGGGTGGGGAGAGTGCCAGGGCTGAGCAGTACACTTGCACCGCGCCCTGACATTGTGCCAGAGGGCAGTGCCAGGGGACAGGCCAGGCAGTTCCAGGGAGCAGTAGTGCGGGGAGGTGCAGACGGTTCCAAGATGAACTCCTTAGCACTGGGGCAGCCTTTAAAAATGGTGCTCCAGTCCTTGAGGGACTAAGTTGCTGGAAGGGTGGGCAGCGAATCAGAGGCTGTCCCTTGCTATTCTCTTTTCTTAGTGCGGCTATTCGGCAGAACAAGATAAAATTTTAAAATTTTAAGTTAAATTATTAGTGTCACAAGTAGGCTTACATTTACGGTGCACTGAAGTTACTGTGAAAATCCCCTAGTCGCCAGACTCCGATACCTGTTCGGGAACACTGAGGGTGAATTTAGCATGGCCAATACACCTAACCAGCACATCTTTCAGACTGTGGGAGGAAACCGGAGCACCCGGAGGAAACCCGCACAGACACGGGGAGAACGTGCAGACTCCGCACAGACAGGGACCCAAGCTGGGAATCGAACCGGGGTCCATGGCGCTGTGAAGCTGCAGTGCTAACCACTGTGCTACCGTGCCGCCGTTACAGCGGCTTCAACTCCACTCTTCCCACCCTCTCTCGGCCTTTGCCGACTTTTGGGAAAATTCAATGCTCAGTGAAAAATTTCTTGTAAAGTCGTGAATCTATCCATCTGTGAGTTTTCTTTGGCACAAGAAAATGGTAATGTGGACTAAAAGAAGCCCTTGAAATATGATTGATAGCCGGAAAGGAAAGGCATGAGAGCATTACTCCATCTGAAGGCTGGACTTAATCTAATCCCACTACAAATAATGTGGGAAAGTCTGGGATGCCCAAGCTCTTACCCAGTCCTTTTCTTGCAAATGAGCTACTGGTTCTCAAAGCGTAGAACATCCACATATAAAGAACCATGTCAAAAGGTTCTAATCAATTAGTACACGCTCATGTAAACACCATGTGAACAAAATGTGCAGTGACTTATCCAAATGTGTTAATCAATGTAAGCTCTGAAGAATCAATTACAAAATGCTAACCACGTGTTCCACATCAGAGATCGGGGCATTTTTCTGAAGTAATTGATGTGGAATAATATGTGACGTTGAATGCACATGGCGTTATAAACTATACAACTGACCAGCTGACAGGATCACGGTGGCATATTCTTCGTGGAAATCAGCACTGAAGAATAAACAGCTGCAATTCTCAGATATCTTCCCTCCAATTACACTTAAAAATATGCAGAACGTCGCAAGTATGAGAAGCAACGTCTATATTTCTCAGCTGCTCACTGGCCTTACGGAAGACATGAACTCCTCAACCAATGCTGCGAGCCTCGGACTGACAACCACGACGCAAATCAAAACAGTGATGTTGACTATTGTTCATAAATATTATTTATTAAAAATATCTTTCTGTGCAGATTGACCCTTGTGAAAATCATGTGCAGAATTTTACACACCGGTAGTTTTGCAGATGTGGGGTGGCTGTGTGTGTGTGTGTGTGTGTGTGTGTGTGTGCGTGTGTGTGGAGGCGGGGGGTGGGCCCTGGCCGGCCTACCTGCTGCCTAACAGCCCACCCACAACCTGTCAGAAACTTTACAAGGGGCAACTTGTCCACGCTCCCCCCCCCCCCCCCCCAATACACCCAGAGGAAACCCACCACAGACACTGGGAGAATGTGCAAACTCCACAGAGCCACCTAAGGCTGGAATCGAACCCGGGCAGTGCCGGATTTAGGCATAAGCTAAACAAGCTACAGCTCACAATCCGCAGGGGCCTCACAAAATTTCAGAAGGTTTACAATGAAGAGAACATTTAAGAGCAGATACCAGAAAAGAAAAAGAAAGCACCAGCTTGAAGAGCAACTCAAAAAATTACCAAAATCTATGAGAGAGATCAAGCCAGCCAAATGATAAATATGTAATCAGTAAATGCATTCATTTGAAAATAATTTATATTTTTCACTTTAAATACCTTGCTATTAAATAATTAAAAGGCATAATTATGTTTTCAATTTTTTTGTGGCAACCCAAGGTCCTGTTTTGGTACGCACCTTTGTGAGACCTTTTGGTGTAACTTTTTAACAAGAGGCCTCCAAGCTTTATATAGCTTAGGGCCTCACCAAGTCTAAATCCGGCACTGAACCCGGGTCCCTGGTGCTGTGAGGCAGCAGTGCCAACGACTGTGCCACCATGCCTCAGGCTAGTTAACTCTTCCAACAGCGCGTTAAATGGCTATGGAGTTGCTGACATCAGCAGGGATGTGTTCCCTGTAGCCCCATCCGGCCCTGAACCACTCCCTCTGATCACAAAGCCTGAGCAGATAACCTGCCCTGACCTCCTCTCACCAGCTCAAAACTGTGACTAGGCAGGAAGTTGTCTTGGGCGGCCACGCCCAGGCCTCAACTGGGGCAAGGGTGGGCAGGTTGCCCCCATGTAAAAATTCTGACAGGTTGCGGGCAGGCAGGTGGTAGGCCAGTCGGGCAATTTTAGTGTCCCCCACACCCCCATACAACCAACACCCCCCTCCCCCCCCACACACACACACACTCACACAAACACACTCATATACCCCCCACACCTGTAAAACCACCACAGGGGCCCATAAAATGCTGCCCATGATTTTTGGTGGTGGGACAGAAAACACAGCCATCCTGAAATCCTGGGAGGCACGGTGGCACAGTGGTTAGCACTGCTGCCTCATAGCGCCAGGGATCCGGGTTCAATTCCTGGCTTGGGTCACTGTCTGTGTGAAGTTTGCACATTCTTCCCGTGTCTGCATGGGTTTCCTCCGGGCGCTCCGGTTTCCACCCACAGTCCAAAGATGTGCGGGTTAGGTAGATTAGCCATGCTAAATTGCTCCTAGTGTCAGGGGGAATTAACAGTATAAATATGTGGAGTTACGGGAATAGGCTGGGTGGGATTGTGATCGGTGCAGACTCGATGGGCCGAATGGCCTCCTTCTGTTCTCTGAAATGGTTGATGTGTTAATGTTGGTCTGGTGCACTTTACAGGGATGGGGCTAAACACCCTTTCATAAACGTGTTCACACCAACTTTAGAACAAAGAACAAAGAACAAAGAACAATACAGCACAGGAACAGGCCCTTCGGCCCCCCAAGCCCGCGCCGCTCCCCGGTCCAGGATTGAATCCTGAATCCAGGATCCCCGCCCAATTTTCCAGCCTATCTACATACCAATATCCTATCCACCGAGC
The DNA here is from genome assembly GCF_964213995.1 of Mustelus asterias. NCBI lineage: Eukaryota > Metazoa > Chordata > Chondrichthyes > Carcharhiniformes > Triakidae > Mustelus > Mustelus asterias. The sequence continues at coordinate 56,766,116 of NC_135819.1, forward strand.
TGTCCCTCACAGCTACGATGCTTTGTTCATTACAACCTATTAACTTACCCCCACCCCCCCATTCCAGACCATGTGATGCAACATTGGATCAAAATCAAAGAACTACTCCTCAAATTGTAATCTAACAAAGGCACAGCTCAAACTGAAAGCAATCCAAATCAATTAGCCTTCAATGAGAGTGTGCCAAATTTACAAGAATTTTCTCAAGTCGCTGCATCTGGGAATATTTTAATACGCTTTTTTTCATTGGATAAGCTAACCGTGGCTTAGCTTATTTCAGGTAAGTGAAGAATTGTTCAGGGTGAAAATGAACCTGGTGCCCTCATTTATGAATGATTAATTAAGCTGCTCCAATTTACATGCTAAGTAAATCGTTTCATTATGATCCAGATCATTGTCAGTGCAGACAGTGCTCTCTGCCTTTTTCATTTGCAACAAACATACTTTTAGTTTTAATGTAGGATATTTAGCAAAGACACTCAGCTCCAATGGGGAGGAGGCTGTTCTCCATTGCTGCTCAGTAACGATAGAGATAGGTGTTAAAGTTGGCAGCTTTATTGGTTTTAACTTCTGGTTTTCTGCCATTTAAAAAAACAATAACTGAAATACTTGGTCAAATTTTCAGCTTCCAGATCGTTAAGACTTTGTCAACGAGGAGAAACACTTTCTGCTTTCGGTTGTCTGGTGTTGCCGTGTGTAGATCAAATTGTGCTTTGCTGTTGAACTACATTTACCTCAGCAATGGACAGTCACAATTCTGATGCAGCACAAAATGGATGCGCGGCGTTGAAGCACAGCCACATGTGAAGAGGGAGGCACGGTGGCACAGTGGTTAGCACTGCTGCCTCACAGTGCCAGGGATCCGAGTTCAATTCCGGCCACGGGTGACTGTCTGTGTGGAGCCTGCACATTCTCCCCATGCCTGTGTGGGTTTCCTCCGGGTGCTCTGGTTTCCTTTCACAGTCCAAAGATTTGCAGGTTAGGTGCATTGGCCATGCTAAATTGCCCCTTAGTGTCCCAAGATGTGTAGTTTAGGGGGATTAATGGTGGTAAGTATGTAGCATTACAGGGATTTGATCTGGTTTGGACGCTCATCGGAGCGTTTGTCTTGGGTGGCCACGCCCAGGCCTCAACTCGGGCAAGGGTGGGCAGGTTGCCCCCTTGTAAAAATTCTGACAGGTTGTGGGCAGGTGGGTGGTAGGCCAGTCGGGCACAGCCATCCTGAAATCCTGGGAGGCACGGTGGCACAGTGGTTAGCACTGCTGCCTCACAGCGCCAGGGACTCGGCAGACTGAATGGGCCAAATGACATGCTTCTGCACCGCAGGGATTCTATGATTCTAAGGAAACATGCAGGCCGCAAACTGTGGGCATAAAACAGAAACTTCCAGTCATCTAAATTGACTGCAAAAGTTGCTCAAAAATGTTTGACTTAGTAAGGTGTCATCTTATCTGGGATTCTTATTGCCTGTAAATAGCACATGAATTGCAGTTTGTTCTTATAAGATTCATTTCATTTGAATGCCGAAGGAGTTGAACAGTGCAAGTTGACATCAACAAAACAGCTACATCCCACTAGTGTGGTGATATTGAAATAACAACTCTCTCTCTCTCACACTTAACCATAATTCTTGCCTACCTGTGGAATTAATTGATGAACGGTAATGAAATGATAGAAATCAGAGTGCTCATTATCATTAACAAGGGCATCGTGGAATGCTTACATTCAGACAAAACAGAGACAAAGGTAAGAATAGGCGAACAGAAATTATGCCCAGGTAATACATTCGACTGTTAACCCATTCATTGCTAACCGGTCAATATCTCTCTGCTGCAGACTACCCAAGGACCGCTCCAAGCTGAAGTCTCTCACAAATTAGCTTCTTCAGCCACTTGCTATAAAAATAATTGAGAATGTTTCAGAATTCCAGGATTGGCATAAAGCTGATGAAAGGCCTTGCCACTAATGGCGAAGTGAAGGGTGTGGCACATAGTTGGAGTGTTGTAAGACGTGGGAACAAGCATAATGCTGGCAGCACGGGCTGAGGGTGGGGCAAGGCCATTTGGAGGTATTTTACCAGCAGTGACGGGCCTTCTGCCACACAGGGAGACTGCTGGCTATACCCTGGTGCCTTCCTTGCAGATTTTTGAGGGACCGGCTTTCTGGTTATGCATCATGTGGCACATGGAGGGCCCAACTGTGGCAAGGGTTACCCCTGTGAGAACTTATTCCCAAAAGGTATTTGATACAGTGCCACAAAAAGGACTTGTGAGAAAAGTTATAGTTCATGGGACAGAATTGGATCCAGAATTGGCTGAGCAATAGAAAACAGTGAATAATGGTCCTCAGGCTGGAGGAAGGTTTTCAGTGGAGTTCCCCAGGGGTCGATATTGGGATCCTTGTTTTTGCTGATAATGATCTAGAACTTGGTGTGCAGGGGACAATTTCAGAGTTTGTGGATGATACAAAACTTAGAAGCATTGTAAACAGTGAGGATCTCAGTGTAGAACTTTAAAAGGACACAGACAAGTTGGTGGAATGGTCAGGCGGTTGGCAGATGAAGTTTAATATGAAGAAATGTGAAGTGATTCATTTTGGTAGGAAGAACATGGAAAGACAATATAAAATAAATGATACAATTCCAAAGGCTGCACAGGAACAGAGCAACCTGGTTGTATATGTGCATAAGTAATTAAAAATGCCGGTACAAAGAGCAGCTAATAAAGTATATAATAGTCTGGTCTTTATTAATAGGGGCATAAAATACAAGAGCAAGGAGGTTATGTTGAACTTGTGTCAGACTCTAGTTAGACCTCAGCTGGAGTATTGTGTACTGTTCTGGGTGCTGCACTTTAGGAAGGATGTGAACACAGTGACGAGAGTGCAGAAGAGGTTTACAAAGATGGATCCAGGGATGAGAAACTTCAGTTATGGGTATAGGTTGGAGAGGTTGGGTCTGTTCTCCTTGGAGAGGAGAAGGCTAAAAGGAGATCTGATAGAGATGTTTAAAATCAGTCGGAGGCTGGACAGCGTAGATAGGGAGAAACTGTTCTCCACTCATAAAAGGTTCAAGAATGAGAGGGCGTAGATTTAAAGTGATTTGCCAAAAAAAAGCAAATGTGAAGTGAGGAATCTTTTTCACACGAGTGGTTTAGATCTGAAATGCTCTGCCAGGAAGTGTGGTGATGGCAGGTTCAATTGAACCGCTCAGGAGGGCATTAGAATGATTATTTGAATAGGAACAATGCGCGGGTTTACAGGTAAAAAGCAGGGGAATAGTACTAAGTCATGATGCTTGTTTGGAGAGGCGGTGCAGACATGATGGGCCAAATGGCCTCCTTCTGCATCTTAACAATTCTGTGAACTTCAGGTAGTTAATTGCCTGTTGCAAATGAAATCCAGACAAAGCTCCTGGAACCAGCCACAGCAAGGTTGCCCCAACTTTTCAGCTGGTGGTTGAAGCCACTGTCACCCAGTAAAGCCCTGGCCAAAAGTCCCATTTTTGCCCTGATTGTGCGCTTGGTTGACGAGGCATGAGAAACTCTACCATTTGCTGCTCAGGCCATCAGGACCGGATTACCTCACTCTTGCTGGGTGCAAATTAAAAAGGACCCCAAGCAACATTGGGTGGCTATCCCTGTGCCTGCTTAGGAGAGCTAGGGGTAAATTGGAACTTGTCAGCTCCATGCATGGAGTATACACGCATCCTATTTTTACTTGCACCGCGTAGTGCTTTGAAATGTGTGCGTGATAAAGGCCTTTATTGAAAAGCCTTTTGCTTTGTCTTTGTAAGATCTGAGCTGCCCACCCTGAGTTCACATTCGCTCATGTAGTGTCATCTGTGAACTTAACACCTTGTATTGAAAGAACAATCACGGACCATTGTGTACAGTAGGAAAAGGAGGGGTGCCGTATGGTTCCCTGGAGCACCCTAATTTACTTCCCCCATTGCTATCTACCTCTGCTCATAAAGCTCTGCTTCCTTCCTCTCAACCAATTGCTAATCCACATTCACAGCATGCACGTGATACCCATTCAGTTTAGGTTTTAAAGGAGACTCGTGTATTCTTTATTAGAAGTCCTTTGGAAGTCCCAGGAACACCATGGGGAAATGGTCATCATTGCACATATTAACCAGTGATAAATTGGGGACAATTCCATGCATAGCATCCCGTATGTGAGGTACAAACATTGGTAACTGTACCTATGATACCCATGAGAAATACACCCTCCCTCTTCCATATTCAAGTCAGAGGCTCAACGCCTGATTTGGACTCCCTCCCAGGAATTGGACAAGAATGAGCATGTGTTATTTACATTCCGACCAGATTTTCCAATGCTACTGTGGTGTAAAAAGCTGAGCTTAAAGGGACAGTTGGAGGCCACTAAAGGATCAATAGGTAAACTTTATTTTTCTTATCTTCCCGTGGAGCTGGGAAGAGCAGGAGTGTTTGCCCACCGTTACAACTGGTCACCTTATCTACTGCTCCCTTCACATTCTCTTCCACTCTACAGGACTTAAGAGCCGCAGCTGGTGAATCAGCCAGCCGACATTGACGCCCCCTGCCCCCGCACCCCACCCCCCCCCCCCCCCCCCCGCCCCCGGGACTGTGGCACTGGGGTTACTCACTGATAACCACACAAGGCCCAAAGCCCAATTTCTGCTGTCCCTTGAATGTGCTGTTATGCATCCAAATATGGATCAGAAAATGTTCCTAATGACTTGGGATATAACCCCATCAAACACTGTATGAATAAAGGCCTTCTTAGCTTATGCCATTTGTTATGATATTTGCAAACAGAAGTTCTTCTATTTTAAGCTGCTATGTGTGAGGGCTTCCTTCTTTAACATTGGAACTATATTTAATGTTTTCTATCCAAACATCCCAATGTTTTTTGACTTAATCAAAATGAGAAATTGCACCTCAGAAATCTCCTCAGTATTTTCTCTAGATGCCCATGTCATTTATCCTTCCTTACGTTGTCAGTTCCATTACCTTAGATTCATAGAATCCCTACAGTGCAGAAGGAAACCATTCGGCCCATCGAGTCTGCACCAACTCTCCAACAGAGCATCTTACCCAGGCCCACCCCCCTGCTCTATCCCTGTAACCCCACACATTTACCCCATTAATCCCCCTAATCTACATATCTTTGGACAATTTAGCACGGCCAATCGATCTCAGCTGCACATCTTTGGACTGTGGGGGGAGCACCCGGAGGAAACCCACGCAGACACGGGGAGAACGTGCAAACTTCACAGAGACAATCACCCAAAGCTGGAATTGGACCCGTTCTCTGGCGCTGTGAGGCAGCAGTGCTAACCACTGTGCCACTGTGCCGCCCTCCCCCTATTTTAGAGTCTGTGCTAATGTCAAAGTGTTAATCTCACACAAAGATGATAATCTTAACTTTTGACAGCGGTTTTTGGATTGGCCACCTGAGAATGTTTCTTCCCAATAAAGCTGGTAAAAGTGGTGCATTGTTTGACTTTGTTTAAAACATTTTTAATATATCATAAACTAACAGTATGCAACTCAATCTCAGTGTAACTCCGCACTGGTTCCTTTGTATTTAGTTTATTTCTTCTTGACTACCTTCTTGTTACTGGAACATGCAAAGAATTTTCTGGCAGAACGTATTGCAATTGCTGCTGTGTGCCCAGTTTTCTAGTTTTGTCTGCTGCTGTATATTCTGGTATTTAACCCTATGTTCTTTCTCTCCCTTTAGGAGTTTTATTTGGAAAGAATGTAATCTCCCTTTGAATTTTTACACTGATCAATTGTTAGAGATGTTTTGCTGCACTGAGTTTTGGCTTCTCCTTTATGTCCTGCAACATGTTTTTTTTTTAAGAATTTCCATTTATCCATAGTTAGAATTCCTGAGTGGTACCTCCTCAGTCCATCTGAATAACTTGGCTTGAACCTTTGAAGGATTGCAGCTTGAAGAATAGGAGCTCAGCGATCCACCAAGCCAAATTTACCGTGCTATAGATGCTTTCAATTCTTGCCCATCTTTTCACACAAACGCAGTTAATATTGATATGAAGTGCTGAGCTGCATTCTGGCCAATAGCAAATGATAAATGTGAACCTGGCCCTTTTTCTCATTGAAAAAGAATGAGCCAAAGAATTTCATCATGTGGCTTTTTCTGAGGTTGTTGCAGTCTGTGTGGAGTTTGTACGTTCTCCCCGTGTCTGCCTGGGTTTCCTTCGAGTGCTCCAGTTTCCTCCCACAGTCCAAAGATGTGCAGGTTAGGTTGATTGGCCATGATAAATTGCCCCTTAGTGTCAGAGGGATTAGCAGGGTAACTATGTGGGGTTATGGTGATAGGGTCTGGGAGGGAATGTTGGTGCAGGATCAGTGGCTAGAATGCCTCCTTCTGTATTGTAGGGATTCTATTCTATGAATCAACTTACAACAATCCCCTAAGCCAACCATGTGTGCCCCCTCACACCTACCCCTAAGTTTCCCTTCAGGCAATCTCTGCAGCTTTCCTCTCTTTCCCTCTTCCTTAACATATTTGAATGTTCGGTGCCCTTGCAGTGTACCATTCACTTCCACGTTTCTCAGATTACTGACATCTTAATTACCGGTTGCCACTATTGCATCAAGTTCAATGACTTGATTTCAGATGCTTCTGGTATTCATGTAGATAATTTTGGCATTTGCCCCATTAACCTCTCTACCTAATTGTTTTGAATGACACCCTCGTGGAATTTTTAAAGCTTTGAAAATTGGAGAATTTATGCATTTAGATCATGGCATACATATGAGAGGGTGAGTGAGGTAGAGTGAGTCAGGCAGAGAGCACAGCAACTCAAATAGTTACAGGAGACGCTGTGAAACAACAAGGGAGACGGGGTCACTTAGAAGTCTCTCTTTAATAAGCTGCTGAGATCAATTTGCCCTTCAATGATAGACTGCGATAAACAGCTGTTCATTATGATGTGGTTTGGTTCTTTTTCTAGTGTGTGAGATGTCGAACAACGGCAATTACTGTCCCAAGTAAATTAGTGTACAATTGCATTTCTCTCACATCAGCAGAAATGATAAGTGGTCTACAATAATCTGCACTTACTTTTCCAACAAATTAAGGCACTTGTCTTGGAATCGACTGTTAATTGCTGTTTTCACGAACTGTAACTCTCAGTCCATATGCCCCAGCTCCTGAGATTTGGTGGGTTTGCATGACTTGCCATGCTATTTGATAAAATTCAGGGCAGCAATTACAATGGTATTAAAGGAACAGCCTCTTGGTTGCATATCATTTTCATTTGATTTGAGTTGACTTAATTTGATTTATTATTGTCACGTGTATTAATATACAGTGAAAAGTATTGTTTCATGCATGCTATACAGACAAAGCAAATCGTTCGTAGAGAAGGAAAGGAGAGAGTGCAGAATGCAGTGTTATAGTCATAGCTAGGGTGTACAGAAAAATCAACTTAATGCAAGGTAAGTCCATTCAAAAGTCTGATGGCAGCAGGGAAGAAGCTGTTCTTGAGTCGGCTGGTACGTGATCTCAGATTCTTGTATCTTTTTCCCAATGGAAGAAGGTGGAAGAGAGAATGTCTGGGGTGCGTGGAGTCCTTAATTATGCTGGCTGCTTTGCTGAGGCAGCGGGAAATGTAGACAGAGTCAATGGATGGGAGGCTGGTTTGCATGATGGATTGGGCTACATTCATGACCTTTTGTAGTTTTTTGTGGCCTTGGGCAGAGCAGGAGCCATACCAAGCTGTGATACAACCAGAAAGAATGCTTTCTATGGTACATCTATAAAGGTTGGTGAGAGTCATAGCTGACTTGCCAAATTTCCTTAGTCTTCTGAGAAAGTAGAGGTATTGGTGGGCTTTCTTAACTATAGCATCGGCATGGAGGGACCAGGACAGGTTCATCTTAAACCCTTGCACAATCTCTGGAATATATAGACTGCAATGAAAGTAAATGAATCACAAGTGTCACTGACTGTTCAATCTGACATTGGACATTGATACTTTCCCATCCTGCCACAGTGAACGGAAATATGGCTGGCCACCAAAATCTCCGACTTCGCTGCAGCAGGAGTGTGGCATGAATGGCAGGTAAGATTGTGCACCCTTAGTGCTTTTATCCTCGGGTATTTGCAGCTCTTCAGCATTCAGTTGGAAGAGCAGGAGAGCCTCACAGATATTCACCAGCTTAAGATTATGATGCTTCCAACCCAACTGCTGCAAACAATAAACATGTAAATGTGATGAACCTGGAACACATACAAATTAGTATCCTGCAATTTGAATAGAGGAATTAAAACATCTGGTTTGTTCATTTGAGAGTAATACAGAGAGTAGGATACAAAACACACTAATTGTTCATTCAATGTATTGGTCACAGTCATTTCCTGTTGTGATTTTATTCCAATTTGCTTGTAATTTTAAACCGACTTTGAGAAATTGGGAAAAAAATCTTGGTGCAATTTTTATCGTAATTTGGGATATCCATGGCGAGTAACGCAGAATGTGGAACATTTGGGAGTCAAAGTAATTTGTGAATTTGTAAAGGCCCATATATTGTACTGAGCATCTCACAAATCATGCTTTGAAAGAGCAACAGTCATTAGAAATTGGTCTAACATCTATCAAAATAGACCATCTACTGCAGCCTGATAATGACCGCTTGTTGTTTGCTTTCTTCAGTGTGAATGCATAGCTCTTGTATCATTTTCTAACCCCTTGCTGAGGGACTTTTCAGCTGCTTGTAAATGTAATCCTGGAACTCCCTCAGACATAATAGAACTGTACAGTGTCAGCCAAATATTCCTTAATATGTCAGGGAACTCAAATTCCACTCTTAAACAGCCAAGAGCCTACTCAAACCAACAAATTGTTCTTTTAAATTAGACATTAAAATATATATATATATATTTAAATCCAACAGCAAATGTTAACATCCATAAATTATCTGGTAACTGCTGGCCTCAGCAATGAGTCGGATCCAACAGGGACTGAGGCAAGGCAGGATCTGGTTCTCGGTAATCAAAACACCCGGAGTTAGCAAGACCCTTGGGTAAGAATGTAATTAAGTTCACCCTAGAAAGTAGGTTAAAAAGAGGGAGGGTCTTAGATAAAGGTGCTGGACTGAAAATGAGCTAATTTCAATGGAATGACAAGAAATGCAGCCAAGAAGAACTGATTGGGGAAAGAATGACAGATCAAACAGTGGAGCAGAAATGGGAAATATTTAACAAAAAAGATGACTCAAGTTGAACATTCTAAGCAGCAAGGTGGATACTTCAAAGACAGGAATAAAAACAAAAAAATGCTGGAAACATTTAGCAGGTCAGGTAACATCTGTGGAGCGAGGAATGCAGTTGCGGGGGAGAGGGGAAATGTTATCATTCTTCTATTGGGGCCGAATGCTGGTCCCATACCCAATGGTTTGTGAGTCCCATCTGTAGAGGTAAAGGATTAACTCTAATTATACCTACTGATTTGATTTGATTTATTATCGTCACATCCGTCAGTATACAGTGAAAAGTATTGTTTCTTGTGCACTATACAGACAAAGCATACTGTAACACAGGGAAGGAACGGAGAGAGTGCAGAATGTAGTGTTACAGTCATAGCTAGGGTGTAGAGAAAGATCAACTTAATGTAATGTAGGTCCTTTCAAAAGTCTGATGGCAGCAGGGAAGAAGCTGTTCTTGAGTCGGCTGGTATGTGATCTCAGACTTTTGTATCTTTTTTCCAATGGAAGAAGGTGGAAGAGAGAATGTCCAGGGTGCGTGGAGTCCTTAATTATGCTGGCTGCTTTTTCAAGGCAACAGAAAGTGTAGACAGAGTCAATGGATATATCACTGAGCTTGTGTATAAGTAGCTATATCACAGTGGCATCACACACTGAGAGAAGGTGACTGAGAAGCATCTTAGAGAGTAGCTCCAATTATGTCTTGGCCTTGTTTAACCTTTATAAATAGTTAGTATGTAAATAAATGGGTGTTCAACAAAAGACCCTCTCTCCAGCAAGATCTCTTCTAGAGTAGGAAGCCAACAAATCCTGGGATAAAGCCACAACAACAGATGGTGGCAGCAGTGACTACACCCACTGTGGAATGGTCAAAAATGGTGGGAAAAGCCTCAAATAAAGCCCAGCAACGGTGCAGCTCAGCGGGTTAAGGAGTTTGAGGCCAACCCAGCAATCACACTGGAAATGACACAATAACAAGGGCAGCCCAACAACTGGCGAGACAAGCAGCACAGGAAAAGGCAATCTTGAATCAGAGTGAGAAATTCTCCGATTATGTACTGGTCCTGCTGATGCGCTATCAATAAGGCGAAAGACTACCGATATGCCAATATAAGTGTAGGCTTTTATTCACAACAGAATCAGGAGCAGATCCCAACAATTAACAGACCTGGACTGAACAAGGGGGAGGAGACAGCCACCTTTATACTAGGTGCTGAGGGGAGGAACCAAACTGGAAGGGGATGTGTCCAGGTATGACAAACACACACAACGGTGGTCCATATAGGACAAAGGCACAACTGAGGTCCACCACATTCACCCCTTCCTTTTAAAAAACAACACGGGGGTGAAGCGGAAACAATATCACAAGTCCAGACGAACCGGTGGCTTGATCCGTCGTCGCGATCGTCGTAGTGCAGGTCGCAGAGTCGACCGAGCCGGGAGCGATGTCGGCCCAGGCTCCGTACAGTGAGCGTCGAGAGAAGGCGCTGGGTGGTGTGAAGCGGACCGATCCGTCGTCCCGTCCAGTCGTCGGGTACTGCGTGGCGACGGCTCCGGCGACTCAAGTGAGCTGTACATAGGGGCGAGAGGAGTGAGCAGTGGCCCTGGTGGCGTATGGGGAACAGTGGGAACCGGAGCTGGGGGGTGGGGGGCTGCAACAGGCTCTGGGCACACTACATTGGGGACAGGGACTGAGGGAGGAAGAGGCGTAGCAGTCTCCGAATGGACGACACCAGGGACCGTGGGGCGGAAGGACGTGGTGACCTCCGGGGCACCCGCGGGTGCCAAGTCACGGACAGAAACCGTGTCCTCCCGCCCATCAGGGTACGCTACATAAGCATATTGGGGATTAGCATGGAGCAATTGGACCTCCTCGACCAAGGGATCTGCCTTATGGGTCCGGACATGCTTCCGAAGCAGGACGGGTCCCGGGGACATCAGCCAATCCGGGAGCGAAGTACCCGAGGAGGACTTCCTGGGAAATGAAAACATCCGCTCGTGAGGGGTCGTATTGGTCGCTGTGCACAAGAGTGACCTAATGGAATGTAATGCGTCCGGAAGGACGTCTTGCCAACGGCTGACTGGAAGGCCCCTAGACCGTAACGCTAATAGAACGGCCTTCCAGACGGTTGCGTTCTCCCGCTCTACTTGACCATTGCCCCTGGGGTTATAGCTAGTGGTGCGGCTGGAGGCAACGCCTTTGGCGAGCAGGTACTGCCTCAGCTCGTCACTCATGAAAGAGGACCCACGGTCGCTATGAATATAGGCTGGGAAGCCGAACAGGGTGAAGAGCTTGTTCAGGGTCCGAATCACTGTAGCCGTGGTCATGTCCGAGCAGGGGAAGGCAAAAGGGAAACGTGAGTATTCGTCAATGATATTCAGGAAATAAACATTGCGGTTAGAGGAGGGGAGGGGGCCTTTAAAATCTACGCTAAGGCGCTCGAACGCGCGAGTGGCCTTTACAAGGTGCGCCCTACCTGGCCGGTAGAACTGCGGTTTGCACTCAGCGCAGACCCTGCATTGCCTGGTAATCGTCCGGACTTCCTCAAGGGAGAAGGGCAGGTTACGGGACTTGACAAAATGGAAAAATCTGGTGACACCCGGGTGACAGAGGTCGTTATGGAGGGACTGTAGCTGGTCTAGTTGGGCACTGGCACATGATCCACGGGACAGGGCGTCTGGGGGCTCATTGAGCTTCCCAGGCCGGTACATGATGTCATATCTGTAGGTGGAGAGCTCAATCCTCCACCGCAAGATCTTGTCATTCTTAATCTTGCCCTTTTGCCTGGTGTTAAACAGGAAGGCAACTGACTGCTGGTCCGTAATTAAGGTGAATCGTTGGCCCGCGAGATAATGGCGCCAGTGCCGGACGGCTTCCACGATGGCCTGGGCCTCCTTCTCGACCGAGGAGTGTCGAATCTCAGGGCCTTGTAAGGTCCGGGAAAAGAAGGCCACCGGACGGCCCCTCTGGTTAAGGGTGGCAGCGAGGGCAAAGTCAGACGCATCACTTTCCACTTGGAATGGGATGGATTCGTCCACAGCGTGCATCGCGGCCTTCGCGATGTCCGCTTTGATGTCATCGAAGGCCCGACAGGCCTCCTCCGCCAGGGGAAAAGAGGTCGATTTTAGGAGCGGACGGGCTTTATCTGCGTAACGGGGAACCCACTGGGCATAATAGGAGAAGAAGCCCAGGCATCTCCTCAGTGCTTTGAGGGTAGTAGGGAGGGGAAGCTGCATAAGGGGACGCATACGGGCTGGGTCGGGGCCAAGGACACCATTTTCTATCACGTACCCAAGGATGGCGAGGCGGCGTGTCCGGAAAACACACTTCGCCTCATTGTATGTGAGGTTCAGGAGAGTGGCCGTACGAAGGAATTTTTGTAGGTTGGCATCATGGTCCTGCAGGTCATGGCCGCAGATGGTGACGTTATCCAGATACGGGAAAGTGGCCCGTAGTCCGTGCTGGTCCACCATTTGATCCATGGCCCGTTGGAAGACTGAGACCCCATTGGTGACACCAAAGGGGACTCGGAGGAACTGGTAGAGGCGGCCATCCGCCTCAAAGGCAGTGTATGGGCGATCCTCCGAGCGGATAGGGAGCTGGTGGTAAGCCGATTTCAAATCGATCGTTGAGAAAACCCTATAGTGCGCGATGTGGTTGACTATGTCCGCGATACGGGGAAGAGGATATGCATCTAGTTGGGTATACCTGTTTATGGTCTGGCTGTAGTCAATCACCATGCGGTGTTTCTCCCCCGATTTAACTACGACCACTTGCGCCCTCCAGGGGCTGGTGCTGGCCTGGATAATCCCTTCCTGGAGCAAACGTTGTACCTCGGACCGAATGAAGGCCCGGTCATCCGCACTATAGCGCCTACTCTTGGTGGCTATAGGCCTACAATCCGGGGTGAGGTTATCAAATAACAGGGGGGGGGTGATCTTGAGGGTCGAGAGACTGCAGGTGGTGCGCGAGGGGCGCTGCCGTGACGGCGCCTTGCAGACGGAGAGCGGGGGATAAGGGCCATCGTACTGCAGGATGACGCTTCTATGATGGCTGAGGAAATCTAACCCCAGCAGTACAGCTGCGCAGAGTCGCGGCAGCACGAGGAGCCGAAAACGCTCGTAGACTGTGCCCTGTACTGTCAGCGTCACCAAGCAGCACCCGAGGACCTCCACTGAGTGAGAATTCGAGGCCATGGAGATGGTCTGGCTCCAGGGTCGCACGGGAAGGGCATATTGACGCACTGTGCGAGGGTGTATAAAACTTTCCGTGCTCCCACAGTCAAACAGGCAGTTTTCTGCATAACCATTTACCTTGATCTCCATTATGGACTTGGAGAGTTGATGTGGCTGCGACTGGTCCAGGCAAATCGATGCCACTGTTGAATTAAAGAAGAATCCATCTTCGTCGCCGTCTGATGACGTCACGGTTGAAGCTTCCTGCTCAGCTTGCCTTGATGCCAGTCTCAAAGATGGCGACTCCCGCACTTCCGGTGACCGCATCAAAGATGGCGATTCCCGCACTTCCGGTGACCGCATCCAAGATGGCGATTCGCGCGCAGCCGCCGCCTGCATCAAAGATGGCCGCGCCCTCGGAGCACACATGGCTCCACGAGTCTTCAGAAGCGGCTTTGCTCTGCAGACTTTAACAAAGTGGCCTAGCTTACCGCATCCGGAGCAAATCGCGTCCTTTGCCGGGCAGTGACGCCGAGGGTGCTTAGGGAGGCCACAAAAGTAACATTTGGGCCCTGCTGGAGCAGCCGTCGCAGTGGAGCCGTCGGTGGAACGGGATCCAAGGTAAGACCCGAGATTATGGGAGGCTGCTTCTAACGTTTCAGCCATCGTGGCCGTTTTCCGGAGGTCTAGGTCATCTTGTTCCAGCAGACGCTGCTGGATGTATGTAGACTCAATGCCTGCAACGTAGGCGTCGCGGATCAGATCCTCCGTGTTCTGAGCTGCTGAAACAGCCTTACAGTCGCATGCTCGGGCGAGGACTCGCAGGGCACGCAGAAATTGGGCGCACGATTCTCCTGGCTGCTGTTTGCGGGTAGTTAGGAGGTGTCTGGCGTAAACCACGTTAGGGCTCTTTCGGAACTGCCCTTTTAGGAGTTCGATAGCGTCCGCGTAAGTAGCAGCGTCCCGGAAGATTCCATAGACAGTTTCGCTTACCCGGGCGCGGAGCACGTGGAGTTTAGCAGCGTCGGTGTCGATGGCCGTAGCGGTGTCGACGAATGCTTCGAAGCAGTCCAACCAATGATCAAATTTATCAGAGGCTCCAACCTCTTGAGGGTCTAATGCTAACTTGTCGGGTTTTAGAAACTGCTCCATACTAGTAACTGTTGTGAATAAAATTGATGCGCTATCAATAAGGCGAAAGACTACCGATATGCCAATATAAGTGTAGGCTTTTATTCACAACAGAATCAGGAGCAGATCCCAACAATTAACAGACCTGGACTGAACAAGGGGGAGGAGACAGCCACCTTTATACTAGGTGCTGAGGGGAGGAACCAAACTGGAAGGGGATGTGTCCAGGTATGACAAACACACACAACGGTGGTCCATATAGGACAAAGGCACAACTGAGGTCCACCACACCTGCATTTTAAGATTGAGACTGATCACAAACCATTAATAATGTTGGTGAACACAAAGGAAGTTACAAAGGTGTCACCCAGGAGTCAGCGATTCTGAATTTGATTGCTGCAATATGACGGTAAAATGGAGTATGCACAGAGTAAATATCAAACTACAGCTGATGCACTGTCTAGGATAACTTACCCACAAAGACAAAACCTTCATAGCAGTCGTTGAGGCCTTTACAACCTTTACTACCAGCGACCGACAGGCAACAGACCAGAAGTTGCCTGAATTTTGTATGTTGCAAAGGCAAAGTGAAGATTGCACCCAGATTAACCCGTGCTGCCATAGAAAGCATTCTTTCTGGTTGTATCACAGCTTGGTATGGCTCCTGCTCTGCCCAAGACTGCAAAGAACTACAGAAGGTCGTGATTGTAGCCCAATCCATCCACCAGCCTCCCATCCATTGACTCTGTCTACACTTCCTACTGCCTCGGCAAAGCAGCCAGCATAATTAAGGACCCCACACACCCCGGACATTCTCTTTTCCACCTTCTTCCTTCGGGAAAAAGATAGAAAAGTCTGAGGTCATGTACCAACCGACTCAAGAACAGCTTCTTCCCTGCTGTCCTCAGACTTTTGAATGGACTTACCTTGCATTAAATGTCTCTACACCCTAACTGTGACTGTAACACTACAGTCTGCATTCTCTCATTTCCTTCTCTATGAATGGTATGTTTTGTTTGTATAGCGTGCAAGAAACAATATTTTTCACTGTATATTAATACATGTGACAATAATAAATCAAATCAAATCAAATTAAAGATGGCTACAATGTATCCCAAATAACCCTGTCTTGAGGCAATATTTTGAACAACAACACCAATTCAGTCTCATAGATGACCTCCTGGTATATGATACATGAGGGGTGGTATCACGAGCTGTCCACCTGGAAGTCCTCCAGAAGATCCACTTGGCACAACAAAGTGTCGGGCCAGGGCTGTATGGTGGTCAGGGATTTCACACTCTTTTGAACAGATGGTCTCCAGCTATGTCCCTGCATCATTCACAGTCACTTATGTCTTTCCCCTTCCCAGCAAGGCCTTGAAAATTCCTTGGTATGGATTTGTTCAATGATAAAGGAAGAATCTTTCTAATATTATTCCCACTGGATACATGGTTTCACCTCTGAAGCCATTATTACCTCCTTGAGGAACATGTTCTCTACATATAACATTCCTGACATGGTCATCTTTGATAACGGACTAAATTTTCCGATGAGTGCTTTCACTCCTTTGCTAAGTCATATGGATCTATACATGCCATAAGCTCCACAAAATACCCTGAGTCTAATGGAAAATCTGAATGAAGAATACACACTATAAAAGCCCTACTGAAGTGGAATGATGACTTTGAGCTGCCTCCACCTAGTCATCGCTTCACAGCATTACAGAATGGGATTTCTGATAGGCCACAGGCTGAAGACCCAACTTCCTTTCCTGTCCCACACCTTGCTGCCAAATGTCATGGTGGAAGCCCGTGATCAAGCTAGGAAGAAGCCTACTGAGCGAGTCAAGCTTGTCCATTTAATCAGAGACATTGGGCTCAAGACCTTCCGATTCTTGGAAGGGGAGAGGGAGAGTGGATAAGGGACCAGAACTGGGATGGTAATTGAGAAGCTACAATGACCGAGATCGTATCTACTCAGGACACAATCAGGCATCATTCAAAGGTTCACAGATCTGCCTGGATTGAGTATCGTGCACCTCAAAATTATCACAGCTGGGGGAAACCAGGAGTCTCAACCCTCATGGACTGACCTCAGAGCAACAGGATTTCTTCTAGTTCTGTGCTTGTTCCAGGAGATTGGTGAAACCACCAAAGGGACTTTCACTTTGTGACCAGATTTTGGCTGGGGTAGGGGTATGTATGTATAGTAATTTGGGGATAAAGACTTGGGGAGGAACATGTACGTTAAAGGGCTAACTAATAATAGCTACTGAGCATGTATGTAAGGGGCTTTGTCATTGTGACATTATTCACTGAAAAAAGATGACGGAGAGGATCACAGAGAGAATCTCCAAACCATGTCTTGATCTTTGTCAATAATTGTCATGTAAATAAATGTGGTTTCAACAAAGGACCATAGAGTAAGATTGTTCTAGATCTTACTCTAGAACAAGATCTCATCTAGAGTAGGAAGCAAATGAATCCTGAGGTAAAACTCACAATAACAGAACCAAGAGATCATCCTGGAGGCATTTCTTAATCAGCCTCCTCTGGAACCCCATCTAATTAAGGACAACAGGTAGGTTCCAGAGGCTGAAGCCCCAATCGCAAGGCCGGTGGTTCTGGAGGACTGGTAGCCCCACCAGGAGAGGTGCTTGGGCAGTGAGGAAACTGGGACAGAGCCACAAAGTGGAAGCATCCTCGGAGCCATGCAACAAAACTAAAAATGATGAGGGCTGAAGCTGATAGCTCTGAGTGCAGAGGAATCTGCTCAAGTGAATTCATTTGGGTTGTGAGTATGGCCTTTTCTGCCTGTGACCCCGTCATTAGGGCGTGGCGTCTCCAGCTCTGATGGAGACTCCTCCTGCCACAAGGAAACGATTTCCACTGAGCTGTCAGGCTTGGCACTCAGTGGGACGTCACTCTCTACTCAGGAGACTCAGTTGGAGTCCTCCCCAACCCTTAATTTATCCTCAGTTGGTAATTCTTGGCTACAAGTTGCAGCCAGATGGATAGCCACTCCCATTCCTCATCCACCTCACTGGAGGCAGAATTGAGTTCAGACCTGACCTGACGTTGACCTCTCCTAATGGTAGAAAAATTAGAGAAGCATAAAATATATCTGGGGGATAGAAAAGACAGAAAAAAACTCAGAGAAACATAAAAGTAATGAAAAGAGAGATTAGGAAAGTCAAGAAGGCGTATGAAGGAAGATTGTGAGTCAGTAAAGAACAAGACAGATGACTTTAAGCACATAAGAAAAAGGATAGTCAATTAAGGAATGAAATGACTAAGCTGAAGCAGAGGCAGCAGCGCTCAGCAAGTAAATCTTTCTTTGCAGCAATATTTACAGAGGAAGGTGATATTGAAACTGAATATTGAGAAGGCAACGGAGGAGCCATTTGAAAAGAAGTATTTAAACGGACATTGCGCTGGAAGAAAGTTAATGGGAATGAAAACAGAATAGTCACCAAGAGACTTTGATAGTCTGCAATCAAAACAGGAAATTGTGGCAATGTTCAGCGGGTGTGGCAACATCTGCAGTGGGAGAGGCAGAATTTGTGGATGAAATCTTACCAAAAATGACAGTTTTCTCTCCAGGCCTTACGAAACTCTGCCGAAAATGATCAAGTGGGCGAGTTTCGTGGCATCATACAGGGGACAGGGCCTCAAGACGCCAGCAAAGCCCAGCTGCACAGACATCGAAGTGCCATCTTTAAGAGGTGTCCTGATTAGAACAGTAATTACCGCCTCACCAACAACCCCCCTCCCAGCAACCCATCATGGAGACCTCAGGCATTGAACACTGACACCCCCGATCATTGGCCCCTTTCCTGCACCCCCCCCCCCTTCTCCCCACCGGACCCCCAGCCCACCATGGAGGTCTCAGGCATTGAACTCTGACTACCCCCGATCATTGGCCCCTTCCCTGCCCCCCTCCCACCCCACTGTCAGAGGCGGCACCCACCTCCCCCCCACCACCCCACCCACTGGCATCCCCAGCTACCACGTCCGCTCCCCCCACCCCCAACCATCACATATAGAGGAAATCAGACCCCCTCCCTCATGAGGCTCCCACTCGGATCTACCCCTTGGCACAAGTTGACACTGCCAGGGTTGATACTGCCAGGATGGCATGGTGCCAACCTGCGCCAAGGGGCAGTGCCAGGGGGGCATTACCAGGCCACTGTCTGGCCATATTCCTCTCCCCCGGCTGATAAACACACCTTTACACCTCCCCCCCCCCGAGGGGATTCCCACGACAAATTCACGTCTGGGTGAAATTGTTGTAAAACACGCCAACGTGACATTATGTCGATGGGGTTTGAAAATAAAGGATGGAAGGGGCAAGGGGCGCATACCTGATGATATTGCTGGTGAGGGGTAGGGTAGATCCAAAATTGCGATCTCACTGGCAAAATCTGTGACTTCTGCATTTTGAGCTCCACTGGCATTCCCGCTGGTGTGGGATCAAGATCACCCCCAATATTTCCGATCCTTTGAATTGGAAAAGGTTTGAGTTGTAACAGATTTTAAGTAAGTACTGAGGCAAGGAAAGTGGGGGAGGGAGTGGAGAATGTGATAGGGTGAAAAGCAGGAGAGATATAATGCCAAAAGGGTTGATGGTGCAAGACCTAAGAGAATGGTGAACTGGGACAAAAGAAAAAAACAAAAGATAGAGGAGGTGTGACTGATAATAGCAGAATCCTAACCTAGCACTGCTGCTTGAGGAAATGGGGAACACTTCAGCGGTCACGGGCATTCGGCCTCTGATCTTCGGGTGAGCGTACTCCAAGGCGGCCTTCACGACACACGACAACGCAGAGTCGCTGAGCAGAGACTGATAGCCAAGTTCCACACACATGAGGACGGCCTCAACCGGGTTCTTGGGTTCATGTCACACTATCTGTAACCCCCACAGCTTGCCTGGACTTGCAAAAGCTCACTGGCTGTCCTGTCCTGTCTAAGGACTCGCATTCCAACCATTATTTTGTAAATTGAGTTTGTGTCTTTATATGCCCTGTTTGTGAACTGAAATCCCACTCACCTGACGAAGGAGCAGCGCTCCGAAAGCTAGTGGCTTTTGCTACCAAATAAACCTGTTGGACTTTAACCTGTGAGACTGCTTACTGAGGAAATGGAGACAGAGATTATGATCTGATATTGTTCAACTCAGAGTTGAGTCCAGATTGCTTCAAAGTGCCTCATTAAAAGATGAGGTGCTGTTGCATGAGCTTACATTGAACTTCACTAGAAGAATATAGGAGACCAAGGAAAGAGAGGTCAGTGTGTGAATGGGTTGGAGGATTAAAATGACAGGTAACCAGTATAGTGTTATGTTGCGTGTGCCTGCATGCCATCAGAATGTAAGGCGCTCTGCAGATCAAAGTTTAACATGGGACTGGACGATAGTGCCACCCACGGGAGGATGTATAGAGTCACATGTTAATAGACTCAGACAGAACATTCTGGAAGGAGCCTGCATGGGGGAAGCAGCACCATGTATGACACTACCCAAGATCTGTAAACAATTAAAGATGAACAATAAATGATTCATGTTTAAACATACAATTCTCAGGTTCCTCATCACTACAACACCATAGCTGTGACAACATATTACAACATGGTTGGCAGCATTGGGAGCTCCTAAATGATATTGGGGATGATTCTCCCGGCCCACTGTGCTGCTTGAGTAATGCAGTGGACCGAGAGACATCAGCGAGGGGGGGGGCGCGGGGTGACTATAGCGGGACCCGCAACCGGCATCCAGCCAATTGTGACTCTCCCAGGTCATGTCTTTTGTCGTAATTAGCGTCAGGCCAGAAATCAGTGTGAGGCTGATTACAATATGGAAATTCACATTTCCATATCATTAGAGAGCTTGGGACACTATTTTCCAGGCAGACTAATCTCTCCCCCAAACCCGCTCTCCTGCCGCCCCCCCCCCCCCCCACACACACACACAACCCACCCCCCTAGGTCAGGGAAGGTTCCCATCAGGGGCATTAAAGCTGGTCCCCATCAATGGGGACCAGGCATGAGCACCCCGCTGGGGTGGACAAAGGCCCCCGGGGAAGTCGGGGGCAGGCGGGGTGCTCTTTGGGCAGTGCCTGGCACCTTGGCAGTGCCAAGGGAGTGGGGCCAGGATCTAATTGGTGGCAGTGTGAGGGGGTGGGGGGGGGGGGGGTGGGAGGGGTGACCGGTACGCACTCTGCAATAAGGATCGGTGCATTGAGGAGGGAGGAGAGTGATTGAGGCTGCAGATGGGGATTAGGGTAGTACATGGGGGAGGGGGGATTGGGCTGGCCCTGTGGAGAGGGTCTTCAGGCTGGCCAGCGATCAGTGGGGAGAACGGGGGAGGGCTTGTGGAAGCTGGCGATTGGGAGAGGGGGGCCTGGGAAGTTATTGGGAGGTCGATAATCGGGAGGCTGGCAATTGGGGGTGGGGGGGTGCAGTGTGGTGGATCTCATCACTGACTGATTGACGCATGATGTGGAGATGCCGGCGTTGGACTGGGGTGAACACAGTAAGAAGTCTCACAACACCAGGTTAAAGTCCAACAGGACTTAAAGTCCAACAGGTCCAAAAGTCCTGTTGGACTTTAACCTGGTGTTGTGAGACTTCTTACTGATTGGCGCATGCGCAGTGGCACACTCAGCAAGCTGATGCCGGCTCTTGGGTGGGATTAAGCCCCCCTCCCCCACCCCGGGAGAACCACGTTAGGGATTCTGTATTGCACCAGAGATTCATTAAACGAAGCTCGCCCAAAAAACGGGCGGGAAAAACTCCTGTTTTCCCGCCCATTGGGAGAATCGCCTGCATCATGTCAGTGGTGTTACACAACATGGTGATCAGCCAAGATATGAATGGTGGCATTTTAAACAATTAAATTAGAACAGAAGCCCAAGATTCCGGAACAGCACGGTGGCACTGTGGTTAGCACTGCAGCCTCACAGCACCAGGGACCTGGGTTCAATTCCCGGCTTCAGGTCACTGTCTGTGTGGAGTCTGCACGTTCCCCCAGTGTCTGCGTGTGTTTCCTTCGGGTGCTCCGGTTTCCTCCCATAGTCCGAAAGATGTGCTGGTTAGGTGCATGCTAAATTATCCCTTAGTGTACCGAACAGGCGCCAGAGTGTGGCGATTAGGGAATTTTCACAGTAACTTCATTGCGGTGTGAATGTAAGCCGACTTGTGACAATAATGAATAAACTTTACTTTTAAAAAGAGATGAAAAACTAAAAACAGCTGACGTTGGACTATTGAGACATGTGCCCAGGAAGGAAAATTAGCTGGAAAACTATTTGAACCATTGAAACGGATATAGTAATGATTCACTGATCTTGTACCAGGGCTGTTTTGATTCAGAGGATTATTGGAATATGAAAAGCTCCATCGCCAGTGGTGGCTAAGGCAGAAACTATAAGAAAACCAGGCAATTACTTGAAATGAAAAGAAAATGAATAAAAAGTCAGAAAAGAGTAAGGAAATAGAATTAGAGAAAATATGTCCAGTTGAAGAGAATCAACACAAGAGGCCAATGACCTGTGCTGTAATCTGTATGATTTCTCCAAGGATCACTTTGATCCGATGGCTACTTAGGCAGCCCAAGTAGAATATTGAAAATGAAAGCATACATTGCACAGTTTCAGCGAGCTTTGACAAGTGTCTCATGTCAGCGCACTCAGCATGTCTGATTGTCAGAAACAGCCACACACTTACAAGGATTCCTTTATGCAATATTTATCCGTTAACCATTTTTAAAAATCAACTGAGAAATTGGAGGGTTGTCAAGGATAATGGACGAACCTGTGGTTTGTGGCTTATTCTGAGTAGAGACACTCGAGAATTATTTCTTGCCAATTTCTGAGGGAAACATTGGACATCACACAGCGGTCAAACATTTCCAATCTAGGCCCAAAATGTGCACATTTTTTTTATTCATTCGTGGGACATGGGTGTCGCTGGTTGGCCAGCATTTATTGCCCCTCCCTAGTTGCCCTTGGACGGCAATTGAGAGTCAACCACATTGGTGGGTCTCTGGAGTCAAAAGTAGTCCAGACCAGGTAAGGACGGCAGATTTCCTTCCCTGAAGAACATTAGTGACCAGATGGGTTTTGCCAACAATCGTTTCACAGTCATCAATAGATTCTTAATTCCAGATATTTTTTATCAAATTCAAATTCCACCATCTTCCATGGCAGGATTTGAACACGGGTCCCCAGAACATTTGCTGAGTTTCTGGGTTAACAGTCTAGCGATGATGCCACTAGGCCACTGCCTCCCCTTGCTTACCACAGGTAAGGCCTGTTGGGAACTGGGGTAGGATGCCGATGTCAGGAGGGTAGCAAGAACACTCAAAGCCTGGAGCACCATGTTTGCTCCACCTCATCCTGCAAAAATTACTTTTCTTAATAAAAAAACAAATAATATACCTTTCCAGCGAGGCCCCCAATAGCCCTCTGAGGTCAGTCAATTAAACTTTTCCATTCCTAGAGTTGTTGGGCAGGAATGCACCATGGCTGCTCTGCACGTTTCTCAATGTGTATTGCAATTGGGATCCTGCATTTGGTGTAGGATTCTCGCTGAACTATCTCTCTTCAATTTTGGGGTGAGTGCTGCATACCAATTTAAGGACCTGCCTGAGAATTGATACAGCTGGGCAAGAGGGGAGGCGAAGCCTTAGTGGTATTATCGCTTGACTGTTAATCCAGAAACTCAGCTAATGTTCTGGGGACCCGGGTTCGAATCCCGTTATGGCAGATAGTGGAATTTGAATTGAATAAAAAAATATGGACTTAAGGATCTACTGATGACTATGAAACCATTGTCAATTGTCAGAAAAACACATCTGATTCACTAATGTCCTTTAGGGAAGGAAATCTGCCATCCTTACCTGGTCTGGCCTACAACAATGTGGTTGACGCTCAACTGCCCTCAGGCAATTAGGGATGGGCAATAAATGCTGGCCAGCCAGCGACACCCATGTCCCATGAATGAATTAAAAAGAAAAATGGGTCCCTAACTACTTTTGGCATGCAGGTTTCTTCCTGTAAACTTATCATAGTTCCAGCAAATGAGGGAAGCTGTGATAATGACATCTCTCAGCTGCTTAACTTAAATCTGGCTGAACATGAGGAGAGATGTCGGGTTACCCATGAAAAATAGCAAAGTGGAAGAGACCCAGATGTGCGCCAGGCAAGAAACAAATCAAATGGGTGGGGAGACTAACTGACCTAATAGCTATCATGTGAGGAAAATCAGACACATATGAGTCTTTGGAGAATGTGGTTGAATGTGGTTCCAAAGGACGAGAAGCGGCAATTGGAACATAAAGTTCAGAGGCAGAGGATGGACATAAGTGGAAAACAGTGAGTTGACAACCTTGTCTTTCAACCCAGCTAATGAGTTAAATCTCTGTGTTTAAAGAGTACCTCATGTACCGTCCCCTGAAACATTATAGTTGAATCTCTAAAGCTTAATCCAATTTGAATTCTTCGAATATAGCTTGTTGATGCTTGGCAAGGATCCAGTCAACAATCGTTGTTCTGGATGAATCTGCTTCTCGCTTTCTCAATGCCTCTTCTGATCTGAAAATGAACCGTCATGCTGTTCCAACTGCTTCAGCTGTCTTCCTGTTTTGAACCATTTTCTTTTCTACCAAACTAAAATCCATCCAAGAGTTACTGCTCCCACATCACAGAGGCTCCTCCAGTGTGTCTCTTGCATTCCTTGACAGAATGCCAGGTAAATCTTGTTTAATGTATAATCCTTCTCTTGCTCATCGTCTCCACCTTTCCTTTCTCCTAATACTTTCAGACTTTGAAAGCCCAACTTTGTTATTCCGCATTATAAGGCTTTGGGTGAGACCACATTTAGAATATTGTGAGCAATTTTGGGCCTCATATCCAAGGAAGGATGTGCTGGTCCTGGGGAGGGTCCAGGGGAGGATCATAGAATCCCTACAATGCAGAACAAGGCCATTCGGCCCATCGAGTCTGCACCGACCACAATCCCAGCCAGGCCCTATTCCTGTAACCTCTCATATTTACTCTGCTAATTCCCCTGACACTAGGGTCAATTTAGCATGGCCAATCAACATAACCCGCACATCTTTGGACTGTGAGAGGAAACCGGAGCACCCGGAGGAAATCCACACAGACACAGGGAGAATGTGCAAACTCCACACAAACAGTAACCCAAGCCAGGAATTGAACTGGGTCCCTGGTGCTGTGAGGCAGCAGTGCTAACCACTGTGCCACCGTGCTGCCTACGGTTCACGAGAATGAAAGATTTGACGTATGAGGAGTGTCTGAGGACTCTGGGTCTGTACTCGATGGAGTTTAGAATGATGAGGGGCGGGATCTCATTGAAACTTACAGAATACTGAAATGCCTGGTTAGAGTGGACGTGGAGAAGATGTTTCCAATTGTAGGAGAGACTAGGATCGGAGGGCACAGCCTCAGAGTGAAGGGACGACCCTTTAGAAATGAGATGAGGAGGAATTTCTTCAGCCAGAGGGTGGTGAATCTGTGGAACTCATTGCCACAGAAGGCTGTGGAGGCCAGGTCATTGAGTGTCTTTAAGACAGAGATAGATAGGTTCTTAATTGGTAAGGGGATTAAGAGTTACGGGGGAAAAGCAAGAGAATGAGGTTGAGAAACGTATCAGCCATGATTGATTGGCGGAGCAGACTAGATGGGTCAAATGGCCTAATTCTGCTCCTATATCTTATGGTCTTATTATGGACCTACATTGATTTTTATCAAAATAACTATTCCATCAAGTCTTGAATAGAGTGCAGAGAGCAGATGCTGTAACAGGAAGCCAAATATCCTCCATTATTCAACATCTCCATTTCAATAATGGAAAAAGTCTTTTGCTCCACCTGCACAGACTTTATGGAAATGTAGCAACATCCAGAACTAAAACAGAACATTTTGATTGAGCCCGGATTCCAAAAACACTGCAAAGTTTATTCCTTACATTTAATTTGCTCATCAAATGCCTGTGCTAGTTCCTCTTGTAATAACCAAGATTATCAGCCTTAATCGTCTCTGTGGACTATCCATTCCAAACATTTGCCACCTCCTGTCGCTTTTATTCATCTTAGTGCTTTTCAATGTGTTGGTTATTCCTGATCTGCCATGTTTTCTGCACCATTTGCTCTCCAGTGCCTATCAGCAAGACAGTATTATGCTGATTGACTCATATAATGCCTGCAAAATAGCAATGCCCAAAAAGAAGTGTGGTGAGCTGCTCACTCCAAGGGACTTTGTGCCTTAGTTTGTGTAAGAATTCCGGCCATGTTCCATTTCTTTTAAGAGAGAGATAACATGAATCAGTTGGAAATGAATTTATTTGTCTCTGTTACATTGGATATGAAGCTGCACACTCACTGCATGCGCTAAACCAAAAACATGTACATCTTTGAGATCATTTTGGTGTACAGCCAAGTTGCGAAGCTTATTGCCTTAAGTGGTAATAACTGCAGTTTCATATTAACGTTGACTGGGATTGTTTACCAATCTCCAGATTCAAGTCTGTGGTCATTTAAATATAATTGATATACACTTTTAAATTAAAGCTTTTGTTTATACCAAGCACACCAATAAATGTTGATATGATTATTTTTTTACGTTTTATGGAGAAGAAACAGCAACAAGCTACAGTTTAGCTGCAGTAAGCAGTTCAGGTTTCAATTGGTACATTCTTGGAACTGATTCAACAACCCACTAGCCTCAAGAAGATCCCCTTCACATTGCGAGCCTTATTTAAACCTGACTGTATTCCATGTACTGTAAGCTGGAAGAAGGTTTTAAGAGTGCATAATGAAGGGATTTAGTTAGCGTGTAGAAAGATGAATAATGTTCTCAGTGAGTTAACTTTGCCAGAGTTCATGATAATGCAACAAGAAGTCACAAAGTTTAGCATTTCACTTGCCAGCTACACAGAGGTTACCTCCCTGCTTGGGGTTGGTTTAGCTCAGTTGGCTGGACAGCTGGTTTGTGACTCAGAGAAATGCCAACAGCATGGGTTCAATTCCCAGACTGGCTGAGGTTATTCATGGAGACCCACCTTCTCAACCTTGCCCCTCACCTGAGGTGTGGTGATCCTCAGGATAAATCGCCACCAGCCAGCTCTTCTCCCTCAAAGGGGAGAGCAACCTATGATCATCTGGGGCTATGGCAACTTTACCTTTCCCTCCCTCCTCTGGAAAAGTGAAAAGCAAATTAATATGCCTGTTGTGCGAAAGATCGCATGGTGGCACAGTCGTTAGCACTGCTGCCTCACAGCGCCAGAGACCCGGGTTCCATTCCTGGCTTGGGTCACTGTCTGTGTGGAGTTTGCACGTTCTCCCTATGTCTGCGTGGGTCTCCTCCGGGTGCTCCAGTTTCCTCCCACAGTCCAAAGGTGTGCTGGTTGGGTGCATTGGCTATGCTAAATTCCCTCTCAGTGTGCCCGAACAGGTGCCAGAATGTGGCAACTAGGGGATTTTCACAGTAACTTCATTGCAGTGTGACTGTAATAAATAAAATAAATAATAAATAAATAAAATAAACAGCAAGGTGTTTATCCTTACTAATTGTCCTTTATTTCTTTCCCCCCCTCTGCTTTCTTGCTGCTTGTGACTTTCCGCACAATCGTAGCTCTTTCTTCACATTGACTAGCTAATGGTTGAAATGAGGAGTAGTATTTTTTTATGAGCAGTAAAATTGGTTTCGGCCAAGCAAAATATTTTAATCTTTCAGTTTTACTATTATGCCCTGCAGCTGAATGACAACTAAGGAATGGAACATATATATTTTTAATTATGGTTAGTCAGACTATCAAAATTCAGGTTCAGGGTTGTTGCCTCTTGATATGCAGCTGCCTCACCCTCCACTCTTGCCAGCCTTTTTGCTCAGACCTCCCACTGGGGACTCGTCAACTGGTATCCAGCTTATTCCATTCACCTACTTTGCTGATTTCCTTCATGAATTTGTTAATATTACTCCACTAACAGTCAGGGGAGATGGTGACATATTAGTGATGCTCTGAACTAGTTACCCAGAGGTTCAGGCTAGTGCTCTGGGCACATGGCTTCTAGTCCCACCATGACAGCTGGTGGAATTTAAATTTTAGCAATCAATCTGAAATATAAAGCTATTATCAATAATGTTGACCATGAAACTATCATCAATTGTTGTAAAAACCCAACTGATTCATGAAACAGAATCACAGAATCACAGAATACTACAGTGCAGAAGAGGCCCCTCGGCCCATCGAACCCACACCAGCGCATCCACACCTGCCCACCTATCCCACTCGTGAGCACTTGGCCCATAGCCTTGAGTGTTATGGTGTGCTAAGTACTCATCCAGGTACTTTTTAAAGGATGTGAGGCATCCCACCTCCACCACCCTCCCAGGCAGTGCATTCCAGACCGTCACCACCCTCTGGGTAAAAAGGTTTTACCTCAAATCCCCCCTAAAGCTCCTGCCCCTCACTTTTAAATTGTGCCCCCTCATAACTGAACCTTCAACTAAGGGGAACAGTTGCTCCTTATCCACCCTGTCCATGCTCCTCATAATCTTGAGCACCTCAATCAGGTCACCCCTCAGTCTTCTCTGCTCCAACGAAAACAACCCAAGCCTATCCAACCTCTCTTCATAACTTAAATGTTCCATCCCAGGCAGCATCCAGGTAAATCTCCTCTGCACCCCCTCCAGTGCGTTCATGTCCTTCCTATAATGTGGTGACCAGAACTGCACACAGTACTCCAGCTGTGGCCTCACCAAAGTTCTCTACAACTCCATCATGACCTCTCTGCTTTTGTAATCTATACCCCGATTGATAAAGGCGAGTGTGCCATATGCCCTTTTCACCACCCTATTAACCTCCCTTTTCACCTTCAGAGTTCTATGGGCAAACACGTCAAGGTCCCTTTCTTCTTGGAACATCCCAGTGTCAGACCTTTCATAGTATACTTCCTTGTCAAATTACTCCTTCCAAAGTGCATCACCTCACACTTTTCAGGGTTAAGTTCCATCTGCCACTTATCCGCCCATTTGACCATCTCATCTATATCTTCCTGTAACCCAAGACACTCAACATCACTGTTAACTACTGAGCCAATCTTTGTGTCGTCGGCAAACTTACTGATCTTTTTAGGGAAGGAAATCTGCCCTCCATACCTGGTCTGGCCTACATGTGAGTCTGGTTCTCTTAACTGCCCTCTGAAATGGCCTAATAAACCATCCAGGCAATTAGGATGGGCAACAAATGCTGGCCTTGCGAGCGACACCCACATTCCATCAAAGGGATTCTGTTCTATTTCTTTATTGGGAAATTGATTGG
This sequence comes from Mustelus asterias, assembly GCF_964213995.1. Lineage (NCBI taxonomy): Eukaryota > Metazoa > Chordata > Chondrichthyes > Carcharhiniformes > Triakidae > Mustelus > Mustelus asterias. The sequence continues at coordinate 56,794,987 of NC_135819.1, forward strand.
GCCAGATAATTGGATTCAAGTTTACATCCAACTGAAACCAAGTCAAAGGTGTGAAATGGCAGAACATTAACACACTAAATCACCTTATTTGTGCCTAATAACTTGCAATTTTGCTTTTGTTTCATTGACGTTTGTTTTAGCAGCAGGTGATCACTGCCTCCATGGTGATGTTGCTAAGCCTTTGATGGGTTGATTACTCTCACCAGATGGGACCTCCATACCTGGGGTCCTCATCCTAAGGAAAGCCACTGGCCTCTCAAATGCCTGTTTGGCTGATTGACAGGAAACAGCAGTGGTTAACAGTTGTTTTTCAGACCTAAGGAAGGTTAGTATTAGAATTCCCCAAAGGTCAATGTTGGGACATCTTCCTGATATATATTAATGACCTAAACCTTGGTGTACAAAGCACAATTACAAAATTTGTGGACTACAGAAGTGCATTGTCAAGTTGGTGAAATGGGCAGACAAGTGGCAGATTAATGCAGTGATTTGTGAAGTGATTATTTTACTGGGAAAGATACAAAGAGGCAAGATAAAATAAAGGGTGTAATTCTAAAGGGGTTCAGCAGCAATGGGTCTTGGGTGTAAAAGTGCATAATTGAAGGTGAAGAATAAGTTGAGAGTGCGTTTAATAAAGTATACAGCACCCTAGACTTTCTCAATAGGAGCTTGGTGTGCAAAAGCAGGGAAGTAACCTTAAACCCATATAACACACTGGTTCGACCTCAACTGGAGTATTGCATCTAGTTCTCAGCACTTTAGGAAGGACGTGAAGGTTATAGAGAGATGTAGAAAAGATTAATGAGGATGATTCCAGGGATGAAGGATTTCAGTTACGTAGGCCTGAATATTTCAGATGGTGGGGACTCGACACTTAAATATCTTTAAATGAACATTGATTGGCAGCAGGCTGGTACATCTGTCCCATCTTCTAGCACAGAATCCCTGCCTCCTCTCAGGTCTTCCATTGCCTTTTCCCTGAGGTCTTTATTTCCTCCTCTGAGGTCTTGTGTTGCTTAAGAACCTTTGTTAAGAGTTGCCCTCTGTGGTGGACCTCAGTTGTGCCTTTGTCCTATATGGACCACCGTTGTGTGTGCTTGTCATACCTGGGCACATCCCCTTCCAGTTTGGGTCCTCCCCTCAGCACCTAGTATAAAGGTGGCTGTCTCCTCCCCCTTGTTCAGTCCAGATTGGTTATGTGTTGGGATCTGTTCCTGATTCTGTTGTGAATAAAAGCCTACACATATTGGCATATCGGTAGTCTTTCGCCTTATTGATAGCGCATCACCCTCTATTTAGGATCTTCTCCAGTTTTCCTATCCTCTATTTCTTCTTATGGTTGCTCCATTCAATGTCTCACCACTTTAAATGCATTATCTCTTTAACTGTCAACTTTTTTTACATCTGTGGAGAGCTGGCGGTCAGTCAGAATGGCTGACAGCTGCCCAGCCCATCCAAACACAGCTCTGCAATGGTCAGAAGAGGCACTCCAGTGCGTTGCCTGGGGTAAGTGCGGGGAACCAGTGTGGGGTAAACAGCTGGGGTCCTGGAGAGGGGTGGGTAGGGTAGGGGATGCCCTGGGGAGGCAAGTGGATAATTGGGGATAGGCACCAGTGGGGAAGGGAGGTCTGAAGGTGCCTGGTACTTGACAGGAGGGCAACTATAATCAGAATGGGAATTTCGATGGTGGCCCCAACACCCTTTCCCGCCCAAGATGGTGGCCCCCAACCCCACTTCCCTGCCTCCAGGTGGGCGGCACGGTGGCACAGTGGTTAGCACTGCTGCCTCACAGCAGTGACCGCTGCAATGAATGGAGATTTGGCTGAGCGCTAAAATTCTCCATTCTCACCGGCAGCGGTGGTGGGGTGAACGAGAGCGGAGAATTCTGGTCCAGGTGTTGCTTGCCACTGAGGTGTCCAAAAATGGGCGGCACGGTGGCACAGTGGTTAGCATAGCTGCCTCTCAGCGCCAGGGACCCAGGTTCGATTCCCAGCTTGGGTCACTGTCTGTGTGGAGTTTGCACTTTCTCCCCGTGTCTGCGTGGGTTTCCTCGGGTTTCCTCCCACATTCTGAAAGATGTGCTGGTTAGATGCATTGACCTGAACAGGCGCCAGAGCATGGTGACATGGGGAATTTCACAGTAACTTCATTGCAGTGTTAATGTAAGCCTTACTTATGACTAATAAATAAACTTTAACTTTAACTTTAAAAAAATATTAACTTTAAAGATTAAGACCAGTAATTTTTTTCTCTATTTCCCACCTTCGGCTATCCAGTTCCCGCCAGCCTGGAAATTGAGGCTGGCTGGGAAAAAGCACCTAAATGGCCACTTACGGGGCATTGTGAGGGGCAAGGATGGACTTCCCATCCTAAGCCCCACCCGGCCCACCATAAAATCACATCTAGGTCGGGGCAGGCAGGATTCCTGAGAGAATCTCCTCCTGAAATTGCAGGAGGAGATTTTCTCAGGGATCCTGCCTGCCCCCCCCCCCCCCCCACCTCCCCCCACCCCCCCGCCCACCCCCCACCAACACCCGCCTGAAAACCCCTAGGTTTTATCATTTGGATAGGTTGAAGAAGTTAGGGCTATTTTTCTTGGACAAGGGAAAGTTGAGAGGGGATTTGATGGGGGTGTTCAAATCATCAGCGTCTGGGCAGAGTAGATTAGGTGGAAATGTCAAGAACCTGAGGGCGCAGATTGAAGGTAATTGGCAAAAGAAGGAATGGTGACATAAGGAAAAGCCTTTTCACTTAGCCAGTGGTTAGGATCTGGAATACGCTGCCTGAGAGTGTGCTGTAGGCAGGCTCAAACAAAGCATTCCAAGAGGGAATTGGATTATTATAGAGTCATAGAGGTTTACAGCATGGAAACAGGCCCTTCGGCCCAACTTGTCCATGCCGCCCTTTTTTTTAAACCCCTAAGCTAATCCCAATTGTCTCCATTTGGCTCATATCCCTCTATACCCATCTTAACCATGTAACTGTCTAAATGCTTTTTAAAAGACAAAATTGTACCCGCCTCTACTACTATCTCTGGCAGCTTGTTCCAGACACTCACCACCATCTGTGTGAAAAAATTGCCCCTCTGGACACTTTTGTATTTCTCCCCTCTCACCTTAAACCTATGCCTGCTAGTTTTAGACTCCCCTACCTTTGGGAAAAGATATTGACTTTCTAGCTGATCTATGCCCCTCATTATTTTATAGACCTCTACAAGATCACCCATCAGCCTTCTACGCTCCAGAGAAAAAAGTCCCAGTCTATCCAGCCTCTCCTTATAACTCAAACCATCAAGTCCCGGTAGCATCCGAGTAAATCTTTTCTGCACTCTTTCTCGTTTAATAATATCCTTTCTATAATAGGGTGACCATAACTGAACACAGTATTCCAAGTGTGGCCTTACCAATGTCTTGTACAACTTCTACAAGACATCCCAACTCCTGTATTCAATGTTCTGACCGATAAAACCAAGCATGCTGAATGCCTTCTTCACCACTCTGTCCACCTGTGACTCCACTTTCAAGGAGCTATGAACCCCTAGATCTCTTTGTTCTGTAACTCTCCCCAACGCTGTATCATTAACTGAGTAAGTCCTGCCCTGGTTCAATCTACCAAAATGCATCACCTCGCATTTATTTAAATTATACTCCATCTGCCATTCGTCAGCTCATTGGCACAATTGATCAAGATCCTGTTGCAATCGGAGATAACTTTCTTCACTGTCCACTATGCCACCAATCTTGGTGTCATCTGCAAACTTACTAACCATGCTCTTACATTCTCATCCAAATCTTTAATATAAATGACAAATAACAGTGGACCCAGCACTGATCCCTGAGGCACACCGCTGGTCACAGGCCTCTAGTTCGAAAAACAACCTTCTACAACCACCCTCTGGCTTCTGTCAAGAAGCCAATTTTGTATCCATTTAGATACCTCACCCTGGATCCCGTGAGATTTAATCTTATGCAACAACCTACCATGCAGTACCTTGTCAAAGGCCTTGCTAAAGTCCGTGTGGACAACATCAACTGCACTGCCCTCATCTACCTTCTTGGTTACCCCTTCAAAAAAGGGGTAATCTGAAAAAGAAGAATGTGCAGAGCTGTGCGGAGCAGGTGGGGGAGTGACACTGGGTAAGTTGCTCCTTCTGAGAGCCAGCACAATGATGAAGGGCTGAAAGCCTTCTTCTGTGTTATAACCATTCTCTGGTTTTAAATCCATCTGCCTCTCCACTTATAAGATGATATTAGAACACAGTAAGAGTTTTAACATCACCAGGTTAAAGTCCACAGGTTTATTTGGTAGCAAATGCCATCAGCTGTATTTACCCCAGTCCAACGCCAGCATCTCCACATCATGATATTAGAAACCAGCTCTTCATGTGAAGCTTCTGTGCACCCATTTTAAACTTTTTTATGTCTTTAACCATCTTTTCTGGGCAATTCCGTGAAGCATCTTTGTATTTCCTTCTACTTTTCATGTCATTATTTTTCTGTGGTGGCGACACTGAATTCACTCAACACCTCAGAGTTGAAGTTGATGTTGGGAAGGTGTGAGAGGAACCTATTGTGAGAAAGCCTTCAGGGCAGTATGCTTTGAAAGGACACTTTATTCATGCATGAACAGTGAGTAGTGTATTGAGTTTGTTCCAGTGGGAGGTTATCTGTATTCAGTTTGCTCCTGAAAATTATTTTAAGAGATTCTTTTTCAATTTTTCACTGGAAATGTTCTTCTCTTATCGATGGTAAAGATTAGCAATGGGATAACCCACAACGTTTCTGTAAAAAAAAAGCACAAAATATCTGATCTTTCCCCATTTATCATGTTTTACTTTTTAGGACTTCTATTGTGTTTTTCTGAAATTCAGTGGAATAGAGTAACTGTGGTGTAGTATAACGATGCATGCTGCAGACTTCATCAGCAACACAAAGGGTATCCAGAGGCACGCAGCCCTTGAATCTCAGTCCCTACATGTCCTTTAGATATCTGCTGGTGAAAGGAGGAATCCTTGCTCCCCCCACTCACCCAGCCCCCCACCAGCTGATTACCCACTCTCAGTCCCAATTGGTCCCTCAAGCCACATGAGTCTCTTCTGCTGTGATGCCCTTAAAGGGACAATCACCACATTCTTCCCCCCTTACAATCTCAAAACAAAGTTACTCAGGCCCAAATTCTAACTAAACATTATACAGACGAGTTGGACAATTGTAAACCAATGTGGTGATTGTTCATTGATGACATCTTGAGGCTTGTATTTAAACATAAAAACTTCTACTGGTAGGCTTTAACTATGTCCAGTTCCAAATCTCACATTGAACTCTTCCATCCAGGTTTACTGCTTTTCCATTTGGTGACCATTTCAGCAATCTTGTTCTAGCAGAGAATCCCTGCCTCCTCTCAAGTCTTCCATTGCCTTTTCCCTGAGGTCTTTATTTCCTCCTCTGATGTCTTGTGTTGCTTATGGACCTTTGTTAAGAGTTGTCCTCTATTTAGGATCTTCTCCAGTTTTCCTATTCTTTGTATCCTCTTGTGGTTGCTGCATTCAATGAATCACCACTTCTTTAAATGCATTGCCACTTTAAATGCATTGCCACTTTAAGACTGTCAACGTTTTTTAAAACTGTCAGCAGCTGCTAGTTTTCTCTTTTCCCATACTTTTGAAGTTTTGGTGCGAAGCTGGCAGCCTTTCTTTAAGCTTTTAAACTTCTCTTCCAACTCTCGCGGACTTCTCCATTTTACTGATAGAAAATTTTCTCAACAATCTCTGCAAGCTTTTTTTCTTTTAGCTGCCTGGAGAATCTGTTTTTTATTCTTCTTTTGACAGTGCCCGTTCCTTCCTTTGTTATTTCACTAGCAGATCCTGCACTCTCGTTTGGGACTGTTACTTTAAAAACTTTTTGACTCCTTTTTTTCGACCAGGTCGGGAATTCTCCCCAAAACCTCCAAACTTCTCTGTTTAGTGCAGCCTGACTGGGAGCCTGTCTGTTTCACTTTCCTGTGCTCCCAGGACACGTCCTGCAGTTCGCTGGGCATTTTTCCCCCCTTTTGACTTTAAACACTTCTCTTTGTGCTCTCTTTTTCTTAAAAAAAAATCTGCAGCAACTCCCTGACTGGAATTCTCCCAAAAAATTCTAAGTGTCGAATTTGTGTGAAAACTGGAGTAAATCACGCTGTTTTCTTCAGCGGGAGTTTTAAAATGAATCTCCCACATTGCACTGCAGAGTGCAGTAGTGTGATTCACTCCAGAATTCAGTGAGCTGGGCCTATCCCCGCCCGGGAGGTCAGCAGCATAGCGCAGAGCGGGCCACTGCGCATGCACCGGTCTGTCAGTGCGAAGATCAGCGCATGTGCAGTGGCCCCACACTGACGGCCTCCTGATTGCTGGCCAACTTGATCACTGGCCAGCCCCGTGACCCCCGCAATGCTGGCTCTCCACTCCACCACAGCCCGATCGCTGGCCCTCGACCATGTACGGCCCAGCCTCCAGCTCCCTCCACAGCCCCGATCTCCGACCTCGCCCCCACTCATCCCTCCCTCCCGCCCCGGCATCCCTGACCTCCCAGCTGGATGACCCCCTTACCCCGATGGCCAGCTCCAATCGTTCTCTCCCTCCCCACTGATCCCTATGCAGAGTGGCAGTGAAAACCCCCAACCTCCCACTACCACCAATGGCCCCACACCCCCATTGACCCAGTCTCCCCGATGGGCAGTGCCAAGATGCCGCCTACGCAATTTAACCCTTGGGCAGTGCCATGGGGCTCAGACTGGCACTGCCAGGCTGGCAATGTCCAGGGACGCTCCCCTGCTATCCGACCCTCTGGGAGGCCCCGATTGCTCCCTTCACTCCCCCAGGGTGGGGCCGCTAACTCCCCGAAAGTGGGGATCCACTGTAATCCCCGCAAGAGTGAACCACTCTGATGGCGGAGGGGGGAGGCAGGAGATGTTAGCGGGCCCGGAGACTTCAGTCCCAGGCCTGCTAATCACATTCTAAATATATGGTAATGTTAATTATCATCATTTATGCACTCCCATGGTGATTTCTGGTGTGGATGTGATGCTGCAGGAAATCCGGTGCTGGGAGACGCTAGTGGGCTGGAGTGCCCAGCACAGATACCACGCATCGAGCGCCGCTGGAATCCCCCGGCCCACTGCGCTAAAAAATTAGCGCAGCAGGATGGGAGAATTACTGCCCCCGTCTTTTTTTTTTGCTTAAGTTCCACTTTTATTTAAAAAATCAAAGTCACAGCTCCTGCTTCTGAGAGCTATTTGCTCTTCATTATTTTCTACATATTTCTAAGCTTCTGACTGTATCAGTCAATCCACACTCATTCTGTGTCCATCCCTCAGGATCTGGCACCATCTCAACATCTGACCATAAGACCATAAGACATAGCTTAGAATTAGGCCACTCAGCCCATCGAGCCTGCTCCGCCATTCAATCATGACTGATATTTTTCTCATCCCCATTCTCCTGCCTTTTCTCGATAACCCCTGATCCCCTTATTAATCAAGAACCTATCTATCTCTGTCTTAAAGACACTCAATGACCTGGTTTCCACAGCCTTCTGCAGCAAAGAATTCCACAGATTCACCACTCTCTGGCTGAAGAAATTCCTCCTCATCTCTGTTCTAAAGGATCATCCCTTTAGCCTGAGGTTGTGCCCTCTGGTTCTAGTTTTTCCTACTGGTGGAAACATCCTCTCTGCGTCCACTCTATCCAGGCCTCGCAGTATCCTGTAAGTTTCAATAAGATCCCCCCTCATCCTTATAAACTCCAACGAGTACAGACCCAGAGTCCTCAACCGTTCCTCATACGACAAGTTCCTCATTCCAGGGATCATTCTTGTGAACCTCCTCTGGACCCTTTCCAAGGCCAGCACATCCTTCCTTAGATACGGGGGCCAAAACTGTTCACTCCAAATGGGGTCTGACCAGAGCCTTATACAGCCTCAGAAGTATGTCCATTGTGTTATCGACCTGACATCTATCTCAAGAACACATTTTCTTCTTCATCTTAATCTCTCTTTTGTATCCAGGGAGCTCTGGATGTGTTTATCATACATTTCCCCTTCATGGGAATAGTATCTGCACTTTCTCTTCTTTAAAGCAGCCCATTGGTAAGAACGGATCTGACCCAGAGAAATTGCAATCAAAGATTGGCAGGAAGAGAAGATGTTTTTCCCCCGTTAATTATTCTTATTCCAGATTGCCCCTTCCTTTTCCATAGCCAACCTAAACCTTATGACACAATGATAACTGTCCCTTAAACGTGCCCTTCATGACACTTGGTCCACTTGTCGCACCTTATTCCCATGAACCAGTTCCTCCTTTCTTGATGGAGCGGAAACATACTTTTGTCAAAATGTCTCCTGAACGCACTCTCAAAACTCTTGCTCTGATCCCCTTATTAACCAAGAACCTATCTATCTCTGTCTTAAAGACACTCAATGACCTGGCTTCCACAGCTTTCTGCTGCAAAGAGTTCTACAGATTCACCACTCTCTGGCTGAAGAAATTCCTCCTCATCTCTGTTACAATGGATCGTCCCTTTAGTCTGTGATTGTGCCCTCTGGTTCTAGTTTTTCCTACTGGTGGAAACATCCTCTCCACATCTACTCTATCCAGGCCTTGCAGTATCCTGTAAGTTTCAATAAGATCCCCCCCTCATCCTTATAAACTCCAACAAGTACAGACCCAGAGTCCTCAACCATTCCTCCTACGACAAGCTCTTCATTCCAGGGATCATTCTTGTGAACCTCGCTCTGGACCCTTTCCAAGGCCAGCACATCCTTCCTTAGATATGGGGCCCAAAACTGCTCATAATACTCCAAATGGGGTCTGACCAGAGCCTTATACAGCTTCAGAAGTATATCCCTGCTCTTGTATTCTAGCCCTCTCGACATGAATGCTAACATTGCATTTGCCTTCCTAACTGCCGACTGAACCTGCATGTTAACCTTAAGAGAATCTTGAACAATGACTCCCAAGTCCCTTTGGGTTTCTGATTTCCTCAGCATTTTCCCATTTAGAAAATAGTCTATACCTCCATTCCTCCTTCCAAAGTGTACACATTTGTAATCCACCTGCCACTTCTTTGCCCACTCTCCTAACCTGTCCAAGTCCTTCTGCAGCTCCCCCTGCTTCCTCAATACTACCTGTCCTTCTGCATATCTTTGTATCATCTGCAAACTTTGCAACAGTGCCTTCAGTTCCTTCCTCCAAATCGTTAATGGATATTGTGGAAAGTTGTGGTCCCAGCACTGACCCCTGAGGCACACCACCAGTCACCGGCTGCCATCCTGAAAAAGACCCCTTTATCCCCACTCTCTGCCTTCTGCCAGTCAACCAATCCTCTATCCATGCCAGGATCTTACCCTTAACACCATGGGCTCTTAACTTCTTTAACAGTCTCCTTGTGGCACCTTGTCAAAGACCTTCTGGAAATCTAAATGAATCACGTCCACTGGTTCTCCTTTATCTAACTTTCTTGTTACCTCCTCAAAGAACTGACTGGGTCTATTCACCCAAAAGCAGACAATCTTGAGTGTATCTTTTTTTCCTCAGACTTCAATTAAAATCAGATACTCATAGTTCAGCTGTGGCATCATAATCCATTTTATTCTTGTCACCAATGTAATGATGTACGCCACAGACTTCATCAGGAACACAATGTGTATTTATTAACAAAGAAAACTTGTATAGAGGTCCGCAGCTTCACCGGCCACCCTGAAATCGCCCATCGGATGCCCCAGTCCCTATGTGTCTTCTACATGATTTCAGACTGTCTTCTGCCCAAGTAAGGGCTCCACCCCCTGGGGGATTACCCACTGTCGTCCCATTTGGTCCCTCAAGCCAGGAGATCCTCCTCTGCTGTGATGTCCTTAAAGGGACAATCACCACAGTCACCATGTAGTTTACTCATCAACTCTATGCATTGATTTTAATCCTACAAAAGAAAATGTTTTACACCTTAAAGCTCTGGCGTTTCGAGACAGTTCTTATTTTTAGCGACTAAATTCTACCCAGGAATCTGTGCTGGATCCCCTATTATTTGTCATTTATGTAAATGACATCGATGAGGTTAAGATTAGTAATTTTGCGGATGACACAAAGTTTGGCCGGTGGTTAACAGTGAGGTTGAGTACCTAGGGCTAGAAGAAGATATAGACGGAATGATCAAATGGTCAGATAAAATTTAACCCTGAAAAGTGTGAAGTGATACACTTTGGAGGGCATAATTTGACCAGAAAGTATTCAATGAATGGCATTACATTCGGAAGTTCTGTGGAACAAAGGGACCTTGGAGTGTTTGTCCACAGATCTCTGAAGGCAGAGGGGCATATTGGTAGGGTGGTCAAAAAGGCATATGGAACACTTGCCTTTATTAATTGAGACATAGATTACAAAAGCAGGGAAGTCATGTTGGAGTTGTATAGAACTTTGGTGAGGCCACAGCTGGAGTACTGTATGCAGTTCTGGTTGCCACATTTTAGGAAGGATGTGATTGTACTAGAGGCAGCGCAGAGGAGATTCACCAGAACGCTGCCTGGGATGGAACATTTAAGTTATGAAGAGAGGCTGGATAGGTTTGGATTGTTTTCATTGAAGCAGAAAAGACTGAGGGGCGACCTGATCGAGGTGTTCAAGATTATGAGGGATATGGACAGAGTGGATAAAGAGCAGCTTTTTCCCATTAGTTAAATAGTCAGTCACGAGAGGAAACAAGTTCAAAATGAGGGGCAGGAGGTTTAGGGGGGATGTGAGGAAAAACCTTTTTACACAGAGGGTGATGATGGTCTGGAATGCACTGCCTGAGAGGGTGATGGAGGTGAGTTCCGTCACATCATTTATAAAGTATCTGGTTGAGCACTTGGCACGTCATAACATTCAAGGCTATGGACCAAATGCTGGTGAATGGGAGTAAGTGGGACCGAAGCGTTGAACCTCCAGAAGGAACTCTTCAGCTGTAGGCAATAAAATAAAACAAAACATACTCCAACTGATAAATCAAAGGAAAAGGTTTGAAAAAGTAACTTCATTACTCCAACACTTGAGGCCTCACCCTGGGCCATTCCAAGCTCCCAACAATTCCCCACAGGTTCTTATTTATACTAAGTCAGCTGATCATCACATCATTTTGTCATTGGTTACATAGTTTACTGGGTCAGCTGACCCTTTCAGCTTGTTACCATCGGTCATACTACAATAGATTCAATGTTATCATCGGTTACATTCCAACATGAAGGGCTTCTTCTGCACTGTGTGATTCTGTGATTCTGTTAAGTATGGAGTAAGTTCACCACATTAAAAACAATGGCACCTTAATAAACAGCATCCTTTGACCCATGGGCAAAGAAAAGCATTGTACTGCACAGTTTAATATATTTTGATATCCGTAAACCACATTTCGGATATTTGTAGGGAAGCAGGAGACTATGATTGTGTGAAAAGCCAGGAACGCAGTAGTCCTACTGAATTTAATGGATTATCGTTTTCTTTCCACCTCAGTTCTGCCAAGCAACAGCTGGATTGACAGGCTGAATGGTTACAGAGTAAGAAAGCCCACATTGGAAGACTGTGGCCCAAGACTATTGGGGGCCAGCTCCCAGAAAGCAGGAAATGTTGCAGGTTTGGGGTGAAGTCGATTTGCAGCAAGAGATTTGCTTGAGGTGCTGGGGATCACTCTTGCTCCTCCTGTTGCGTTAATATAATGGGTGGAATTACCCAAAAAATGGCAAAGATTAGGCCAGATTCTCCGACCTCACCCGCAGCTGTGATTTTCCAGTCCCACTGCAGTGAATGGAGATTTGGCTGAGCACCAAATTCTCCATTCTCACTGGCAGCGGTGGCGTGGCATGAACAGCCAGAGAATTCCGGTCAACATGTCAGGTTCAGACTGAAAACCAACGTGTTTCTCCCCAGAGAAAATCAGATTAGAGAAAAAGGAGACACAAAGGAAAAGTTAGAAAAGATGTAAGAATTGTAATCAACAATTTACACGTGCGATATTGAGATTGAACACTTTCAGTTGTTTCCATTCTATGATGTGGAGATGCCGGCATTGGACTGGGGTGGGTGCAGTAAGTAGTCTCACAAGTTAAAGTCCAACATGTTTATTTGGTAGCAGCTTTTGGAGCGCCACTCCTTCATCAGGTGAGTGCAAAATTTGTTACACAAACACGGCATATATAAACATAAACTCAATTACAAGATAATGGTTGGAATGCAAGTCTTAACAGGTAATCAAATCATTACAGGTGCAGACAATGTGAGTGGAGAGAGGATCACACAGGATCTGCTCAGATGAGGAGGATCGCAATAGACACCTACAGGTGCTGAAAGGCACCCTCATAAGAACAGGATATGGTGCTCAACTCATCGATCGACAATTCCGACGTACCACAGTGAAAAATCGCACAGACCTCCTCAGAAGACAAACACGGGACACGGCGGACAGAGTACCCGAGGCATGGTAATCCCCATGACTTGGATGGGCTTGCAAAATCTCACCAACTGCCCTGGCTTGAGAAATTCATGATGTGGAGATGCCGGCGTTGGACTGGGGTAAACACAGTAAGAAGTTTAACACCACCAGGTTAAAGTCCAACAGGTTTATTTGGTAGCAAAAGCCACACAAGCTTTCGGAGCTGCAAGCCCCTTCTTCAGGTGAGTGGGAATTCTGTTCACAAACAGAGCATATAAAGACACAAACTCAATTTACATGAATAATGGTTGGAATGCGAATACTTACAACTAATCAAGTCTTTAAGAAACAAAACAATGTGAGTGGAGAGAGCATCAAGACAGGCTAAAAAGATGTGTATTGTCTCCAGACAAGACAGCCAGTGAAACTCTGTGGGGGTTACAAATAGTGGGACATGAACCCAACATCCCGGTTGAGGCCGTCCTCGTGTGTGCGGAACTTGGCTATCAGTTTCTGCTCAGCGACTCTGCGCCGTCGTGTGTCGCGAAGGCCGCTATTTGTAACCCCCACAGAGTTTCACTGGCTGTCTTGTCTGGAGACAATACACATCTTTTTAGCCTGTCTTGATGCTCTCTCCACTCATGCTGTTTTGTTTCTTAAAGACTTGATTAGTTGTAAGTATTCGCATTCCAACCATTATTCATGTAAATTGAGTTTGTGTCTTTATATGTTCTGTTTGTGAACAGAATTCCCACTCACCTGAAGAAGGGGCTTGCAGCTCCGAAAGCTTGTGTGGCTTTTGCTGCCAAATAAACCTGTTGGACTTTAACCTGGTGTTGTTAAACTTCTTACTTTGAGAAATTCACACCTCTTTAACCTGTGCTTAACCCCCCTCTCCACTCACATTGTCTGCACCTGTAAAGACTTGATTACCTGTTAAGACTTGCATTCCAACCATTATCTTGTAATTGAGTTTGTGTCTATATATGCCGTGTTTGTGAAACAAATCCTGCACTCACCTGATGAAGGAGCAGCGCTCTGAAAGCTTGTGCTACCAAATAAACCTGTTGGACTTTAACCTGGTGTTGTGAGACTACTTACTGTTTCCATTCTAGGCCACAGAGGTTGATCTGCATTTCATTGACAATTGTATCAATAAAAAAGCTACTTATGCTGTGAAGTTCCAGCTTTAACTTTCTGTGGCAAGTTTAATGGACAATTAATCTGCAAATCCAGCAAGTCTTTATAAATAACGAGGGGGTGCTAAAGGTGAGAAGCTATTTGTGTGAAACAAAAAGTGTGTTAGAATGCAACCAATGATAATATTGGACCTGTTGTAGTGTGACCAATGGTAACATGTTGTAAGGGTCAACTGACCCAGTAAACTATGCAATCAATGACAAAATGATGTGGTGATCAGCTGATAGCAGACTCAGTATAAATAAGAAGCTGCTGGGGTTTGTGGGAGCTTGGAATCGTCCAGGGTGGGGCTGCAAGTGTAGGAGTAGTGATGTTTCTTTATTTAACCTTTTTCTTGGATTAAGTTTTGTTTCATTTTAGTGCCTGTAATTGAAAAGTCTCTTTTGCTGGATGAACAAAGTGGAGTGTTGTATATTCTGTGGTGTTTAAGTCCTGTGAGATCCTCAACACATAGTGTATCGCTTAATCCCCTGAACATGCTGCTGATTTGCAGATTCATAACGGTGTGTTGTTGATGTGGCATCACTTTCCAGCAAGATCTGGCCCTATGAACCAGCTTTGATTCTATTTTAGATTCAAGGGAAATAATTGTACTTGTTCAACTAATAAACAATCTCATTGTTTGCTGTAATTACCAGATCAGTGATTATTACAGTTTCCAAGTACACAAATTAAGGTGCACCATTGGATTGCAATTCCAAAATGTTTCCCATCCACTTTAGCATATCCCCAGTGTGACAAGAATCAAGAAATTCTAATGCTATTGATGGAAGCTAAATCCAGTTCCCAGCCTCTTGGGGAGATAGCCGATCAAGACAGCAAGTCAGAGGTGGACAATTTATGCAGGTTTAGCTGCACTCCTATTAAAAGTCAAAGATGGATTGGGACATATATCGGTATTCCAATCAATTAGCTAATGACTCTGCAGCTCCAACCATGATATGGCAGGATTTACGAGTCTATTTATATGAAAACTGCCTCATAAATCAGCATTCAGCCCTCCAGTTATCCACTCTTTGGGCTGCCGGTCATTGTCGTTGGCAACAGAGAAACACCCACAGCAGCAGAGTCCATTAATGTCTGGTGAAATGGAAGTGCAAAACATATGACATCATTTCACCATCTCTCTCTCTTTGTCGCAAAGAGACAACTGATTCACAATTCTATTTGCTCCACTTTGTAACAATCAGCAACCCAATGTCTCCTGCTTGTCTTTCATCTGTGATTTGTGGCCAACAACACATATTTTTGTCATCAACCAGCCGGCGGTGTCTGTCCTCACTCTAAAGATGCACTTTCACAGAATTCATTAGCGAACTCAAAAGGTATTTATTAATAGGAATTGTACAGCAGCCGCATGGGATGTTGCCAGCTCCCAAAATGTCTCATTATGGGTTGATTCCGCACATGAATTCCGATTGGTCACTCAGGCCGGCTGCCTCTTATTCTGCTGTGTTGACCTTAAAGGGACAATCACCACACTCATGCTCTGTTTGATTTACGGTCCCCCTCGCTGAAGCTACCTGAGTTCAATTTGATGTTAAATTAGAATTTTTAATAACGCAACTGGTCAAAATCCATCAGGGTCAGCCATTCTCGAAAGTTTGCGAGAAACACTTACTGAAGGAAAATGGGGAACCAAAGCATATTGACCAGAGTTCTAAGGCAGGAAATTGGGAAATAGAAAGAGATTGCTGCAATACACAAATAAATAATTGTAGCGTAAAGGAGGCACTACCATTATAAAACAGTAAAGAAAACATTATAATACTGAGTGTTAAACAAAATTATATAAAAGCATGCAGTCCAAAATTGAAATGCTGCAAGAACACAAGACAAATTATTTTGTTTCACATGGGCACATCAAATTCCTGTTGCTGCTCCCAGTCTTGTGACTACACAAGATAGTTCCATGGACCAGCTCTCCAATGTGAGTTTATCCCCTGGATTTCTCTTTGACCCTCCCCTACTTCCAGGTACCCCTGGCCTCTCTCACTGCTCCTCACTCCTTTTGCTATATTAGATCCACCAATGTGCTCTGCACCTACCCAGCTTCCTTTCTTGGCCCACATGCTATTTGACATTGCAAATGGTTCCCTGACTGTTTTCTGTTCTTTTTCTGAACCAGCTCCATGGGCCCTTTCCCCTCAGAACGTCATACTCGATCCCTGTCCTTGCAAACTATTGGCTCATTTCCAACCTCCTTTTATTCTCCGACATTCTTCAACATGTCATCACGCAAAAGATGCTCAGTACACCATGGTCATAGTCAGAAACATTCCTCATCCTTCTCACCCACAATGAAGTCATTGATAGGATCAACTGCACCATCCTTGTCCAATTCTCCTCCTTTGTTATCCAAATCAGTGGGAACACCGCATTTAATTTGATCCTTATCAGCTGTAGTCAGAGCATCTCCAGCAATGGCTTCACTTGCTGCCCTCTCACCATTACCTCAAGGGCCATCCCTCCCAGCACCAAGAACATGCTTTCTGTTCCTTTTCTACAAACTACCATTGATGGCATCATCCCAAGGTACAAGGTCAGCTTAGATATCTAGTTCCTTCTTTTCACCACTTCTCTCAATCCCTGCCCTGTTTCTACATTGTCCAACATGCTGTGTAAGGAAGTCACATTCCCCTCCCATTAAACAATGAAAAGACTGATTCCATTTTCTTTCAACAATGTCTCTTCTGTGCTTTTGTCACCTCACAACCAATGTTTCCATTGGGATATGTGCGGTTGTGTAACACCCTCTTTGTAGGCCTTGCTCTAGGTTAATTGCCACTCAAACATGTTATAAAAAACCTTAAGGGTACCATCCATTGAAAAAGTTGGCTGCATACGGCAATGACATTTTAAAGGTAACATTCACCCATATTTAATTATTCCAGTTCTCCCTTAAACAGCTGCTTACACTCCACTCCGTAAATTACAACTCATTCAAAATTCTGCTGTCCACATTCTATCTTATACAAATTCTACTCACCCATTCCTTTTGTGCTCACCGACTTACATTGGTCCCTGTGTGTCCCAATATCTGCAACTTAAAATACTCAACCTCGTCTTTACATCTGTTCATGGCCTTGCTTTTCTATATCTGTGTAACTCAAGCCTGACAATCTGTTGAATCTCCGTATTCCAATAACTCTGGCCTTCTGCACCTTCCCCCGCACTCTTCCCCCTACTATTGACAGCTGTAACTTCAGAACTTTGTGTTCTGGGACACCCTGTCTATACCTCTCCCCTTTCACACATCCCATTTTCTCTTTTAATGTGATTCTTAAACTCGCCTCACTGACCAAATTAATATGTCCTTCTTTGGGCTGGCAAACATCTTGTCTCATTATACCTTTGTGAAAGAAGGAGGATTTTCCACATGAAACAGGGCGTGGAAGCTTTGGAGAGAGTGCGAAGAAGGTTCACCAAGATGTTGCCTGGTCTCGAGGGCATTGGCTATGAGGAGAGGTTGAATAAATTAGAATTGTTTTCACTGGAAAGGCAGAGGCTGAGGGAAGACTTGATAGAGTCTACAAAATTATGAGAGGCATAGACAGGGTGGATAGTCAGAGGCTTCTTCCCAGGGTGGAAGTGTCAATTACAAGGGGGCGCAGGTTCAAGGTGAGAGGGGGAAAGTTTAAGGTAGATGTGCGGGGGAAGTTTTTCACGCAGAGAGTGGTGGGTGCCTGGAATGCGCTGCCAGAGGAGGTGGTGGAAGCAGGCAACATTTCAGAGGCACCTGGGTGGGTACATCAATAGGGAGGAAATAGAGGGATACGGACCGAGTAAGGGCAGAAGGATTTTTTTAGTTTTTTAGGGCATCATGATCGATACAGGCTTGGAGGGCTGAAGGGCCTGTTCCTGTGCTGTGCTCAGAAAGGCAAGATATTACTGTTGTTCAGACTGAAATGACGGGGAGGCATAGAGACCATTCTGGATATCCCAGTTCCCCTAGAGTCTGTTCTTTCAGAAAGAACATAGCTATGAAGCATGAAGTAAGAAAAAAGTGTATTCAAATATTTTATTTATCCAAATTGGATATCTGTGTAGTTCTGTGACTTTTTAAAAAAGTCCATAGCAAAGGCCCCATCTCTGTGTCTAATTTCACTTAGTTACTCACAATATATTAAGTATGGTAGAGAAGTAATGTGCTTGTAATGTATGGAATTAATTTAGAATGCTTTTGCTAAATCTTACAAAATGCTGGTCACATGTCCTTCAACAATCTAATAAATATTCAGTGCTAATGTGTTTTGTGCTAATAATGTGCAAGCTTGCAACGGTCAAGCCACAAATAGCATTTACAGCTGTAACATATTGATTGAAGTGGCAGTTTGCAACTCAAGGCTTCATGGAAAAAGTTCAAAGTGATCCGTTTAATTGGCCAAAATATCAGTCGTGTCATGCAGAGTATCGAGATGGGTTTGCCAAATTGATGGAGATAAAGATTTATGGGTTGGGCTGGCAAACAGCTTGAACTTGTAAACGTATCGAACCAGTCATCTTGCCGCGGTGGTAATGCGGTGAGAGGGTGGTTCCAGATATTGTCTTACGGAAACAGGCACCATCGGGTGTACATCGAGATGATCCACTGCGTTCCCATCCTGCCAAGTGGGCGGCGGATTCATTTTCCCTTTTCTACAACAAATGTTTGTTCAGCTGCCATGGAATTCCCCAGACATGTCAATTCTAACTACACCCAAACATCATAACCTAGGATGAGGCATTCTGTTACAAATTGTGCAATCACTTTTCAGGGGTTGTTTTTTTCAATCAGCTGAGTGCTAGACTTCTTTCTGCCAACATACACTATCCACTGCTGAAAGGTTGAAAAAGGCCAGATGAATCTTAAAAGGATTCCTCATGTTGAAACAAGGCAGAAAATGTGTTGGTGTTGTGTCCCAGGTCAGTCAGGATCTGAAGGAGAAAAGGTTAACATTTTGGGTGAGGGCATTCATTAGGCCTGGAAATTTAGAATAATGACTCACCCCCCAGCCACACCCCCAGTCCTCTTGCTGTCCCCACCCCACTCTACCCCTCCCCTCCAAACATGACCAGTCCCTCTGTTACTAATCTCTGTGCTGTGGTGATTGTCCCTTTAAGGATCAATCTGTAGAGTAAGGGTCACATAACCCAGGGAACCAATCGGGGAGCAGGATGGGATCTCCCTGGGAGGCAAGGCCTTCTGTACTCAGAGTCACCTTGGGAGCTGGTTACAGTCACGAGGCTGCAAGCCTCTGTATAGTTTTAACCTGTAAATAAACCCGCTGTCTTTTCCCTAAACCAGTGAACAAGCATATTTATGATTGCATTTTCCGATGTCTTCCCATCACTAATAAAAATGATTAATTGCTCACTGATGTTATGTGGACTAAATGTTTCTGAAATGATTTAAGTTTAGATCAATTTGGACTTCGGACAACACACAGGGAATTTTCCCATCCTGCCCATCACGGGAATTGTAGCGGGCAGCGGGTGGAGCACGCAAAGGTCCGTTGACCTCAGGCAGGATTTTTCAGTTTCGGGGTGAGCGTGGTCGGAAAATCCTGCCCACAAGGTCTCATTCACAGATCTGCAGTAAAACCCACAGCTACTGTGGTAGATCGTATGCCTGCTTTTGATATTCTCTCAGGTACAGCGGGGGTGCCGATTGTTCCTGTCTGCCTGAGTGAATTGTGTTCAGGAGTGTTCCCAAACTGGTCAATATCTAATTCATATGATAGTGTCACCAAGGAATGCAACAATTGAATTTGAATTTATGCTACTTCACCCATGCAATAGGTAGACTGAGAAAATCTAGTGAAATGGTACCTGAGGCAAATTATGACTAACTTATTTTTGTCATTCCTTGCTCTTTCTAGCAAGTTTTACACATTTTAATTTCTAGCTCAGGTCTTCAATTTAAAATTGGACCAACTGCCCTAATATTCCTTCTCATCTCTGTTCCCAAAATGTTCTGTTCCAGAAAGCTAGTTGGTGAAGGATAGACTGGAGCCAATCTTTATAGACTGTTTATATTTATTTGCAGCATTACACTCATACCTCTCCTAACCCAATGACTTTTGTTTAAGTCTGTGTCTGTTTATGGAGGTGCAAGCCAATCATCAGTTGATGCTGACCACCTGCAAACAATTCAACACAATTAACAGGGTTTTAACTCCTTTCGCATTCAGACATTAAGTAGTGACCCTGTTAACTAAACCAATAATTCCTTCTCCTATTCTTTTTTATTTAAACAGTTCTCAAATACAAAATACATTACACTTTCAAATTACAAACCAGAATACAATCTCGCAATAATAAATTATAGGAATAACACCCAATATAACACAACATCAACAATAAACATGCTGTTTTTAACACACCAGCACAAACCAACATAACACAATGACAAACAGCTGGTATTCATTGCGAGTTACCCACACCCAGCCTTCTAAGGTTGCAAACAATTCACAACGACTATAAACCAGCAAGCTATAATATGAACACAGTACCGACAGCTAACACGCCGTCCTTTGACCAATAACAAATAACTCCCTTTCAATAATAATGGGATTCATTGTAAGTCATCTACAACTTTCCAGGGCTTAGCCCTATAATTCTTTCTCCTAAGACCAAATTCTCAGCCGGCACCTTATTGTATAGACACATCAATAGAATTAACATCAGCAGAACAGGTGCAGTTGAATTGTTAGGCCTTCTAGGATGCAGTGACAAATTACATATGGCCCTGATCATTTAAAACAAGGTTGAGGACATTTAGCTCCTCAGTACATCAAGCCACCTCCTTTATGTCAATGGCTGCATCATGTGGATTTCCAAATTGATTTTGCATAACACATAATTCACTCCCAAATCCCCTCCGCAAAGATAAGATTTAAAACTCTGAGACATGACATCTGTTTTCAAAGAAAAATGAGAAAGTCTGACTGAGGTAGTTGACATATTGGGTATGGGTGCAAATCTGAAGATTCAATTTGGATTCCTCTGACAGTGCTAATTTAATTCTTGTGTTGACATTATTGTTCAGGTTCAGCTCCTTGCAAGTCATGTAAATAAGGTGCTATGGACTTTTTTTAGCTGTAGACCAGGATTTGAGCATGCAATCTGGACTGACACTTCCAACAGGATACTGAATAGGAGTTATAGAATCCCTACAGTGCAGAATGAAGCCATTTGTCCCATCAAGCCTACACCAACAACAATTCCACCCAGGCCCTATCCCCTTAACCCCAGTATTTACCTTGCTAATCCCCCTGACACTAAAGATCATTTAGCATGGCCAATCAACCTAACCCACACATCTTTGGACTGTGGGAGGAAACCGGAGCACTTGGAGGAAACCTAATTCAGCTGAGGGCCTGTCTGCCTGTTGAGCTAGATGTAAAATATCTCAATTTAAAGAATATCAGGGTGTACCTTGTACCCAGCTTAAAATACCTCCCTCAACCATCACGACCAGAAACAGATTGACTGGTCAGTTATCTCACTTGCTGTGTGTGCAACCTGGCTGCAGCTTTTGTCGACAGAATAAGAGTGACAACACTTCACAGGTAATGTATTAAGTTTCAGGGATAACCAGTCACCATATATTTCCATGTTTATTCAAAATGTGCATTTCTATATCAGGATGAGCAAGAGCACAGAGTGTAAACTGCAATTAAAGTATTATACTGCAATTTGTGAAAAGATGCTATAAAATCAATGCCACATGATCTATTTAGAAGTTTTTTTAAGTTTAAAATTTATTTATTACTGTCACAAGTAGGCTTACATTGACAGTAACACTGCAATGAAGTTACCGTGAAATTGCCCTAGTTGCCATACTCCGGCACCTGTTGGGTACACTGAGGGAGAATTTAGCATAGCCATTGCATCTAACCAGCACGTCTTTCAGACTGTGGGAAGAAACCAGAGCTTCTGGAGGAAACCCACGCAGACACGGGGAGAAAGTGCAGATTCCGCACGGACAGTGACCCAAGCTGGGAAACGAACCTGGATCCCTGGCACTGTGAGGTAGCAGTGCTAACCATTGTGCCACCGTGCCACCCACGGTGAAGTGAATGGTGCATATAGTTGTTTGGTAGTACAGAACTTGAGCATTGCTGAAAAAAGGTATTTTGTCAAAGTTTTTCATCACATGAACATCAATGTCAGTGGAAACAACAACGTGATCCTGTCGGAGAAGGAGATGCTGATTGGTTGGTAGAGGCATTGCCTTGGAGAATGCCCAAGGTTTTGCATTCTTGGTATTCTTGCAATTGTCCTGATGAGCACGAGACAGAAAGCTTTAGCAATTAAATAGTGCACATTTACAAATAGACTTCAACCCTGTCTCAACTAAACTATACAAGTTTCACAAAAAGCACTGACGTGTTGCTGGACATAAAAAATAAAGGGTGTCTTTGTGTATGATGCTTTTTTAGTGTAGACATTGCAAACATGATAAATTGACACTGTGTGTCAAAGTATTAATTACACCCCATCAGATTATCAGCAAAAATCAAATTCAAGCTCCAAGAAGAATGCTGCCATGAAAGGTCAGCAACAAGATGATCCAAACATTGACTAGATTCTACTTTCAATAGATTTTAAATATTATTCCATCATTAGCCTCCATCAGTCCATAACTGCTGCTGATGAAGGTTTGCTTGTAGTCAAGACAGTAATGTGGGGTAGTGTAGTGCTCACTGGTCAAACAACCAGGGTACTTGTGGACACATGTGGACAGTGTTGTTGACTTTTCTGTAATAAATCCTTTATTTTAGGTTAGTCATGGATACCTCCTGTCATGAAATCTTTATGTTCAATGAATGGAGCCCTTGATAAGTTAATGAGCTATTAGATTAAAAGAAACTAGTCAGAAGAGGAGAATTTCTGAATCATCTCACCAAATGCAACATGATGCTGACACAATGATAGATGGAAATGGTGTTTCCACATTGATTGCAATCAGATTCAGTCTAGTCAGTCAAAAATAATCCAGGCTCATGCTACCACAAGCAGCCACCTCCTTCAATGTGATTGCAGTAACACTGGAAAATACTTCTACATGGAAATGGTTCTGGCCACATTAACACCATAACATTGCGTATTAACTGGGCCACATCCCTTTTCTAATTGTGGAGTTATTTTACAGCTTGATGAAATGACGTGTCACATTTAGTCAGGATGTCCTGCACCCTGACCATACTTGGAGAGTCCCAACAGTAACCTCAGCTCCATGGATTGCTGCTCTATTACAAATGCTGACCTTTATAAGTTTTAATCTATCTCCTTTAATTCAAGCGAAAATGAACTGGTTCGGAGAAAGGGGTGTGATTTGCTATGAAATCTGCCTGGAGACAAACCCATGTGACTTGGTTGCCATGGGGACAGGGACCCAAGTCCGAACTTATTAAAAGTAAGGCATTTAACAATTGAATGCAAAGGTGGAGACCACTAGTACAGACAGGCTCTTGGGGTGGAATTCTCCCAGTTTGAGACTAAATGCGGTGGCGGGTGGTTCCTGTCCCACCAACCAGAACAGCAGGATCCCACGCCAGATTCTGCACTTGGAAGGTCATTAATTATCCACAAGTGAGTTCCCCTCTGACCCTTCTGGTGGGCCGGTAGCGGATTGATCCGCGGTCGCCCTCAGCTGATGGTTTTGAAGGTCCTATTGCTATATCTAAACACCAGCTCAGCACTCTCATCTCACGCTCTCCAGCCCACCTGTCTTCACCAGAACGTGCAGGATGTCAGTAACCCAGAGGGAAAAGGCTAGCAGCCTCAAGAGGAAGTCTATTCCTTGATTCAACTACCCTCCCCCCCCCCCCCCCCCCAGCGAGGCGCATATGCCCCACTTGGACTTCCACCCACCACCTCTGGTGTCTTCATCCATCCCCTTCCAGTGATTGATGTGGTTCCCTTTGACCCCTTATGTTTCTGAGCTTTTCATGCAGCCTTGTCGGGGTCCAGCTTCCTTCCCGTTGTCCTTCCCTCTGACTTACATTATTTGTCTTCTTCATCCACCTCCTTTCCCCTCTGCCTACCATTGTGAACCCTCACTATTCCCCCCACTTGCACACCGCTCCTTCTACATTGCCCACTTGTCCTTGTTAGGCCACGCCCCCTTACCTGGGAGGAGCTTGGAGACTTTAAACACAAGGTTACATTTCTGCTGAAGTGTGGGGTAATTCATGAATGTGGCATGGGGTCTTTGGTTGTTTTAAGATGTTTATAAGGAATACCTTTTCTGTTATTTAATGTATTTATTGTCTACTAAGTAATGTAGGTTTTTGTTCCTTACACCTTGAGAAGGTGCTGATGAGTTGCCTTCTTAAATACAAGTGAATAGCTTGCTCGGCCATTTCAAGAGTCAACCACATTGCTGTGGGTCTGGAGTGAGTTGTAGCCCAGACCAGGTAAGGACACTAAATTTCCTAAATTGTGGACCAAACGGGTTTTGTTGATAATCCATTAGTTCGATGGTCACCATTACAGAGGTAGCTTTTTATTCCCGATTTTAATTGTAAATTTCTCATGTGCCATGCTGGAATTTGAACCCCTGTCTCTAGTTCATTAGTGCAGTTCATAACCACCACCCCACAATAGGAGGTAATCATTGGCCTCCCTATCTCAAGAGACAATGGGTGCATGCCAACGGGTCACTGAAGTGGCCTCTCCATGGCACAGGCCTGTGTGGGATATATAAATGGGGGTTCTGGAGTCAGAACTCTCCTCTCGGCCTTGCTGGTGAGGTCCGGAGGAACGTAAAGCATGACATTTGGCACCAGTTTGGCTGCAGGAGCTGCCAGAACATGTTCTATATACCCCACAGTGTTTGTAAATGAAGTGCCCAACACCTGTTTTCGAACTCCTCTTAGCATTGGAGAGCATTGCAGGAGCTAGGCCTAGCAACTGGCAAGGTTTGTTCTTAGTCATTCCTTTGGAAACAAGAGATGTTGGAGTACCGCCAACACACTACAGTACTCCTAATTAGTGTTCTCTTCTAGATGCTGCCATATCCCTGCCTACAACCCCTTTTCCTCACACACACACACACACATCCAGCAATTTGCATACCAGTTGCTGTCTCTCTAACAACCTTTTTTAAAAGTGAACAGCTGCCTTCGAAGCCATGATAGTCAACAGCAGCACACCCAAATAATATGAATGAGACCCGATGCCCCATCTCAAGCCTCCTAGCTGGATGAATTCTGTGCATGTTGCCCTTTATGGGCCTGAAAACAAGGCTTTGGGAATACATAGGCCTCTGTTTTAACTTGCATACCAAATACAGTTCAATGGGTGCCAGCGTGTATTCCCTCTATTTCACTCCCCTTCTCTCTCCCTTCTCTGTAGCTCACTCTTCCCCCCCATCTCCCACCCACTAGGAAGGATGATCAAGTATTCCCTTACTGACTCACAGATTGGATAACTGTCACAATAGTTTGTGTGACGACCAAACAAAAACATGAGTGATTTATTTTATTTCTGCACTATGTGAGAAAGTA
Organism: Mustelus asterias; assembly: GCF_964213995.1. Lineage (NCBI taxonomy): Eukaryota > Metazoa > Chordata > Chondrichthyes > Carcharhiniformes > Triakidae > Mustelus > Mustelus asterias. The sequence goes on from NC_135819.1 coordinate 56,820,112, forward strand.
AAAGAGCATTATTAACTGTAAAGGAAGGACTCGCAGGGATTAGTATGAGTTGACACAAGTTGACATTTTAACTGTTTTATATCAAAATTCAAAGGCACCTAAGCGTTTAATTAAAAATTGACAGAGGCACTGAATTTGATGAGATATTTTGGGTTCTGTGGATTTCATGGTAACCTATACATCTGGTTCACAGTGTACAGTCCTATACATCTGTGACGTGTAGCATACCTCATGCTATGATCTACACTGAAAGCATCTGTCAACAAAGAAAGGTTCAAACGTTGAATGAAGCACTCAAATCTTGACTATTAAAAAGCAAATGGACACATGTGGGGCTTTAGAAGAGATTTAATTTGCAGCCGTAGACAATATCTGAACCTTGTATTAAATTATGGCCGACTGTTCACTGCCGTCCCACATACTGTTTTGTCGTCTTCTCTTTTAGACACAATTTTGATGTATAAATGAGAGCTCTGTGCCCACTAGGCCGGTTACACCAGGCTCTGAGTGATCTGGCCAAAAGACTGTCAAGGAAATATAGGTTCTGGTATTGTTTTAAGGATTTCCACAGGGGTTCCGGTTAAAATGTTCATGCTCCTCAAGGCCCAACAGAAATTTTCCAGTCTGCTGCCTCTGTGGTCCCCATCCACCTACCCACTAGCCTCCCCCCAACACCGGTCACCAAGTATGATTCCCAACAGATCCAACCTTCCTGGTTGTAGCCAATGGCTGCTCTTCATCCTTCTATAACTGGTGATTTACAGGAGAGTGCTTACTTGATGGCAGCAGCTCTGTCGAGGAACTCGTGAAGCCTAAGCTATCAATGTGGCTCTGGATGGGCACCATAAGCCCCACCTTCACCCCACCATCATTTCTTTTTCACGTCCATCACAGCCACAGGTTGAAAATCTCCCAGATCAGTGGGAGATTTTGGCCATTTTGATACATTATATAAGAACAAGATGTTATATCAAAGAACCTCATCAATGCAGTTATCATTTTTTGTTCAACTGACTCTCTGATAATCATCTTTGTGATGTTACTGCCAGAAGCTGGTTAAATATGGAGTGTTGCACAAATCTGATAGAGGAAGATTTCCTCTGATGCTCGATATGTAGCAGAGTTGAATAGCTGGTGTGATTGCAGCTAAGAGACGCAATCTTCTAATGTTCATTCGAAAGACAGAAAGCAAACATGTAGAATGTGCATAAATGGCATTATTTTCCTAAAGGGACCTGCTCACTGGAACCATCATAATTGCACCAAAACAGAGATGTTTGTACACTGCAGAGCTTTCAGCAGTCCATTTCAGACAATGCATACTTCAGGCAGGCTTATTTTACAGAACATGCACACAACAGTGTTCCCACGATATGGTTTCTAGCACACAGTTTGAGTCTCAAATGTAAGTCATTGATTTCCAATTTCTGTCAGGAAATTGCCCATTAAATGAACTGTTAGCAAAGCGACATTAGATGACCGGATACTGGTTCTGCATTCATTGTGTGAAGATCTGACTGAATACACACAACTGAGCAGAGGTTAGACTGATGACATTCATTTGAGAGAAACGCTGCAGGGAGACTGCAGAGCGACATCTGTTCTGTCATCGGTGCTCTGAGTGATTTGTTTGGTTCTTTCTGGAGGCTCTGATTTATTACCCACACTGCTAAATATTTGTGCGCAACTTCAGCAAGTTGTAAAAGTTCCAGTTGGGCCACCTGTTACATGCCCTGTGCGATCTCTCTGTCCATTAATATGCATCACTATAACTTGAGCAATATTTAATGGAGGCCATGAGGGTCTTGATCATGGGCTGGTGAGGGCCCCACATTGCCTCTTTTAGGGAACGCATGCCATATTAAATACCCCTCAGGCACTAAACTGGATAGCGGTGGTCTGTCTGAAGCCCCACCTGCTGAGAGCTGTTGGCCAATCAGAGGCCAGTAACTCTTTTGAATGGTAGCAACACCAGGAGGGCGGTAGTTGCTGCCAGTATCGCACCCACCCGAAATTAAGGGCAAGATTCTTCGATCTCGCCCATGCCCGCTCCCCTGCAAGTGAGTGTAATGGCTTCAGTCGGGCCATTGAGTTGGCCTGTTGGAGTATGAACTCCCTGATTAAGGATCCAATTGATGAGCCAATCAGGGAATTCCTCTGACACCACCAGAGATAGACTGCTAGCACTGTGTGTACTGCTGTTAGAGTTTGTAAATAAAGGGATTTTGGTGAAGGGATTTCTGCCTCTGCAGACTTATTACAATGAGAACGGAGAATTTGGCGTTCCAGCCAAAATTCCATTCACTTTCAGTGGCACTGGAAAACCCCAGACACGAATGAGGACAAATGTTTTTGGCATTAGTGTCATCACTGGATCCCAGGACACAGGTTAGTGATGCTGGGAGGGGCGGTGGGGGGGGGGGGGGGGGGGGGGGGGGCGGTGGGGTTGGCAGCATGGACTATCAGTAACCACCCCCCACCCCCCAGCCATTCGAGGCCGGGTCCCTTGATCAGGCACTGAGAGCCTTTGAACGAGGGACCCCTCCACATTACCAGGGTCCCATAAACAATGTTTCACAGGTTTGCTTGTTGTGATCCCCAATGTGATAAGCATCCCACCCACCTTTGGCTTAATACCAGTACCAGCACGATGAGGTGGTTATGGGTCTCAATTGGTGGTGGGGCAAGAAGGCCATTCCCAGGGCTTCCTACCTTGGAAGTAATCATGTTGGAGATGGGCAGGCAACAGGGACCTCACCCTTCACACTCCTCTCTGATTAAATGCTCCCCACCACCAAACACACCACCAGGAGGGCATTAAGTCCCGCCCTTGCTGATTTGCTCTCACGCTTTAGCTAACACTTATTATAAAACCTCCCTGTGTAAACATAGCATCAAAATCAGGGGGGAGGCAATGGCCCAGTGGTATTGTCCCTAGATCATTTAGAAATTCAGCTCATGTTCTGGGGACTGGGGTTCGAATCCCACCACGGCAGATGGTGGAATTTAAATTCAATAAAAAGTATCTGGAATTAAGAATCTACTGATGACCATTGTTGATTGTCGGAAAAACTCATCTGGTTCACTAATGGCCTATAGGGAAGGAAATCTGCTGTCCTTACCTGGTCTGGCCTACAAGTGACTCCAGAGCCACAGCAATGTAGCTGACTCTTAACTGCCCTCAAAGGGCAACTAGGGATGTGATGCACATCAATTTGGACACGAGGCTCGAAGCTTCAGTAAAAGAAGGCTTTCATTAACTAACAATGAAGCTATCAGAACTTTAACACACTATCCCAGACTGAAGGGGTCCCGTCAGAGCAGGGACTCTTATACCTCTCCCAGGAGGCGGAGCCCGACTGGGATGTGCCACAACAGTAACAAACGCAGGTGTAACAACCCCACCCTAACCCAACAGCAACATTAGTACAATCCCACAGTAACCTATATACATCCCTGTAGTACTGGCCAGCCCTGGCTCAGTACTATCCAGTGGGAACCAACGATGGTTCACCACATTCACCCCTCCTTTGAGAACAAAGGCCGGCGGGGTACGAAAACAGAATAAAGTGTCAGCAGTTTATAAGTTCAGACGGTCTGGAGGACCGCACCGTCGTTGTGACCTCCTCAATACCGGCGGTGACACCGGAGTAGGCACTTGCGGTGGCGTTCTCCCCAAAACGGCGTCCAGCTGTTCTTCCACGGACTCACAGGCCGGTCGACCCTGATGAGACGGTAGTGCAGGGGATCCTGACACGTCCTGCGGTGGCGACCATCTTCGGGGCTCAGGCAAGCTGTGCATTGGAGTAAAACTGTTAAGCAATGGTCCCGATGCTGCCCGCGCCATGTCCGGGGAAGAAATGAGAGATAATGGATTTGTTACTGGGGGTATGGGAGCGACAGGAGTTGCTACGTCCCCTGCAGGCGCCAGGTCTCGGATCGAGACCGTGTCCTCTCGCCCGTCAGGATATGCCACATAGGCATACTGAGGGTTGGCGTGGAGGAGGTGGACCTGTTTGAACAAGGGGTTGGACTTGCGGGCCCTTACATGTCGCCGCAGGAGGACGGGTCCTGGGTACGTCAACCAAGCTGGTAAAGATATCCCCGAGGAAGACTTCCGAGGGAATGAGAACATCCTCTCGTGGGGAGTAGCATTTGTTGCCGTACACAGGAGGGAGCGAATAAAGTGAAGCGCATCAGGGAGGACCTCCTGCCAACGGGAGACTGGAAGACCTTTGGATTTCAACGCCAAGAGGACAGCCTTCCAGACTGTAGCATTCTCACGTTCCACCTGTTCATTACCCCTAGGGTTGTAACTCGTGGTCCTACTAGAGGCAATCCCGTATGAGAGCAGGAATTGCCTCAAGTCATCGCTCATGAACGACAAGCCCCTGTCGCTATGGATATAGCTGGGGTACCCGAACAGGGTAAAAAGATCACGGAATGCCTTGATCACCGTGGCAGCTGATGTGTCCGAGCAGGGGACAACAAACGGGAACCGGGAGTACTCATCGATTATGTTTAGAAAGTACACGTTCCAATCTGTTGAGGGAAGGGGGCCCTTAAAATCAACACTCAGCCTCTTGAAGGGGCGAGTGGCCTTGACCAAATGTGCCCGGTCAGGTCGGTAAAAGTGCGGTTTGCATTCCGCGCAAATCCGACAGCTCCTTGTCACCGACCTGACGTCCTCCACCGAGTAAGGCAGGTTGCGGGCTTTGACAAAGTGGTAGAGCCGAGTGACCCCAGGATGGCACAGATCATTATGGAGGGCGTTCCAGCGATCCTCCTGAATACTAGCGCATGTTCCGCGCGAGAGGGCATCCGAGGGCTCATTGAGTTTCCCTGGACGATACATGATATCATAGTTATAGGTGGAGAGTTCAATTCTCCACCGCAAGATCTTGTCATTCTTGATCTTGCCCCTCTGCGTGTTGTTGAACATGAACGCCACGGACCGCTGGTCCGTGATCAGGGTGAACCGCTTTCCCGCCAGGTAATGGCGCCAGTGTCTGACGGCCTCCACAATGGCCTGGGCCTCCTTCTCCACCGCTGAATGCCGAATTTCGGGGCCTTGGAGGGTGCGGGAAAAAAACGCGACGGGCCTGCCCGCCTGGTTAAGTGTGGCGGCCAGGGCGAAATCAGATGCATCGCTTTCCACCTGAAAGGGGATGGATTCGTCTACCGCGTGCATCATGGCTTTCGCGATGTCGTCTTTCAATTTCTTGAAGGCCAATTGGGCCTCTGGCGTGAGTGGAAAAGTCGTGGACGTAATAAGCGGACGAGCTTTGTCCGCGTAGTTGGGGACCCACTGCGCATAATAGGAGAAGAAGCCTAGGCATCTCCTCAGTGCTTTTGCGCTAGCGGGCAAGGGAAGTTCAGCAAGGGGGCGCATACGGTCTGGATCAGGGCCAATGACCCCGTTTTCCGCCACGTATCCCAAGATGGCCAACCGGCGCGTACGGAATACACACTTCTCCCTGTTGTAGGTCAAGTTCAGGCGAGATGCAGTGCGTAAGAAGTTCTGGAGGTTTGTGTCATGGTCCTGCTGATCATGGCCACAGATGGTGACATTATCCAGGTACGGGAAGGTAGCCCGCAGCCTGTTCTGGTCCACCATTCGGTCCATAGCACGCTGGAAGACCGAGACCCCATTGGTGACACCAAAGGGAACCCTAAGAAAATGATACAAGCGACCATCCGCCTCAAAGGCCGTGTATTGTCGGTCCTCTGGGCGAATGGGGAGTTGGTGGTAGGCGGACTTGAGGTCTATGGTGGAGAACACCCGGTACTGCGCAATCTGATTGACCATATCAGATATGCGCGGGAGAGGATACGCATCCAGCTGCGTATATCGGTTAATGGTCTGACTGTAATCAATGACCATCCGGGGTTTGTTCCCGTTCTTGACCACAACAACCTGTGCTCTCCACGGACTAACACTGGGCTGTATGATCCCTTCTTTGAGGAGTCGCTGAACCTCAGATCTGATGAAGATCCGATCCTCAGTGCTGTAACACCTACTTTTAGTAGCGATGGGCTTGCAGCCTGGTACCAGATTCTGAAATAAAGAGGGTGTGGTGATCTTTAACGTAGAAAGATTGCAGGCGGGGCGCATTGGGCAATTTGGAGACTGCAGCTGTTCTCCCACTGCCAGCGAAGGGAGTGGCCCACCGTACTGTAGGATCACACTCCTCAAGTGGACCATGAAGTTTAGTCCGAGAAGAATTGGCGCGCAAAGATACGGCAACACAAGGAGCCTGAAACGCTCGTAAATTGTGCCTTGTACTTTCAAGGTTACCACGCAACTCCCTAGCACGGCGACAGACCGGGACCTTGATGCCATAGATATTGTCTGTTTGGCAGGTTGAATCTGGAGTCCACACCTCTTCACAGTGTCAGGGTGGATAAAGCTCTCAGTGCTCCCGCTGTCAAACAGACAATAAAGCACATGATTGTTTACCTGGATATCCATCATTGAACGATCGAGCCTGTGAGGCTTAGCCTGGTCCAGGATTATCAACGCCACCGTTGGTTCATGAACGCCACTGCAGGCAGCTGAAGTCGATGCTGAGGGCCCCTGCTGGTCGCTCGTGGTCATCGTCGACCAACATGGCCGCCCCCATGAATCGCACGTGGGTGAGGGCACCAAACTCAGCGACCCCTGGTGGTCATACTCCTCCGACTCCGTCGACCGTAATGGCGTCGTCCTGGACTCGCATGTGGACGAACCCCGCGAGGACTTCGACGACGATGGTGATGATCCCAGCTCCGAAGAGTCGCAGGCCGCACTGCCGTTCCTGGGTTTCGATCTGCACACCTTTGCATAATGCCCTTTTTTACCGCATGCGGTGCAGATTACCGCTTTAGCGGGACACTTTTGTCGGGCATGTTTTGCTCCTCCGCAGAAATAGCACCGCGGGCCGCATGGGGCTGCAGCCGTCGTCTGGTCCAAATGGGAGCACGCCATAACACAGCACTTCGAGCCCGAGGGGCGAGGAGGGATTTGCGACTGCTCCTGCCACGTTGTCTCCACGTGGTCCTCTGGATATAAGACTAAGCTCTTCGAAGCGGATTTGAGCTTTTCAGCTAATTCGATGGCCTGGGTAAGGTTGAGATTACCCTTTTCTAGCAGTTTGAGACGGATGTATGAAGACCCGACCCCGGCCACAAACGCATCTCGGGCGAGGTCGTACATGCTCTGCTCAGCAGACACAGCTTTGCAGTCACAGCCCCTGGCTAGCTGTAAGAGCTCATTGGCGTACTCCTCCATGGTTTTGCCCGACTGCCGACGTCGTGTAGCGAGGAGGTAACGAGCGTGTATCTCGTTAGGAGGTTTTGTATAGCGCTTCTTTAGAAGCTCGAGGGCCCTAGGGTAAGTGGTGGCCGCACGGATCGCGAGGTAGACTGTGTCGCTTACCCTCGCATGGAGGACCCGGAGTCTGTCATCATCTAGCGTCAGACGTTCTGGCTTGAGGATTTGCTCCATACTCTCCTTTCTTTTTTTTCTTCCGTCGAGAGTTTAATTTTAGTTAATAAAATTGATGCACATCAATTTGGACACGAGGCTCGAAGCTTCAGTAAAAGAAGGCTTTTATTAACTAACAATGAAGCTATCAGAACTTTAACACACTATCCCAGACTGAAGGGGTCCCGTCAGAGCAGGGACTCTTATACCTCTCCCAGGAGGCGGAGCCCGACTGGGATGTGCCACAACAGTAACAAACACAGGTGTAACAACCCCACCCTAACCCAACAGCAACATTAGTACAATCCCACAGTAACCTATATACATCCCTGTAGTACTGGCCAGCCCTGGCTCAGTACTATCCAGTGGGAACCAACGATGGTTCACCACAGGATGGGAAATAAATGCTGTGATGTGGAGATGCCAGCGTACAGTTCAAATAAATGCTGGCCAGCCAGCGACAGCCATGTCCCACGAATGAATTTTTAAAAATTACTGGTTGAAAACCTGAAGCATTTGCCATTTGACAGGTACATTATGGTATGTATTCCAGTGGAGGCAGTGTCTATGGGGACGGTGTAAGAATGTTGACTATTTCTGCTCCCACTACTGTGCAGCTTTCGACATGACGTTTGGAGAAAGAATGGAAGAACAAGCAGAATTAATAAAGAGAAATCCCTAGAGCAATTGTCTCATAGTTTTTTTTGCAAAATGCCGACAATGCAGTGACTAATCTCTTTACATGCCATGCTCTAAAGCACCAAGATAAAATTAGATTAATAATTCCAAATGATGTCTATACATAGACGGTTATACAGGTGACAACAACTATTTCACTAGCAGCTGCTTAAACCCTCGAGGTGATGAAACATACTTTCTGCTTCCACTTTTTTGACAGGATGTGATGTATTGTGAATGATCAAACAGTTGCTGACTGTCATCAGTGTTTGGATAGTGGGCCCTTGGGGCATTCTCGTCAGATGTATAACATGTAAAAATGTACAGCACTAAAGCCTTTCTCATCACCTATAACAATCATATCTTATGCATCGACATCTAGACAAGGTTCGACCTCAAACCTAGTTTTCGTACTTTGCAGATTAATAATGCTTGTAGTACTCAATATAATGAACACATGGAAAAATAAACAATTTGGCAAAATATGATGCGGAATGTGGTCAGATTTAGAGAATGTGTGGATGACCATTGTCATTTTAGTTCTTGGACAAAATTTATTTGTGAAATGTTGCAATACTCAAGATAATTGATTTGGTTTATGATTGTCACATGTATTAGCATACAGTGAAACTTATTGTTCCTTGCGCGCTATGCAGACAAAGCATACAGTTCATAGAGAAGGAAAGGAGAGGGTGCAGAATGTAGTGTTACAGTCATAGCTAGGAGGTAGAGAAAGATCAACTTAATATAAAGTAGATCCATTCAAAAGTCTGATGGCAGCAGAGAAGAAGCTGTTCTTGAGTCGGTTGGTACATGACCTCAGACATTTGGAAGAAGGCGGAAGAGAGAATGTTCGGGATGCGTGGGGTCCTTGATTATGCTGGCTGTTTTTCCGAGGCAGCGGGGAAATGTAGACAGAGTCAACGGATGGGAAGCTGGTTTGTGTAATGGACTGGGCTTCGTTCATGATGCTTGAGGTAATAATATTCATTCGCTGATGGTCTAGGAGTTCACAACTGCTTTTTTAAAAAAACCGACAGTGAAGCTACAAAGTAGCAATGTTTTATTCACCTATAATCCCTGTTTAAACATGTGGGCAAATAAACAACTTAGCAAAATATAATGTGGAATGCGGTCAGATTTAGATGGCTCAGTAATTTAATGAAGCAATTGGTTGAAGCATACATACTGGAAAGAGGTCAAGTTCAATTCCCAATTTGTGCCGAGTCAGTTGATTCCAAGCTGGGGAAATGGCAGGGACATTTCTCTCATTGTTCTCTGGAACCCTCGCATGTTGATAAATCAGGAAGGGCCCCACTCCCAATTATTATCCAGTTAGCTCCGCAGGAAGCGGGGAATGTCAGGTGCGGACAATTTCAGGATTTGCAGCAAAACTTTCCCCCTCCCCACCCCAACAGGATTTTCACAGTAATTTCGTTGCAGTGTTAATGTAAGTCTACTTGTGAGTGATGAATAAAATAAACCCACCACCGCCTCACCAGCACTTACTACCCAGGCTCTTAACCATTATTGGTCACCCGGGTAAGATTCTGATGTAAGAAACTGGTGCTTGGGAAACCACTAAGAACAGAGTGATTCCACGTCTTAGAGAGGGAAGGATGAGGCGAAGATAAAGCATTGCATTGTTGGCAAAACTTTATAAAGCCACTTATTATATGCTTACCCTGAGAGTTGAAACCTTTGCATTTTTAAAAAAGAATTTGTACATTCTGGAATTTTAGCAGAACAATTCAACCATCTGCAGTTAATTTGCATTTGAATTGCAGAACACTACAGAACATGTGTTTCCTGTTATTTTTGCAACATATGTACTTTATCTTCAAGGCAGTTATCTTGGCAGAACAACTCCAAAGCTAAAGGGCCTGTCAGGCTGTTCTGCTATGCATCAGGCTTTAATGGTAACTTATACAACACTGTGGCCATATTGCTCAGTAAATGGCAATGTCATCTGGAGGAAGCTTGTTGCTATGGCCTCACCAAGGTTTCACCTGTGACTGGTCCCTCCCTCAGGAAATATAATTGTTAAGAGATGGTGATAACAGAACGTGTGTTTGGAACAATGGAGGGAATGGGCTCGATGGGCCGAATTTCTGTTGAACATTCGACAGAGTGCCAGTTGTTACTCAGTGTAAAAGGTGCCCCCATGAGATACTCCCTGAACGATCACAGCTGGCTGCATCCACTTTGAAGCAGATAGCAAGCTGAAGACAGATGTTACCTAAACCTTTGAGCTGTTTCAAAGTTTAATCAAGTTATCTCTTTTTTAAAATTCAGTCTTGGATTACAAAGAGCTCTAAATCAGGTTCAAAAGAAGAACATTGCTCCGTCTATCCAGTCTTTGTAATTAAGCCATCCATACGAAATCTGAGGATTTAAAGTGTCCCTTGAAATCATAAAAGTGTTCATTGAAATCATAAACTTCATAGCTATCTATAATATTTATTTTATGAACAGGGTGGATATGCAATCTCAATTTAGTAAGTTTGCAGTCATTTGGATTTATTATTTTCTTTTCAATTTATTTATTTATGATTTCGAGCTTTGCAATACTGAACACTGTAGACTTTCTCTGCGGTTAGCTATTGGTTGGGTCCACATGTTATCACCTACCCAGCCCTGCTGACTATGAAACCTTGTCCACATCAACGTGCACGATAAACCCATAACCTCGACGCAAAGCAGCACAATTCAGAGCCGAGTATTCACCTTGATGAAAATTACACCTACAGATTTTCAGTTCACAAAGACCTGAGGGCTGGGATTTTCCAGTCTCGCTGTGGTGGGACCCACTGTGGGGATTCAATAGACCAGCCAAAATTCCATTGACTTACAGCAGGACTGGAAGGTTCCAGTGATGGGACGTGAAGACAGAACACCCCGATTTTCCAATAAGTACAGTACAAGGGCAACAACCGTTCAACATTAAGAGAGGCTAGCTTGGCTGTTTCTAAACCAGAGAAGATATAGTAAGATTTTAAGTAAGTGATTTTATCTACTAGCTTACAAACACTGATTGCATGTGCCTTACTAATCTGAAATACTGTTGGATGATATCATCATGAAGTATAAATAACTCTGTGACTACTGTGAAGAAAGAGGAGGGGTGGGCGGGTAATTCAGGAGTTTGCAGCTTTGTGAACCATCACTCGGCAGCTCCTAAACCTGAAGTAGACTTTATTTCTTGCAGTACGGGGCGACTGAGAGATTTATCTGCAGACTAGTATAGCACCAGAGAACAGGATGCTGTGTTAGCCCAATGGCCTGCAGTATGTCTTTGTCAGCTAATCAGATTTCACAACTAATACAACCTCAGATAAGAGACTAGTCATAAAATCACTCAATCGAGGAAGTAATCACTTTGGTGTTTTCAGCTTAATTTATTAAAGTTTTCCATATTGGAAATACCTTCATTGTTAGTTCCCTCTTTCAAGAAGAAGTTAGATGCAGCTCTTGGGGTTAAGAGGATCAAGGAATATGGAGGGAAGGGGGGAATCAGGATATTGAATTCGATGATCAGCCATGATCATAATGAATGATCGAAGGGTTGAATGGCCTACTCCTGCTTCTAGCTTCTATGTTTCTTAGTGAGATTTTGTGAGCCCTTGTGGTTTTCAATTTGACGCAGTATTCTTCAGTGTACCTTCAAATTCGGAATTGTTGTAGCTAAAGAAGGTGAGTGGATGTGACCATGGCACTCTTACCAGGAAGAAAGTTTTGTGACTCTGAGATAAGAAGTGTCACCACTCAGGGAGAAAGAAAACACAGACAGGTAGAAAACTGCAGGTGCTGCAGACCTGAAGCAGAAGACACACAACAAATCAGTCAGTGTCTCCGGAGATAAAGGACACTAGGATTAGTGTGGGTAGTAGGGACACTCAGCGGTCAGGATTTCTATCCTTCCTGGGATTGCGAAAGGTGACACGCATATTATTCGGATTAGAAGGTGAAAGGGATATAAATATTTAAAAACTCACGGACAAACTGAGAGGAAATATAAGTGGATTAATATAAAAATCATCTCCACCAAATGCAGAAATCCAAGACACATAAAAAAGGCCAGCCCATCTTGCTCCATCCCACCTTAAGACACAAGCCTATCCAGGCATCACAGTGAAGCAGCTGTCAAGGAAATGGAAAGGGGTTGCTAAACTCAGTCTGAAGTTACATTTAGCTACTTTTGCACTTTGGTTGACATGGTGCTGATAGGAGCCTGGGATTAAAGGATTCAAGGAGTAGGGAGGGGAAGGGGGATCAGGATATTGAATTTGATGATCAGCCATGATCAAAGTGAATGGGGGAGCAGGCTCGAAGGGCCGAATGGCCTACTCCTTCTATATTTCTATAGTCTCTCTGAGCTGGTGGTCTTGCTCTGCTTTGCCAGTGTCTCCTCAGTCTCAAACCTGTGTGAATTTCAGATCCCAATCCAAATTTTCCATCTGTCCCGTTTTCGTCTTTACATTCGCCTGTAGCCTGCATTGCTGTAGCCTTTCACACATCCTTTTACTCTCCGCTGCTATATTTTATAGTTTTGCTCACCCTGCCTATTACATAACCGAATCTGAAGCACCGACTCTCTGTCATCTCCAAGATGATGATTGACCTACTTTGCGCTTCCAACTACCCCTATTTTTGTTTGAAAAATAAAGACTGCCAGAAGATTAATGAACCAAAAATGACATTTTTGTAGATGTAGAAGTAAACTCTGATATCCTCTGTTTATAGACTTTGTAAGATGTCCCAATTCTCTAAACTATCTCCTCTGAAATGTACTCACAACTCTTGCACTTTGAGCTGGTTTGACACTGAAAAAGTGTAAGGAATTATATTAGACTTAAAGCAAGGAGTGAGGATACAGGAGCCCTTTTCAATGGAACTTGTTCTTAGTTAAAGAGCAGGAGAAGTCAAACACTGATAGAAAAGCAATAAATCTGGCAGCGACATATCTATGGGGCATGAAGGATGCGTTAACACAGCAGTGTATTTGGTGGTGGGAGACGCAGACTTGGGATAAGCAGTTTTCACTGCCCAGATTCCATAGGCTCAATGTGGCAAACCTGACTCTGACTTTGTGTGAATATTTGATATCGGGCGAAATTTTACGGGATTTTTTCTAAGTGTCCAGTGAGTGTTAAAACGGGAGAGTTGCTGATCCATTTTTCAGGCGAGTTTTCACGCCCAATTATATACACTCAGTCTTTGAAAATATGGGCTGGGACTGTTTCTAGTCACTAGAGGCAGTGGACGGGGCCTAATTCACCAGACAGCCTGCAGCTCAGATTGGAGCCACAAACTGCGCATGCGCAGGAAAAGCGGAAAAAATATAGCACTGCTGACAGCACCGCTCCCCCCGTCCCCCCCTGCCCCCGGGCCAGCCTCACCATCCCCCCCACTGACATCGGAGGACCCCCCCTCCCCCACCACCCAACATTACTGACCCTCTTTTACTTTCCTCTGCCGGTCTCCCTCCAGGTCCTCACCCCCTTTGAGGAGTGGGCACTGGAGCTTGCGGGAGAGGAGGGGATGCAGAACATGCAGACAGCATGGTCAGGCTGGAGCATAGAAGTGAGCACCTGCCAATCCTCCACTTGTTGGAGAAATCTCAGGTAAGTTGCATGCAGCCCAGATTCCTCTCCCTCCCTTGCACTTAACCTTGTGTCCTGTGTTGCAGGAAGGGACCCCGTCACGCCCAGGCATCACGGCCCCCACTGCTGCTCCCGCCTATCCTGCCCCTGACAGCTCGGAAGACTCCTCAGATGAACCGGATGAAGGGACCTCCAAGGCTGGCACCAGTTTTGCATCAGCTTCCACCTCACAACTCGCCATCCCAGACACTCTCACATTGGTGGGTCAAGTTAGTGGCGAGGCATCTGGGTCACCCTTTGGTGAGCACGACACATCTGCTGGTGTACATCGGGTGGAGGGGGGACATCCGAGGCCTCTGGCACGCTGGGGCCTGCGGAGGCAAGGACTCAGCTGGCCCCAGGCTACATGCTGGGCCTCTGAGATCACTTCTCCCTCAGCTGCTGGAGATGCAGCAACAGAGCCAAGGAATGCAGGAGGGGCTGACGGTCACACTGGACCAACTGTGAGGCTGTTGGGAGCAGTCCTAAAGCTTTCAGGCGGGCCAGCTATTGCCTGTCTTGCGTGGTTCCCAGGCCAACATTTCAAGGGTGGCGTCTGCAGTGGAAAGCCTGGGGCAGGGGATCCTCACCATGAGTGGCAGGCTCCAAGCGGTGGTCGAGTCACAGCAGCCACGGCTGAGTCCCAGAGGGCCACAGCTGAGGGCTTCAAATCGCTTTTCGAAATTCTGCAGCCCTTGACTGAAAGGCCTGAGAGCTTGCAGGAAACTCAGCTCTATAGCGCCAAGACACAGTGGGCTATGGCAGCAGCCCTTGAGAATGTGGCCCAGTCACAGAGGGCACTTGCTGCTGCCATTGACACAGTGGGCTATGGCAGCAGAGGGCCATTGCAGAGGGCTCGACCACCATGGGTAGGTTGCAGGTGGTCCTCCAGGACTGGCAGGGCCAGGTGACACCGGAGCTTCTGGAGCTCACTGCAGAAGCACCGCCATCCCATGGAGTGACCCAGGGGCCCACAGGAATCCTGAGGGAGGAGGAAGGGCTTGAACCCATGCTGGGGTCTTTCACCCAGGAGACTGCGGATGTGGCAACACCTTCTGACTCCCCCCTTCCTGACACCAGGGTATCTCAGGGGCAGCGGGATGAAGAGGGTGACATGGATATGTCCCTGTCAACTGGCGCCAGCCAGGGCCCTCAAGATCCAGGCCCTCCAGAGGACGATGCCCATACCCCCCCACAGACCCCCAGCAACACATATTCTCCATACCTCCCCACAGACCCCCAGCAACACACACTCCTCATACCCCCCCAAAGATCCCCAGCAACACACACTTCCCATACCCCCCATAGACCCCCAGCAACACACACTCCCCGTGCCTCCCCACAGACCCCCCAGCAACACATATTCTCCATACCTCCCCACAGACCCCCAGCAACACACACTCCCCACACACACCCACAGACCCCCAGCAACACACACTCCCCATACACCCCCCCCCCCCCCCCCCACAGACCCCCGGCAACACACACTCCCCATACACACCCACAGACCCCCGGGAACACACACTCCCCGTACACCCCCACAGACCCCCAGCAACATACACTCCCCATACCCACCCCCGCCACAGATCCCAGAATGGCAACACACACTTCCCATGCCCTCCCCCCCGACAGATCCCAGAATGGCATTACAGCCCCCTCCATTCCCGCCCCCTCCACCCCCCCACTCACAAGCACACACCTAGAACCCATGTAGTGGCCACAGGACTTGTCAAGCAATGCTGCTTGACAAGTCCTGAGGGCACTGCTGCTTCAGAGTGTTTCCAGCCCATCCCGCACCTGCAACAGTGCGGTTGGGCCCCGTACGCAGCAACAGCCCCCCACCCCTCCTCCCCTCCACACACTCGCAGACACCCCCCCCTCCACCAAACCAAAATGCAACATGGCCGCCTCGAAACAACCCCCTCTGAGCAGCATGGAGCAGTTTGAAAGCAGAGACTTACCTCCTCGCTCACCCTCATTGATCAAGTGCCTGAATGCACCTTTTACACAAGGTATTTTCCTGACCGATCCGGCTGCAGTGGTTAAGTCAGCTGAGCTGGGATCATTGGGAGTGAATTGGGAATGACATTATGATGAATACAAAACAATGCAATTTAACATTTCACCTGTTTTGGGCGGGCTCCCGATCGCGCCTCTTTTTTCTCGGTAAAATGGGAATGGGCACGGAAACGGGCGTCATTCCCGCTAGTCGCATCGCGCTCGATTTTACATTTTCCAGCCACAAAATGGGCCCCATGAGGTTGTAAAATTCCACCCATCATCTCCATTTCCCATGTAAGAGTCAAACTGATTCTGGATAATTATTAGAGATTTAACTTTATCGAATGCAGGGATATGAGCTACTCTGAAATTCAGAGAGAAAGTATATTTTTGAATTTCACCCAAAATGTTTGATGATGAGAATTAAAACAAACATTTCGAGTTGTGGAATGTAAGAATTTCAGACTTGGACATTTTGATCCACAATAAAATTCACCATTCAGGTCCTAAAGTGCAGTATGATAGTTAGAAGCTCCCTTTCCTTTGAAGTTTCTTTGCTAATAAAAGCAGGTATTAACACGACACAGGCCAGATTTTTCTGAAAAAATAATGGCGTGTGAATAGTGTTTGTGATGTGCAAACCAACCAGCAACTTGTGATGAGAAAGAGACATCCCAGCAATGGCAAATCTCCGAAGATTGCAGAAGATTCACAATGAGCTTTGGGAAAGCCTTGGGACTCAAGAACAGCTTCTTCCCTGCTGCCTTCAGACGTTTGAATGGACTGACCTTATATTAAGCTGATGTTTCTCTACATCCATCTGTGACTGCTACACTATATTCTGCACCCTCTCCTTTCATTCTCCCCGATGTACTCTATGAAAAGTATGCTTTGTCTGTATAGCGCACGAGAAACAATACTTCTTATTGTATCCCAATACATGTGACAATAATAAATCAAATCAAATCAGAAAACAGCATCATACACTTAGTCTTCCTGTGAATTTCATGAAGTTGCTACATTTGTGTATGAATTGCTCTTTAAACTTGCCACTGAAAGTTAAGTCTTGTAATTAACAGTGCAAATACCCTATTAATGACCTGACAATTGTTAATGGCTGTAAATCAACTTCTCTTACCCAGCAAGTAGGGGTGACAAGGTGGCACAGCGCCAGGGACCCAGGTTCAATTCCGACCTCGGGTCACTGCCTGTGTGGAGTTTGCACATTCTCCCCGTGTCTGCGTGAGTTTCCTCCGGTTATCCCGGTTTCCTCCCACACTCTAAAGATGCGCAGGTTAGGTTAATTGGCCATGCTAAATTACCCCTTAGTGTCAGGGAGATTAGCAGGGTAAATACGTGGAGTTACAGGGATTGGGCCTGGGTAGAATTGTGGTCAGTGCAGACCCTATGGGCCAAATGGCCTCCTTCTGCACTGTAGAGATTCCATGATTCTAATTGAAGAATCATACGTCTACAGTCTCATTTCTTCAGGTTGTGAATTTTGTTTTAAGAAATTTAAAATTGTCAAAAACATTTTCTACTTTTCTTTTCTGACATGTTTCTCTCGTTTTCTCAATCCAGTCTTTCATTTCCTTCCTTCATTTCTTTTTCTATTCTTAACTTGATATTGAATTCACCAATTCTAATTCACTTTCTGCTCTGACGAAGGATCATCCAAACTCGAAACGTTGGCTCTGTCTTCTCGCCCCAGCTGCTGTCAGACCTGCTGAGATTTTCCAGTATTTTCCGGTTTGTTTCAGATTCCAGCCTCTGCAATAATTTCCTTTTCTCACTCTCTCTCTTGTTAATTTGCAGTTGTAGGGGGTGATCTTACTCGCATTTGGCAGAATGTCAGTTCATAGAACATAGAACATAGAAACCCTACAGTGCAGAAGGAGGCCATTCGGCCCATCGAGTCTGCACCGACCACAATCCCACCCAGGCCCTACCCCCACATATTTTACCCGCTAATCCCTCGAACCTACGCATCCCAGGACTCTAAGGGACAATTTTTAACCTGGCCAATCAACCTAACCCGCACATCTTTGGACTGTGGAAGGAAACCGGAGCACCCGGAGGAAACCCACGCAGACACGAGGAGAATATGCAAACTCCACACAGACAGTGACCCGAGCCGGGAATCGAACCCGGGACCCTGGAGCTGTGAAGCAGCAGTGCTAACCACTGTGCTACCGTGCGAGAAAACTGGCGGGAAGCTCTCCAGATCCACTGAGCCGTTTCCACTCCAGGTTTTGAGCCTCTTGGTCTGAGAAAAGAGTGGGCGAGGTTTCTGTCATCACTGGCGGGGCGGGGACTCTTCGAGATGACAAGACCAGCTGCACTGAGACTGGGATGTCGTCTTAAAGGGCACCCCAATTGGAACACAAAGCATAACCCACCCCTCTACCCTTCACAATCATTGGCAGCATCACTACTCCCCCCTCCCACGATCATCATCAGCTTCCCCATCCCCTCTTAGGATCAACACCGACATTCACATCTCTATCCCCCCCTCACCATCATCACCAACATTCCCATCACCCCTCCCCATCATCGCGGCATCCTTATTCCCCTCACCCATGATCATCGCAGGTATTGCATCCCCATCCATCTCCCCATCATCACCGACATTCACAAACCCACCACTCAGGTGATCTTGTGGGTAGTTGTGGAGTGAGGGGTTATTGGGAGGGGTGGGGGAGTAGTTGGGAGGTAGCTCGGGGTTTAGGAGCATAGTTGGGGGTGGAGGGGCGAGTCAGTCGGGGTCGGGGTGTTGGGAGAGTGGTCGAGGATGGGGGGATTTGTGTGTGTTGTTGGGTAATCAGGGTGAAGGTGGGTTGGGATAGTCGGGGGAGGATGGTGGTGGTAGTGGGTTGAAGGGCTCAGTACTATAGTCGCCAGAAATTAGAGGTGGTTTAAACCCTTCTAATGTTTCCTGAGTAATGATTCTGCTAAGAGAGCTGGTATCATCTGAAAGCTTCGATTTAAAATGGAGGGTTCCTGGTGCAGGGTAGTTTCACAACAGAAGTATAAACTTCACGGACAATTCCTGTGCATGGGGACTTCCAGGCTTCGAGTGGGTCCCACTGCGCATCTTCTGTTGGATCCCCCAGTGCATCTTCTGTTGGATCCCCCAGTGCATCTTCTGTTGGATCCCCCAGTGCATCTTCTGTTGGATCCCCCAGTGCATCTTCTGTTGGATCCCCCAGTGCATCTTCTGTTGGATCCCCCAGTACATCTTCTGTTGGATTCCCCAGTGCATCTTCTGGTGGGTCCCACTGCGCATCTTCTGTTGGGTCCCCAGTGCATCTTCTGTTGGATCTCCCAGTGCATCTTCTGTTGGATCCCCCAGTGCATCTTCTGTTGGATCTCCCAGTGCATCTTCTGTTGGATCCCCCAGTGCATCTTCTGGTGGGTCCCCCCAGTGCATCTTCTGGTGGGTCCCCCAGTGCATCTTCTGGGGCACCCCCCAGAGATCAGAATTTCTGGGCCATATTCTTCTATTCTTTTCTCCCTTATATGTAGATGGCATTAGATGAATCGAGGTGAAAGGAAGAGGGGTGAAGCCCAAACACTGACATGAACAAGTTGGGCTGAATGTCTGTGTGATATAAATACCATTTAAAACTACATACATTACATCAGACTCACATCATGGTCAGATTGAGGTAAGTATCGATCATGATGCTTGTTATAGATTATAAATAATAAACAGATATTGTGGGCGGGATTTTACAGCATCACTCATCCCGAAACTGTAAAATCCCACCCGAGATCAATGGACCTTCCCATTGTCTGCCCATCGCCTGCTCCAATTCTCGTGGCGGGTGGGGCGGTAAAATTCTGTATGTTAAAATGATCACATTTCTGAATTAAGCTGCTGGCTCCAGGTGAAGTCTAACACTCATCGGAATATATTTCATCCCATGAGAATAAGTGAGGTGATCTGGATTCCGATGATTTTTTTCAATGGATATAAACTTCAGGAATTCTGCAAGATGCAAGTGACTGACGAGCTGTATTGTGCATCAGAATGATATGTTTGCATCAGGTAGACCTCATCTGGAGTCCATTAGAAGTGCATATGGAATTGCACGAGACATACTTCCTGAAGCCACACATAATTTGTTTAACTTGAATGTGCACAAAGAGTTGTATTTGATATCCTCGGGAGTTTAATCACAGCTAAATGCTCACCGCTAATGTCATTGAGCCTAAACAGTTCAAAAGTTCATGTTCTCACTTATTCAGCACATGCGTTCTTCACCTTTCCTGACTCAAGTACGGTGGGCTCCTATTTTCAAACCGAAAGCATTTTAAGCAGGTTTGCTTCCAAATAGTAATGCTGCATTTTCTTTTGGACTCTGCTATATTAAGTTTCCTGCCACTATTATGCGAAGCAGCCCAGTCAGGCATCAATTCAAACTATCCAAATATTGAACCATGGAGAATGGAACTGCCTCAGTAAATCGTGATGGTCTTATCATAGAGTCATAGAAACCCTACAGTGCAGAAAGAGGCCATTTGGCCCATCGAGTCTGCACCGACCACAATCCCACCCAGACCCTACTCCCATATCTCTACATATTTACCCCTAATCCCTCTAACCTACACATCTCAGGACACTAAGGCCCAATTTTAGCATGGCTAATCAACCTAACTCGCACATCTTTGGACTGTGGGAGGATGCTCGAGGAGTATAAAAAGTGCAAGAAGCTACTTAAGAGGGAAATCAGGAGGGCTAAAAGAAGACATGAGGTTGCTTTGGCAGACAGAGTGAAGGAAAATCCAAAGAGCTTCTATAGGTATGTTAGGAGCAAAAGGATAGTGAGGGATAAAATTGGTCCTCTTGAAGACCAGAGTGGTAGACTGTGTATGGAACCAAAAGAGATGGGGGAGATACTAAATGGTTTTTTTGCATCCGTATTTACTGAGGAAACGGGCATGGAGTCTACGGAAATAGGGCAAACTGGTAGGGAGGCCATGGAACCTTTACAGATTAAAGGGGAGGAGGTGCTCGCTGTCTTGAGGCAAATCAGAGTGGATAAATCCCCAGGACCGGACAGGGTATTCCCACGGACCTTCAGGGAAGCTAGTGTTGAACTTGCAGGGGCCCTGGCAGACATATTTAAAATGTCAGTATTCACCGGGGAGGTGCCGGATGATTGGAGGGTGGCTCATGTTGTTCCGTTGTTTAAAAAAGGTTCCAAAAGAAATCCGGGAAATTATCGGCCAGTAAGTTTGACGTCGGTGGTGGGCAAGTTATTGGAAGGTGTGATAAGGGATAGGATCTACAAATATTTGGATAGACAGGGACTTATTAGGGAGAGTCAACATGGCTTTGTGCGTGGTAGGTCATGTTTGACCAATCTATTAGAGTTTTTCGAGGAGGTTACCAGGAAAGTGGATGAAGGGAAGGCGGTGGATGTTGTCTACCTGGATTTCAGCAAGGCCTTTGACAAGGTCCCTCATGGGAGGTTAGTTAGGAAGGTTCAGTCGCTAGGTATACATGGGGAGGTAGTAAATTGGATAAGACACTGGCTCAATGGAAGAAGCCAGAGAGTGGTTGTGGAGGATTGCTTCTCTGAGTGGAGGCCTGTGACTAGTGGTGTGCCGCAGGGATCGGTGTTGGGTCCATTGTTGTTTGTCATCTATATCAATGATCTGGATGATAATGTGGTAAATTGGATCAGCAAGTTTGCTGATGATACAAAGATTGGAGGTGTAGTGGACAGTGAGGAAGGTTTTCAAAGCTTGCAGAGGGATTTGGACCAACTAGAAAAATGGGCTGAAAAATGGCAAATGGAATTTAACGCAGACAAGTGTGAGATATTGCACTTTGGAAGGACAAACCAAAGAAGAACGTACAGGGTAAATGGTAGGACTCTGAAGAGTGCAGTTGAACAGAGGGATCTGGGAATACAGGTACAGAATTCCCTAAAAGTGACGTCACAGGTGGATAGGGTCGTAAAGAGTGCCTTTGGTACATTGGCCTTTATAAATCGGAGTATCGAGTATAAAAGTTGGAGTGTTATGGTAAGGTTATATAAGGCATTGGTGAGGCCGAATTTGGAGTATTGTGTACAGTTTTGGTCACCTAGTTACAGGAAGGATGTAAATAAGGTTGAAAGAGTGCAGAGAAGGTTCACAAGGATGTTGCCGGGACTTGAGAAGCTGAGTTACAGAGAGAGATTGAATAGGTTGGGACTTTATTCCCTGGAGCGTAGAAGATTGAGGGGAGATTTGATAGAGGTGTATAAGATTTTGATGGGTATAGATAGAGTGAATGCAAGCAGGCTTTTTCCGCTGAGGCTAGGGGAGTAAAAAACCAGAGGGCATGGGTTAAGGGTGAAAGGAGAAAAGTTTAAAGGGAATATTAGTGGGGGCTTCTTCACGCAGAGAGTGGTGGGAGTGTGGAATGAGCTGCCGGATAAAGTGGTAAATGCGGGGTCACTTTTAACATTTAAGAAAAACTTGGACGGGTTCATGGATGAGAGGGGTGTGGAGGGATATGGTCCAAGTGCAGGTCAGTGGGACTAGGCATAAAATGGTTCGGCACAGACAAGAAAGGCCAAAAGGCCTGTTTCTGAGCTTAATTTTCAATGGTTCTATGGTTCTATGGAAACCGGAGCACCCGGAGGAAACCCACACAGCCACGAGGAGAATGTGCAAATTCCACACAAACAGTAACCCAAGCTGGGAATCAAACCGGGTCCCTGGAGCTGTGAAGCAGCAATGCTAACCACTGTGCTACCGTGCCGCCCTAGGGCAGAAGGGCCCAAAGTCAGACACGGAGTATGACATCCCAGTAAAGTGAAATTTTATTTATCGAATGCACAAGGCAGGGAAAAAAATGAAGCAACTGCCCTTTACTGTTTCAACAACATTACCAGCAACAGAGACCTTTGAAGGATGTGGACTATTGTCAGAGATATTTGGGGTGATTTCTGAGCCCGCACTCTCTGTCTGCGGGAATGGTGGCGCGTGCTCAAAACCCGGAGAGCGCGATTCACACCGGCGAGTTTCCGAGTTCCAATCTTACTGGACCCTCGCCAGTGGGGTAATGTGAAACATGCCGTGGGCCCACAGAAAGCTCATTTTAATACATTCGCATGTCATTAGTGAGCACGCTCTCCGGGACAGCCCCAATCACCAGATATTCAACGGGCGCCAGTGTGATGTCACTCCTGCGCCATTTATAACAGGTCTACATAGGCGTGAAGCCAGCGCCTTCACCTCCGTGGGGGATTTCAATGGATGACATTAATTATGCACTTGAGATTTGAGGAATGGCAGCATATGTGATGAGGATTGTCACATTTCACTCACAGCACAGGCACGCTTTTCCTCCTCCCCAGCCAGCTCCAGAGCTCAGTCCTCAAAGCATATGAGGGTTCTCAGCTCAGACATGACTCCAGCTGGTTGTGCCCGCTCACGCCTGTTGTGTTTGACTTTGTCCTGCAATGACACAGAGAGGGAGAGTGTGTAGGTGGGAGTGTGGACATTTAAGATGGTGGTGAGGTGTGCCAGGTGTGGGGCTTGGGTGGGAGTTGGAGAGTCAGGAGCATAGCAGCTACCGGTGGGAACATGGTGATTGTGGGAGTGAGGGGGTACCCTTGTTACTGATGTTGGCAAAGGCCAAGGTGTCTGAATGAGAGAAAGGGTTGGGGGGGTGCGAGGGGTCTGCGAGGGGGACAAGTGGGAGACTGGGGGGTGGTTCATTTACCCTAGCTGAGCAAAGATTATTCATCTTCTTCTGACACTGCTGCCCGATCACTGCCCCATCCTCTTCTGGAGTGAGCTTGCACTCACCAGGGCTGCCACTCAATCTCAGGCAGGGATAGTGACCCTGTTGGAAGGCTGTCTCCTGGGGACGGGGGGGGGGGGGGGGGGGGGGGGACGGGACGGGACGGGCGGGGGGGGGGGACGGGACGGGACGGGCGGGGGGGGGGGACGGGACGGGACGGGCGGGGGGCGGGGGGGGGGGGGCGGGGGGGGGGGCGGGGGGGCGGGGGGGGCGGGGGGGGGGCGGCGGGGGGGGGCGGCGGGGGGGGGCGGGGGGGCGGGGGGGGGCGGGGGGGGGGGGGGGGGGGGGTAGCATGTGTCCCACGTCTATTCCACTCCATCCAGCATCCTGGTGAGGGCTGCCTTTGAAAGGCATGATACTGGCTTCTTGCCTGCCATCCCCTGCAATCATTGTGGAACAAGTGCTCGGGAACCGCTTATAGGGAGCTCTCCAGTACTTACAGCAGCTATGTCATTACGTGGTGGGCGAATCAGAGTGGATATGCCCTGGAGGGGCTTGAAACTCGTGAGCATAAAAATGATCATTTATGAGCCATAAGATTCAGCCCAAAAGCACGTTGGCGCCGTTTTCCATGCTGGAACCAACACTCTGGCAATGTCACTGAACATGCCCAAAGTTATAAAAGATGGTAGAAAGTGAATAGTTGGCCTGAAAAAGACTAACCGCAGAATTTTAGGAAAGAAAATGACTTCAACTTCAAACGTTAATGAATTTACACTCAAATTGCTAAACACATAAAGCCATCAAAATAAAAATTACACGAGTGCTATTTACCATTTGGCATGCACTCAACGTAAATATTAAGAATAATTGAAACCTCCAAAATCCCATTTATGTGAATGCAACATATTCTACAGACCAACTATATAATTTGCCCCACTCTGAAGCTGCTAGGATTTATGATGGGGTTCAGCAGATGCAGGATCTGTCCAGGATCCTTCGGAACAGGAGGTGGCCATGCAGCCCTCCGAACCTGTTTCACCTTACAATCAGATCATAGCTCACCTGCGACCTTTGCACCGTATCTCTTTCATGATGGTCCGTGAAAATCTATCAGTCTCTGTTTTAAAATTAATAATTGATCTAGCTTCAATTGCAGAAGAGAGTTTTAAAGTCCTACCACCCTGTGTGGGTGTGTGTGTGTGTATGTGTGTGTGTGTGCAAAAGTGTTTCCTAATTTCACTCCTGAAAGGTCTGGCTCACATTTTTAAATAACGTTCCCTACACCTAGACTCCCGAACCAGTTTCTCATCGCTACTCTCTCTATTCCTCTAAATATTGTGAAAGATAGGATCTAACAAACCTTAGACTTCTAAATTTCAAGGAATTAATACGTGGGGTGGGATTTTCCACGCTCCCTACATCGTGTTTCGTCACAGCGGAGGTTGCCCGCCATTGGCCGATGCTGGGATCCTCTGGTCCTGCCACTGTCTACGGGGTTTCCTGTTGTTTGCATCCCTCACCACTGGGGAAGCCACAGTGGTGGTCACGTTGGCAGGAGCAGAAGATCCCACCACTGGCCAATGGCCAGAAAATTCTGCCCCTGGTTTATGTAATCTCGCCTCTTGGAATCCTGTCCCAGAAAGGCACAAGTTCCAATTTACACTTCCTTCCAATTTGATGTACTCAATGTCGTTTTGAAGGATGAGGGGGGGAATCTCACTGAAACTTACAGAATACTGAAAGGCCTGGATAGAGTGGACGTGGAGAAGATATTTCCATTAGTAGAAGAGACTAAGGTCTGAGGGCACAGCCTCAGAATAAAGAGATGACCCTTTCGGGGAGATGAGGAGGAATTTCTTCAGCCCGAGGGTGGTGAATCTGTGGAATTCATTTCCACAGAAGGCTGTGGAGGCCAGGTCTTTGATTGTATTTAAGACATAGATTGGTAAGGGGACCAAAGGTTACCGGGAAAGTGAGGTTGAGAAACTTGGCCATGATTGAATGGCAGAGAAGGCTCGATGGGCTGAATGGCCTAATTCTGCCGCTATATCCTATGGTCTAATTCATGAATTCCAGTGCCACTGGGAGCTGGAAATCAAATAGAAGGAGAACATTCTGGAATTGCAAAGCAGGTGACTCACTGTGCCAACAAAAACCGAAAGGTTCATGTTTTGTATATGCCTTTCATCTGCTCACATTGGGTAAATTGGGAATCCATCCTTTGTGCAATTTAACATTCCAATGATTTTTCAGAGGAAATGGAATTATTTAAAATCGTGATTCCATCTCCAACTTAATCAAGCATAAATCAGGAAATTCACAGCTGTAAATGTATCACATGTCATATAAATTATAATATTATCTTTTGTTACTTTTCCAGCCAATTCACAATGCAATTTGATGCATTGTCCAGCATTCTAAGCTGGATATTAGAAGCATTGTTATATCAAACATTCCACAGATCTTAAATAATTGACTTTACCATTGTTTTTGCACAGAGCAGAGGGTCATTGCAAAGATCAGAGGGCAAGTACGTGTGTGTGTGTATGTCCGTGTGTGTGTGTGTCCGTGTGTGTGTGTGTCCGTGTGTGTGTCCGTGTGTGTTGGGTAACTGCTGAAGGGGAAAAGTTATACATTGTAGGGCATCTGATTACAGCGAGTATAGCCAAGGGAGTGTAATATGTCAAATGCCATCATGCAAGGGCACTGGTACATGTAACTTAACACTGGCTAAATGTAACCTTGATGATGTGATCACCACCAAATGTGTAGTTGTTGTTGGTAGCACAACATAAAGAGCCATCTACCCTGAGATGCCATTTGTACACAGTATCAGATCTTGGATGCACTATAACCTTATTACATTTGGACACTTTGCACTTCAAAAAATTTCCAGTGTGTGAAAGTAATGTGGAGATTATGAACAAAGTTCTTTTGTGTACACTCGAGCTGATGTGATAACTTGACACACAGTTCCATTGCGGCAACTGGGGGAAAATGGAATTGTCGGTGTTAATTTACAATCCTACCATTTGCTCTGTTGGGGATACATTACAGTTCAGTAAATAAGTAAGGATTTGGATTACTCCAACATGGACCAAACAGCGAAATAGCATTCACACTACAGTAAGACCGGGAATTTCTTTGGTCTTTTATCCCCAGTGCACCTTTTTAAAATAAAACACAACGAGTTAGGTCAGCCAGTGGACTCTGGGAGGAGATTAGAAGAGAATTATAGAATGGGTACGGCAGCGCAGGAGGTCATTCAGGCCTACGTGTTCATTCTGATTCTCTGCAAGAACAACCAGCTCACCTCGTTCCCTCACCCTTTCCCCAGAGCTCTGAATTTATTTTTGCTTCAGATAATGGGGTTATAAATAGAGACACAGAGTGAGATTTTCCAGCCACGCTCCTCCAAGACCAGAAAATTCCACCTTTGCATGGTCTGTGACCCGTCCGCTCCAATTCCTGTGACGGTCAGGACAGGAAAATTCAGTCCATTGGGTCAAATTTATATTATCGAGTTGGGAGCACAAAGTCAGGAAAACTCCCAACTCCACAAACCCAACTCCGATGCAAGTGCCTCGGGTGTTCTAATTTTCATTCAGTGTGGAGTAGGTGTTATCAGGAGTGAGGCCCGCCACCTCCAGAAAGAGTTCAGAGACAGCCCTAGGGGCTGCTGGGTGCAGAGTGGGCTGTGCGAAAGGCCTGCCTTGGTACTCTGAGACTGAGAAGTAGAATAAAACAAAAAACAGCCCTCTAGCTATCAGCCCACACACCCTCTCACCTCCCCTCCCACAACACACACACTCCTCATGCCCCACCCACGCGTTGTAATGTCCCCCTACCCACCCATGCCTCTCATACCTCCTATGGCAACCTTTACCCTCTTCCCAATCCCCATGGTCCTTTATAGCCACATTCCAACTTACTGCTCATGCCAACCCATCCCCCTATCCATCGCTCTTTACACCAACTCGCCCATTATCCATCATAGGCAGACCTCAAGAGCTTTGCCTAGATGAAAGAAAATCAAGTTCAAAATGTCTATTGCAGACTTTGTTTTTTAAAAACGCTCTAATTCATAAAAACCCATTCAGTGCACTTAAATTCCTTCAGTTACAAATTCCCTTATAAACGTAAACATTTTATTCAAATACTCAATCCCTGATTAAAACAAATACTTAGAACCATAGAACCATAGAAAATTACAGCTCAGAAACAGGCCTTTTGGCCCTTCTTATCTGTGCCAAACCATTTTTTGCCTAGTCCCACTGACCTGCACTTGGACCATATCCCTCCACACCCCTCTCATCCATGAACACGCCCAAGTTTTCATAGCCCCACATAAAAAACTTTATAACCACTTGGAGCTGGCAATCAAACTGTGAACTGACAGACATCCCACTGTGATAATAATAGGAATAGAACCAGTAATTCAACACTAATCCAACAATGATAATCCTCAAGTTTATGTCAACAGAGTGAAATTGCAAAAACTGATTTTTTTTTACACTGCGAACTTTTTTTTTATTCAAAGGGCAGGAGATTTAAATTTTCCAAATGTTTGAGAGCTTCCACAAAGCACATCCATCTTTTACACACATTCATGTTTACTCTTATCAATTCCAATGGGTGCCTTACCTCTCCCAAAGGGGGACAAGCAAAAAGGGGTTTCTGGTCCTATTCAAAAGAGCATCAAGTCACTCGAAATAACTTGACAACTTTAAACCTTGTCCTCAAAGGCTAAAGCCCTCAAGTCATGTTTTGGACATTGCCGCAAATGAAAGTTGGACTTATTGTTGGAAGGCAGCTGCACCTTTCAATGTGTGGGTGCTTCCATGAATCATAGATGTGCAAACTACAGCCCATCCTCGTTCCCCCAACCCCCTTCCACCAGCAAAAATGGTGGGTGCCAGGTTCAGGGGCGGGTCACTTAATAGAGATCGCTCTCATGGTTGAGTTCTAACTACCTATATTTTTCAGAGAGTTTGTGCTGCACTCAGATCTATTGCTGATTTTGGTAACATGCCTGAGCTAACACAACCAAAAACCTGGAAACTAATAGGTTTTAGCTGCTGGATTCATCTTATGAGACCTCATTCCAATTTTCAGAAGTCGCTTAAGCGTTAAATCAGACCTCATTTTGATTTTGATGATACCGAGACATTTGTTTTACAAAAAGTAACAGATATTCAGTCCAGTGTTTTTTACCCCAGGCAGTCTCCCACATGTGGAGTGGACAACACAATAAGATTGTAATTCCAGGAACCATCCCAACTCCAGATAACTAAAATATTACACAATGCAGTGATTCATACTGAATTCATGGACACTGATAAGATTAATTATGTCCCAAATTTAAACATGGGTCTTGTAAACACTGAACTTGAACCTATCAACAGGGTGTCAAGTACCCGTCCCTTCAACTTGTAACCAACAAAGCTTACCTTGAAGAAACATCAAACAGGAATAGAAACAGCAATCACAATTTCATTTAAATAGCACCCGGACAATTCAAAATGATAATAGGTGGGAGACTATTAGGACTGAAAATAAGGTGCACGACCCTCATTTTAATCACCTATTCCTGTTAGTGGACAGAACTTGTGTTGCTGTAGAGGTGGCACAGTGGTTAGCACTGCTACCTCACAGCGCCAGGGACCCGGGTTTGATTCCCAGTTCGGGTCACTGTCTGTGTGGAGTTTGCACATTCTCCCCGTGTCTGCGTGGGTTTCCTCCGGGTGCTCCGGATTCCTCCCACAGTCCAAAGATGCGTGTGTTAGGTGGATTGGCCATGCTAAAAATTGCCCCTTAGTGTCAGGGGGACTAGCTAGGGTAAATGCACGGGGTTATGGGGATGGGACTTGGGTGGGATTGTGGTCAGTGCAGACTCGATGGGCTGAATGGCCTCCTTCTGCACTGTCGGAATTCTATGAAATGCTGGAGCTGTTTATCTTTCTCTCCCAGAAAGATAATGCAAACTAGGGGCTGAAATCAATGTCAATGTGACATCTGATGTAACCTAAAGTTGAGCATTTTTAATTTAGTTTTGATTCATCAAAAAGGATGGAAAGTCTCATGTACAGAAGGCGAATAATGCCCTCCAGCAATTTATGTTCTAATTTATCTCAGCCAGCTCACCATGTCCTCAGGCATAAGTGCAGTAACAAATATTGAATATTGGAATTCTCCAGGGAAAATATGCCTTTGGCTGTTGATAATGTGAAGCTCCTGATCTATGATTGTTCCTGTTTTATACCTGCTAGATCAAATTTGAGCGTTATTGAATTCTCATTGCTCACATGAAAGCAGTTAATTGAACCCTTGTTAGTCCTCCCAAAGTAACAAGATTACTTATCGATATTTCTTCTGTATGAGTGAGATTTAGTGACATCTGGCAGGGTAGTCAGGCTCCTGATGTCAGGAATATAGATTGCGTGATATGGGACTAAGAAGAACAATGATAGAATCCAGAGGCACATTCCTGGGAAACACAGTCACAGTTGTAAGGAGCTCCACAGACCAATAAAAAGGCATGACACTGATCAATAAATCAGACAAACCCCTGGGTCGGGAGTTTGCACCTCCATTTGCCCCGGGTGGAAAGAGCAACAGGGGCGCAAAATATCACGAGAGCCGAGAAACAGGATTTCACTCGGTGGGATTTCCCAAAGCAATAATCCCCGCACTAGCATTAGCATTCACTTGAATCCACTTGAATTGGGCTGCAACTTCATCCCACATTGAATAGTCTGCCCCCAGCATCGTGACATCACACTGGCGTGGTTTACAACAGGTTTTAAAAACAGAAACTTGGCCACCTCCCTTCTGAAGGGGAGTTTG
The DNA here is from genome assembly GCF_964213995.1 of Mustelus asterias. NCBI lineage: Eukaryota > Metazoa > Chordata > Chondrichthyes > Carcharhiniformes > Triakidae > Mustelus > Mustelus asterias. The sequence continues at coordinate 56,850,494 of NC_135819.1, forward strand.
GAGGTGAGCGCGCAGGTCGCCATTGGACACAAGGGAGTCCAAGGGGAGGGAGGGCACTGGACAGGTCAGGCGGGTGCTAGCTATGGAGGTCACAATGCGGCGGGGGGGGGGGGGCTGTCATGGGTTTGGAGTGGTTGTGAATTTGGGGGGGTTCAGGGGATTGTAGGTTTATTGGTTAGCTCACCCTGGCCTACCAGATCACTCCTATTGTGAAGAAATCAAATGAGTAATTAAAATAAAACAAATAAACAGTCGAACAAATTAAAGGGGCTGTCCCTTAAAGGGATACCACCTGAAATAAAAAACAAATCACAAATGAAACTTAAAACATGAAATCAAAATGTGATGAAGAGTGTCAATCTGGCACCACAGTCCCCACGGTGCCCACCAGGCACGGAAGGCCTCGACAGTGCCAGTGGATGTCATGTGCTCCTCCTCGCAGGGCAGTTGGCTGCAAATGGAGAGGCAGAAGGGTGGACAGTTGGGTCGGACCACCCCATTAGTCACCCAGTCACCTGTTTATGGCAAGGTTGGCCAGGCCCAGGAACAGGTTCATGAGGAGATCCTCCTCCTTTGCTGCCTCTCTCCACACTGGTAGCCCCTAGATCAGGAGCATGGGACTGAAGTGCAAACAAAGCTGTAACAAGGGGCTTTTTAAGAAACTTAAAAAGGAAGCGCAATAAACCACAGACTATAAATGCATGCTCCACAGACTTCACAAGGCTGCAAAAAGGACAGGTATCTTAGGAGTCTGTGAACCAATGCAATCTATGGATGTATGGGAGTGCTGCAAGCAACACCCTCCACTCCAGCTCCCCAATGCTAAGGGGTAGGACTCTCTGTTGAGGGAATTCTACTGGGGATCTCCACTGCCGGGCAGCAAGAAGGGTGAGGGCAAGGAAGTGAATGGTGTGCATCAGCAGCCCATACTGGAAACCCCTCCACGCAGAGTGAAAGGGCGCAGAGGGCATTTCCGCTGGGTGGTTGGGGCTGTGGGGCTCCAGCTCCCAAGGGTGGATTTGGGACTTGGGGCCAATGTGAAATTCAGTCGGAGCAGTGGAGTTCACCGCACATCTCCTCGAGACCATGAGTGCCACCAGGTCCGAGCACAACAATTTCAAGGTCACGGATGGCTTTGGCCATGAGCTGGGCATCCAGTTGACTGACCCACTAGTCAATTAATGTTCCTTTGCTTTGACAAATGTGCCAATAATACCCAATAAATCGGCACTAACGTGTTCCAATGCCACTGATTACTGGACACGAGTTAACCCTTTGTTGAACTCTCCATTCAGTGAATCCCGAGGTTTGCCTTCGGTATTTGATGAGAGGCAGAGCAGATATGGAAGATCCCTGTCAAGGGGCAAAGGCTACAAAGTTCAGCAAGGTGTTGTAATTCCCTCCCCCTTCCCCCATTGACAGGGTTGTGCCAGGGCCTTACGGTTAACCCTGAAGCAAATCCCTGCACCATTAATGAGACCTCAGGGCTCAGCCTGGTCTCCAAAACTGAAGCCACTCAGTCAGGCTGAGTGGGGTGAGGGTGGCTTCGGGTCTTGTCTACTCTTGGAGGTAGTAATGGATTGACCTGGGTGTGATGGCCAGCACAGTAGTCAGGAGCCATTGGAAGGGTGCTCCTGGGGGATGAGCAATGGGTTGGTGCATGAAGTCAACTCCATAATAGAATCAAAGAATCCTACAGTGCAGAAGGAGGCCATTAAGCATTGAGCCTGCACCGACAATAATCCCACACAGGCCCTATCCCCATAGCCCCATGTACTTACCCTGCTAAACCCCCTGACACTAAGGGGCTATTTAGCATGGCCAATCAACCTAACCCACACATCTTTGGAGTGTGGGAAGAAACTGGATCACCCAGAGGAAACCCACGCAGACACGGGAAAAACATGCAAACTCCACCAGACAGTGACCCAAGCCAGGAATTGAACCCGGGTCCCTGGTGCTGTGAGGCAGCAGTGCTAACCACTGTGCCACCATGCCATCCTTAATGTTCACTCTTTCTTCTCATGTAGTTAGTAAAGTGAGCGAGAGATGGAGCCGGTAGAACTGACTGGAATCCTTCTCGCCGTGAGGCAAAAAAGACAAGGAGTGTATTGGCGTCTGGCTCTCTGGAGGCAGCAGCAGGATCCGTAGGAGGAACGGGTAGCAGAGTCTCCACTGCCACAAGAGGGTCCCCAGAGAGCGGCCACTCAGAGGCACTAACATCGGCCCAAGGTTTACCGCTGGTGCCTAAAGTTCCTTGGATGAGTGAGAAGCAGTATTGGAGGAGACTCCATGGCTCCATGGACATGGTCGCTCGCCTGTGTCACCTACTCCAGGAGTTGGAGGGCATCCACTGCCTGTCACCCTGAAGGTCACAGCTGCCCTGAACTTTCATGTGACTGGCTTCTTTCAGGGACCTTTGTGGATCTCACAGGTCTTCACACAAAGTGCATCAGGCAGGTGGCTGAGGCACTGTTCACAAGGCCTCACAATTTTATCGTTCTTTACCGGGACCAGACTAGCAAGGCCGTAAGAGCCTCGGCATTCACCAAGCTAGCTGGCTTCACATAAGTGCAGGGAGCCGATGTCTGCACACACGTGGCTCTCCGATCCCCAGAGCATCAAGGAATCTTCTTTGTCAACCGCATATTCTTCTTCCAGTCCCTGAATGCCCAGGTCATCTCTGACCATGAAAAGTGGAGCTTCCAGGTATGTGCTCGATTCCTGGGGAGTGTTCATGGCACCTACATCCTTGACTGCTCAAGGATACCCAAGGTATTTGAGGGAGTGCAGCAGCTACAAGGGTGGCTCCTCGGGGACAAGGGGTATCCCCTCAGGACATGGCTGTTGACTCCTGTGCAGAGACAGCAGAGACCTGATATAGTGAGGCTCCTGCTGCCACTCACACTTTAGTCGAGTAGACGACCAGGATGCTGAAGATGTGGTTCTGATGCCTAGACCTGTCAGATGGAGCCCTTCAATACAGTCCCCAGAGAGTCTCTCACATTGTGGCTATATGCTGCACCCTCCACAACCTGGCACTGCAACGGCTTTGTGGCCCCAAAGTCTCTCTACTACTCATATCCCAGGAGGTGTGTGTCTCTGTGCCAGTGGAGGGTGTTTGCCTATTCTATCTGGATGTCTGAGAATCCATCAGAACCACTGTCGGTGCTGGTGTCCAGTGCCTGGCAGGTGGAGGCACTGGACTCTTCCCCTGATGTGCCTGCAAGAGAAGGGAGATGGCATCAGTGCATGGCAGGAGATTAAGGATATATGAGACAGAGCACAGGTAAGGTTGGTATGGTCGATGATGGTGTTCTGGGTCCTCATTATGCTTTTTGAGCCCACCGTGGCTTCGGTGCAGGAACAGTCTTTTCCCCCCGACCAGCTGGAAGGCACTCGCCTCAAACAACGAGAGGATTTTTAACTCTGCCTTCGGTCTACCCGTTTGTGCTCTGTCGTTCTTATTATGAACCAGCTTGTCCTGCATGAAAGCAGATGGGGAGAGTGTAAGCAGGCTGCATGCCAAGTCAGATGGTAAGGACGCCTGGCATGTGTGGTTTGTGGGTGGAAGCAGGGAGGTGATGAGGAGACGAGCCACAAGAAAGATGAAGAAGAGTGTAGCAGAACGGGTGGGTGTGCGGGTGGATGTGTGAATGGGTGTGTGGGTGTGTGTGTGGGTGTGTGGGTGGGTGGGTGAGTGGGTGGGCCAGTGGGTGGGTGGGTGTGTGAGTGTGTGTGGGTGTGTGAGTAAGTGTATGGGTGCGTTTGTGTGAGTGGGTGGGGGTCTGGGTGGGTGTGTGGGTGGGTGTGTGGGTGGTGACAAATGAGAAGAGTGACATATTCTGGCTGAACAGAGGAGATCATTCGTCCTTGCTTAAGGGTTTTCTCCCTGCCTGAGGGTACAGGATGTAACGTCTCTCCTCCACAGTATCAAGCATTGAGGTCAGGGCTCCCTCTGAAAAGCCTGGCACCGGCCATTCTGCTTGGTGAACTTGGAGGAAATGCTGGTGAGGTGTTTAAATGGAGTGCTCCACTGAGTGAAACATTCAGATGATGGCGGGATGGGCAAATCAGATTCCAAATGTCATGGAGGTGGCATTAAAACCAGGAAAATATCTTTTCTTGCCTACAAATATAGTTGAGAAAGCTGCCAATGCCTCCAACAGGCCACACTTTGCTTTTCCTGCTCAAGTTAACACTTGGCCAAAAAAATCAGAAAATCCCACCCCTGAGCTCTATATTGTGCACTAAAATTCATTAATGTATTTGAAAATGCCCCAAGAACAACCCTAACTTTACTCTTTCTGTGATAATCCGACCGTTAGGTAATCAGCTCCTGAATTCCTTTAATTGCAGAACCTGTTTTTGATATTATCTTAGACCTGTTGGTCATGTAGACATTACTGAAAAGGAGCCTGTGATTTTACTGATCTGCTTGACTGTAGGAGTTAACACACCGACATCACATTATTATATCTCCATCAATCAGAATCATTGACAATTAAGTCAACGGGTTAAGAAGTGACTTGAGAAAAGTTTTCTCTGTTGGGGGCGAGGTGGGTCAGATATCTCTTTGGTGGGGAGGAGGGAGGCAGGTCAGATGTTCTCTGGTGGGGGGGAGGGAGACAGGTCAGATGGCTTGCTGGTAGGGGGGTGCAGGGAGTCCACTGCCACTCTGTGTGCGATAGTGGGGGGGGGGGAAGGGGGGTCCGCTGCCACTCTGCGTGTGATTGGTGTGGGGGAAGGGCAGCAGGGGCTGTGATTGGACTGGGTTCCGGTGGGGGGTGGGAGGATAAGGGGGTCAGATATGTTGTGGGGGTGGGGCAATGTCTGTGGGGGCCAGGGGGAGGCACTATCGGGCCAGGGAGCAATGTGGCAGGGGAGTGTTTTTCTATTTTTTTTACTGCGCATGTGCAGTTGGAGGCACTGATCAGAGCTGCAGTGTTTCGGGCGTGATAAGCCCTGCTTACGGGCTTCTACAGCGCAATTCAGAATCATTGCTATTTTATCAGACAGAATGCGTATGGGGGCACCTGAGAACAGGTTAAAAGTCGGATCTGAAACACTCCCAGTTTCCGCCCAGCGCTTAGAATTAAAATGGTAAAATAGGGCCTTCAATGTCCAGGGCACTTGCCTGAAACAGTCAGTAGGTCTGTTGCGTATCTCATCACTGTCACAATTGGTTTGAGCTTTGAAGTCTCACAGCTCAGATTGAGTGCTGGAGTGTGTGCGGTGTCGGTTTTGACAGGAACAACGAGGAGAGACAGTACCAATGTAAAGAGTTATTGAGGTAAAGGAAGATGTGTTGAAGGAGTGGAGTTGCTCCTATAGAGAGTACACAAGGGAACACAGGCTGAATGATTGTCTGCCCTTATAAAAACAACAGGATTGCAAACATTGCGACTATATTCCCGGCCCAAGGGTTAAGGTGATGGACTGGGATTTTGGGGCAGTACGGTGGCATAGTGGTTAGCACTGCTGCCTCACAGCACCAAGGACCTGGGTTCAATTCCAGCCTCAGGTCACTGTCTGTGTGGAGTTTGCACATTCTTCCCGTGTCTGCGTGGGTTTCCTGTGGGTGCTCCGGTTTCCTCCCACAGTCCAAAGATGTGCGGGTTAGGTTGATTGGCCATGCTAAATTGCCCATAGTGTCAGGGGGATTAGCAGGGTAAATATGTGGGGTTACGGGAATAGGGCCTGGGTGTGATTGTGGTCAGTGCAGACTCAATGGGCTGAATGGCCTCCTTCAGCACTGTAGTGATTCTATGATTCAATGCAGATAAGTTGACTAAAGCCTGTAAGCCATCTCAGCAAAATTAGTTTAGTCTTACGGCATTTGCTACAGGTTACATTTGACAAATCAAATCTGCATGTAGCCTTGAAAGGACTGTTGCAGGTCGTCATCAGCAAGCGAAGATTTAGAAATATATTTACCTGAACGAGGAGCTGGAGGAGCAGATGTTTTCCCTATGCCCCATGCAGCTCCAACAACACTCAAGAAGTTCAACACCATCCAGGACAAAGCAGCCCATCCATTACATTAAACATTCACTCCCTCCGCCACCATGTGAACAACTGCCAAGCAGCACTCCTTCCATCACCAAGCCTCCCACCCCTCAACCAGATCACAGCCACTGCCTTTCCCAATCACCATCAACCACTGCACTACCACCCAGTCACATTGTAAATTCCTCTTTGCCGACGAGTCACTTGTTGAGGCCTATCAGCTGTCCATAGCTTGCTGGTTCGATGATAGTAAAGCCCTAGGCTGAATATTGTGCCCCTTGGGCCTATCCAATCAGGGTTTCGTCCAAGTAAAAAGGACGTGTTTGAATTTCTGGGCCATGAGTTTTTTGGCACAAGCTTAAAATCCATTACAATCCGTACTCAGTTATCAACTTTCCATTAACCACAGGAACTTATTACGTTCCTGGATTTAATTATATGTGGCATTAATCTCTTAGGAAACTTTTTTAAAATGTTTTTTTTACATATCCAGCGCACTGTCAGTATATTCTTTAATACTTTAATTGACCAGATGCCTGATAGGTATTCTGTTACAATAAATACATTGTTTTTTGATTTTGGCCCAAAATAAATTTTATTAAATAGCTGAATACGATCATGTATCAATGCTGATCCTGGTCTAAAATACCACAGAAGTTCAGAGGAAAAAGTGTGGAGATTTGGATCCTTTTTCCCCGCTTGATAGAGTAAAAAATTGCCTTAATTGGGAATGGAAAAGAAAACTGGTCAGTACCATTTGTGACTCCTCACATATTGAAGCTACCCAGGCCTGCAAACTATAAGACCTGGGCAACATTCAGGTTTGAGTTGATGTGTGGTACAAATGCTATCTGCTATTTGAGTGCCTCATGGCAATAGTTATCTCCAACAAGAGAGAATCTAACCATCTCCTCTTGACAATCAATGGCACTACTATCACTGAATCACTCATCAACAATATCCGTGGGGTTACCGTTGACTAGAAACTGAACTGGACCAGTCATATAAATACTGTGACCACAAGTGTAGGTCAAAGGCTAAGAATTCGGAGGCGTGTGACTCAGATCTTAACTTCCCAAAGCCCGTCCGTGAGGCACAAGTCAGGAGATATGATGGAATATTCTCCATTTGCCAAATGAGTGCAGCTCCAACAACACTCAAGAAGTTCAACACCATCCAGGACAAAGCAGCCCATCCATTACATTAAACATTCACTCCCTCCACCACCATGCGGTGTAGACCATCCACAAGATGCACTGTAGCAATTCGCTCAGGTTCTTTCGACAACACCTTCCAAATGCATAACATCTATCACCTAGGTGAACAAGGGCAGCAGAAACATGGGAACACCACCATCTCCATATTTCTGCCCAAGTCACACATCATCCTGCCTTGGAATAATCACACTGTCCCTTCACTGAGGCAACCTCCAGTGATTCCTTTAAGGAGTATTATTTAAGCCACATGTAGGTCATGCTTCTCTGAACTCCACTTTGAAAAAACAGCTTTCAACAGCCGTGGTCCCCTATTTTAAGAAGTGCCGAGCATTAGTTCCATGCGTCACTCCCAGAAGCCTCATTTTCTGCCTTTGCCAAAATGGCAGGTGGTGCATTGAACTTGTGCCACTTTTGGCTCCCATTTGTATCCAGAAAATGGGCACTGAGTCATTGAATTTCCAGATGAGAGTTTCCAAGAGGAATTTCAGTGTAATTCATTTGATTGGTATATCTGGCACATTTCACTGAATTAATCATAGGGTGGGCTTTTCCGACCACGCTCGCCCCAAAACCGGAAAATCCTGCCAAAAGTCAACAGACCTTTCCATGGTCTGCCCCTTGCCCTCTCCGATTCCCATGGCGGGCAGAACAGGAGGATCCACCCCATTGAGTCAGAGAGATATACATCAGGGAAACAGGACTTTCAGCACAACTCATCCATACCGACCAGGTTTCCTAAACTGAACCAGTCCCATTTGCCTGCCTTTGGCCCATATCCCTCTAAACCTTTCCCATCCATTTACCTGTCCAAATGTATGTTAAATATTGTAATTATACCCGCCTCTACCACCTCCACTGGCAACTCATTCCATATGCGCATCACCCTCTGTGTGAAAAGGTTACCCCTCAGGTCCCTTTAACACTGCTGCCTCACAGCGCCAGGGACCTGGGTTCGATTCCCAGCTTGGGTCACTGTCTGTGTGGAGTGTGCACGTTCTCCCCGTGTCTGCGTGGGTTTTCTCCGGGTGCTCTGGTTTCCTCCCACGTTCTGAAGGATGTGCTGGTTAGGCACATTGACCCGAACAGGCGCTGGACTGTGGCAACTAGGGGAATTTCACAGTAAATTAATTGCAGTGTTAATGTAAGCCTTGTGACGAATAAATAAACGTGAATAAACTTTTTCACCTTAAACCTGTGCCCTCTAGTTTTGGACTCCCCTATCCTGGGGCCCCTTATGATTTTATAAATCTCTATAAAATCACCCTTCATCCTCCTGCGCTCCAGGGAAATAAGTTCCAGCCTATCCAGTCTCTCCTTATAATTCAAACCTTCCAGTCCCGGTAACATCCTTGTAAATCTTTTTTACAATTTAGGCAGCCTTTGTGGTCAGCAAACCAGACGAAAAGAGGTGTGAAAAATGCCCGGTACACCTCATTTCCCCCACATTTCTCAAAATGAAAGCTGTTTTAACACAAATGTTTTATTAAATATCATTAAAATATGGAAAAAGAAGTGAAACACCGAGGAGAATTTAAGCTGTAGATAATGGGGACAGGGGTACACCAATTACAAAATCCAGCCAAATGCTAAGCTTTGTCTAATTAATTTCCTGAAAACACCAGCAGTTTTACACTGCTAGGTGTGGAACTGTGTAGCAAAGAATCAGATTCTAATTGGGTTTCCATTGATTTTTAACACATCTCAGTCAAAGTGTCACTTGAAGCTATTGAATATTCTTCACTTAAATAGGCTATTTCATATCGAGAGAGAGGGAGAAAGAAGGGTATGACTCGTAACGTCTTTATTCTGATTTGAAGAGGCTACTCTGGGACAGATCTTCTGGATAATCGTGCTGGCCACAAGATCTAGCCTGTGTGGTGGACCTCAGTTGTGCCTTTGTCCTATATGGACCACCGTTGTGTGTGTTTGTCATACCTGGACACATCCCCTTCCAGTTTGGTTCCTCCCCTCAGCACCTAGTATAAAGGTGGCTGTCTCCTCCCCCTTGTTCAGTCCAGGTCGGTTATTGTTGGGATCTGCTCCTGATTCTGTTGTGAATAAAAGCCTACACTTATATTGGCATATCGGTAGTCTTTCGCCTTATTGATAGCGCATCAGCCTGTCACTTGCTTCCTGATAGTTCACATTGTTGGATGACTATGCTTTCGAGTATCAGTCATCTGGGTAAAACCGGTCTGGATACCAGCTGTATTTCTTCAATTATAAGGACACTGCGAGTTTCTTGCCTTTTGTAGATGTGGGAGGTCTATTGCACAGTAACATTTTATATATAGGAACATATGCAGACGTATGATTGTGTGTTGACTGTCCTGTGAGGAACTCTAAATGGCAATTCTTCCTCCTCCATCTGGTTGCTTGCAATATTCAGCTCCTGAAGTGCATCCTTTCTGCTGTGGAAGGTAAACCTCTCGATGTTCCATTTTCATCCACATCTCGGATCATAGGGCTGATTTCTTGGCTTGTATTTTGCATTCCCCTGGTTGTGACGTTCTGAAAGAGTTGGCTGAACAAGAAAGAAAGGCAAGTTTTGGAATACTGTGGCATTTACTTCATGCTGAGTTTAAACAATCATTGCTGATTCTGGCCAATATATATCCCTCAACCAACATCACTAATGAAAGCGTAAGCTTGGAATTTTCCAGCACAGTCTCCCCATCCCCCACCCAAAACAGGCTCACTATTAGCCACCAGCGGGATCTTCCAGTCTCGCCAAAGTCTACGGCATGGTGCACGGTTCATCTGTCCCTCTGCGCCGGGGAACTCGCTGCAGGAGTTGACATCAGTGGGACTGGAAGATCCTGCCGCCGGGAAGGGTTGGAAAATCCCACCCATAGTCTCTACTTATAATCACATTGCTGTTTGTGGGACCTTGTGGTGCACAGATTGGCTGCTGTGTTTCCGACATTTCAGCCTAAAATCTCCTGTCTCGCAGGAGATCATAGCAGGTGACACAGGAAGTTCAGCAGACCACTTAAAGGCCCACTGAGCTTGGGAATCTTTGGTCGTGGGGCGCATGCGGCCTGAGAATCCCACCCTAAACAGTACATACACTTCAAACTTATTTTTTTGGTTGATAATCACTGTTATACATTCAGTCCTGGTGCAAGAACATAACAAGAAAAGCAGTCGAACTGTGGCTTACAAAATTATTGTGGGTTGTTTTGGATCCAAAGAACAGTCCTATAAAGTTACAGGAAAAAAGTGACAATTGGGAGCAGTTGAAAATTCAGCAAAGGAGGATCGAGAGATTGATTAATAGGAGAAAAATAGAATATGAGAGTAAACATGCAAATTACATAAAAGCAGACTGTAAAAGCTTCTCTGGGTATGTAAAAAGTAAAAGATCAGTGAAAACAAATGTAGGTCCCTTACATTCGGAAATGGCGGAATTTATAATAGAGAACAAGGAAATAACTAGTTTTGTAATTTTAAGCACATGCTTTCCATTGATGTATTCAACACTTTGTTATTACCTTCACCCATAGGTCTCGTTCTCTTCTTGCAGGAGAAGAAGGCATACGGCATGCTTGCCTTCATCAGCCGGGGCATCGAGTATAAAAGTTGGCAAGTTTTGTTACAGCTGTTTAAAACTTTAGTTAGGCTGCATTTGGAGTGTTGCATGCAGTTCTGGTCACCACACTACTAGGAGGATGTGGATGCTTTAGAGAGAGTGCAATGAAGATTTACCAGGATGTTGCCTGATCTGGAGGGTTTTAGGTATGAGGAGAGGTTGAATAAACTCGGATTGTTTTCACTGGAAAGATGGAGACTGAGAGGTGACATGATAGAAGTCTACAAAATTATGAGAGGCATAGTTAGGATGGATAGTCAGAGGCTTTTTCCTAGGATAGACTGCAAGAGGGCACAGGGTTAAGGTGAAAGATGGTAAGTTCAGGGGAGATGTGCAGGAAAGGTTTTTCACACAGAGGGTGGTGGGTGCCTGGAACGCACTGCCAGTGGAGGTGGTGGAATCGGGCAGGTTAGCAATGTTCAAGGTGTATCTTAATAGACATGTGAATGGGAGGCAAACAGAGGGATAGAAACATGTATCAGTGCAGGCTTGATGGGCCGAAGGGCCTGTTCCTGTGCTGAATTGTTCTTTGTTCTTTGACGTACTGACCCAGAGAACTATTTTGAATGCATTCCATAAGTTTGCCCTCCACGGTATTACGGCAAATTTGGTGTGCCTAGTGTAATAATTGCTGTTCACCCGTTAGGTAAATAACAACTGCAACATTTCCTTACATATAATTATAATACAGAGGCTTGCAACCTCATGGCTGCCAGTCAGCTCCCTAAGAACATTCTGGAACAGAACCCCGAGCTCACCAGGGTGATACCCCATCCTATTCCCTGATTGGTTCCCTGGACGTGTGACTCTCACTCTGCAGATGGATCGTTAAGGGGAACAGTTTTTGTGACGGTTAAACTCCCCCATAATTACTGCATTACCTTTCTTGTAAGGCCTCTAATTTGTTGATTCATAATCTAACAGACACTACAACTGCTGTTAGGGGCTTATAAAATATTCCCATCAGTTTTCTGTCTCTTGCTGTTTCTTAGCTCCACCCAAACTGATTCTACTTCTAGATTGGCCGAGCGAGGATCCTTTCCCTCTTTATCTTTAATATCAGGACATCCCTCGCCCTTTGTAACAAAAAGTAAATCGTACAGATCTCAGGACCGAAGTAGTCATTCTGCACTCAAAATGTTGGGTGGGATTTTCCAGCCACTTCCGCCGGTAGGATCTTCCGGTCCTGCTGAAGTCGACAAAGATTTGAATGACCCATTGAGGAGAAAGGCACTACAGCGGGACTGGAAAATCCTGGTCTTTAACACGGTTTCTCTCTCCACACATGCTGCCAGATCTGCTGAGTTTTTCCAGCACTTCCTGTTTTTATTTCATGTTTCCAGCATCCACAGGATTTTAATTTAATTGCAGTATCTGTCCCACTGACTTCACTGTCCCCTACCACTACCACCATCCTTTTCACTCTCCCCACTCGAATAACCGCCTGTGTTATGGTGCCATGGATTCTTCATCCACACTGCAAACTTTACCCTCATCCACACGGCAACAGCTCATTTGTTACTGCCCATTGTAAGCCAGGCTTGAAATGATTCTCTCTGCAACTGAGCGTAACAATTTACTAGGAAATAAATCTATTGATTGCAAATTTACTTTTCTGCACGCTTCCCTTGAAGTCACAGCTGGTGACCAAATTTAGGAGATTGCCATCAGAGAAACTTCCCTTTCCTCTGCGTGTGTCTGGGAATATTCTGTTCCCAGGAATAAATGAAGGTAAATCGAAACGGGGACTTGTAATCCAAGTCCCTGCCCTGTTATATTGCTGGGGATCTCCTGGGAAAGTAGCAATTGGATTCAAAATTAACTCCTAATGTTATGCCTGTGAGACAGAATAGCAGCGACTATATCTGGATGAACCTGGGAACCAGGATGTCTCCAACTCAAAGTAATTTATTCATTTTTACAGAATTAGTGGATCTTCTGGTATTAACTTGAGGTAAGTTGCATAATATTTTCAGCTTCACTGACTCATTTTATAATCAGCCCAAACCTCACACCTTGAAATCTATGGAATACAAATCAGACCCCGGAAAACCATTTGCTTCCCTCCCCTCCTCACCCCTCCTTTTCTCTCCCCTCTCCTCTGCTCCTTTCTCCCCGCTCCCCTCCCCTCCTCTCTCCTCCGCTCCATTCTCCCCGCTCCCATCCCCTCCCCACTGCTCCCTTCCCTCCTCACCCCTCCTTTTCTCTCCCCTCTCCTCTGCTCCTTTCTCCCCGCTCCCCTCCCCTCCTCTCTCCTCCGCTCCCTTCTCCCCACTCCCATCCCCTCCCCACTGCTCCCTTCCCCTCCCCTCTGCTACCTTCCCCTCCATTCCTCTTTTTCCCTTTCTTCCCCTCACCTCACTTCCCCTGTCCGTCCTCTCCCCCTCCCCTATTTCTTCCCTCTCCTTACACTTCCTCTCTTCTCCCCATCCTCCTTCTCTCCCTCCTACTCCTTCTTTCACTGCACTCCCCCTCTCCTGTCCTGCTTCCTCTATTGTTTCCCCTCCCTCTCCTTGTTCTTTTCCACCTCCCTTTCCCTTCCACTCCGCTTCCACTTAGAATCATAGAATACCTACAGTGCAGAAGGAGGCCATTTGGCCCATCGAGTCTGCACCGACCACAATCCCACCCAGACCCTGTCCCCATAACCCATTTACCCTGCTAATTCCCATGACATAAAGGGGCAATTTAGCATGGCCAATCCACCACATCTTTGGACTGTGGGAGGAAACCAGAGCACCCGGAGGAAACCCATGCAGACACAGGAAGAATGTGCAAACTCCACCCAGACCGTCACCCATGCCGGGAATCAAACCTGGGTCCCTGGCGCTGTGAGACAGCGGTGCTAACCACTGTGCCACCGTGCAGCCCACTTTTCCCTCCTGCTGTGAAATTCCAATGACAGGAATATTCACACATTTCAAGTTGTGGATATTGAAGCATAATTGACTTGTTACTGCATTTGTAATCGAAAAGACCAGGAATAATGATCCAGAGGCGAGAGTTCAAATTCCACCACAAGCATGTGGGGAATTTAAATTTGAATAATTAAGAAACTGGTATCTCTGACGGTGCCCACAAAGCTACCAACTTGTCAAAAAAAATCCATCTGGTTCTCCAATGTCATTTAGGGAAGGAATTCCGTTGTCCTTACCTGGTCTAGCCAACACATTTTGATTTGATTTGAATTGATTTATTATTGTCACATGTCTTAGTATACAGTGAAAAGTATTGTTTCTTGCGTGTTATGCAGACAAAGAATACCGTAAATGGAAAAGGAAAGGAGAAGGTGCAGAATGAAGGGTTACAATCATAGCCAGGGTGTAGAGAAAAATCGCTTAATATAAGGTAGATCCATTCAAAAGTCTGATAGCAGCAGGGAAGAAACTGTTCTTGAGTCGATTGGGACGTGACCTCAGACTTTTGTATCTTTTTCCCAAAGAAAGAAGGTGGAAGAGAGAATGTCCGGGTGCTTGGGTCCTTGATTTTGCTGGCAGTTTTTCCAAGGCAGCAGGAAATGTGGACAGAGTCAATGGACAGGAAGCTGGCTTGTGATGGACTGGGCTTCATTCACGACCCTTTGTAGTTTCTTGCAGTCTTTGACAGAGCAGGAGCCATACCCAGCTGTGATACAACGATGGTGCATCTGTAAAAGGTGGTGAAAGTCATAGCGGTCATGCCAAATTTCCTTAGCTTGAGAAAGTAGAGGCATTAGTGCGCTTTCTTAACTATAGTGTCAGCATGGAGGAACCAGAACAGATTGTTGGTGATCTGGACACTTAGAAACTTGAAGCTCTCGACCATTTCCACTCTCATTTTAAACCCATAGTAACGTGGTTTATTTTTAGCCTCCCTCTGAAATGGCCAAACAAGCCATACAGTCAGACCAAACCGCTGTCAGATATTTGAGAAGACAGCTCACTACCACCTTCTCAAGAGCAATTAGGGTTGCCCATGCCAGTGACACCCACATCCTATGAATGAATTCTTAAAAATTCAGCCCACACTTGGAAACAGCAAGTGCAGACTTTATTTTTCTTCACTGAGTGAGTACATTTTCTACGCTGCGTCATTTGGGATGGGACTAATGATACAGCTGCAGCAGTTGAACTGAGCTCCTTGCTCCGCAGAATGTTCCTCCTCTGGGCTCCTTCCCGGATCACAAGGCAGCACGCCTTCCCCACCAACCAGATGAGAAACATGTGTCTCTAAATTCACAAATTCACTTGCCAGCTTTTAATTCGGAAAAAATAACTCAGTTGAAATCTCAGTTTAGTTTTTTATCCCTGGTTCATACATGGATGAATACTTAAAATGGAGAAGAGGGAAAGGAAATTGTACCGTGGCTTCAGATGCCACAAGAATTGTGATTCAACCTCTTGGCCGGATAAGGAAAGCCCCCTGTTCATCTGGACTATCATTGACAGCAGACCATGATGGAGGAAGAACAGATGGAGCAATCCAGCATGAATTAAGATTAAATTAAATAACTTTTGGGAACTCTTGAAATGTTAAGCTGTTTGCTTTAGCCCAAGTGTAACATTCCTTTTCAAGTTAAGTAACTAAACTAGGTAGGTTTATAAAGGCTCAGTAAAATGCATCAATTAATTTCCAATACTCAGGTAATTTATCCATCCAGCGAGCTATTCAGCTATTGACCATATTTTGATACTGATTTATATGGTTCAGTCCTTAGATTCACGTTTGATTCTGTTTAGTGTCAGAGATTGATGTTGTTCCAACAGGATTAATTGGGATGAATCTTCACACACCCCTTGAGGGCCAAGAGTAGGAGGAATGTTTCACCCTCAGCCCCTAAAGCAAACATAGTCATTTCTGTCTTTCACATCATTGGCAGAAATCTCCCCAAGATTTCTTCCCCCTTTGCAAAGTGCCCAGAAATCACTTTCTCCATGTGATGTCTTCCTGCAAATCATTTCCTTCCCCATCACTCCTCCACAATTGCTCTTAAACCCCCTTCTATCATTTTTACCCCCCTCAATCACTCTTACATACCCCACGATCGCTCTTACACACCCTGCGATCGCTCTTAAACTCCTTTTGATCATGCCTGAACCTCCTCCCCAGCAATCATTCTTAAACCCCCTTTGACTGTTCTTAAACCTCCACAACCTTTTTAAAACTCCGTTTGATCATTCTCACCCCCCTCAAAAACTCTTAATGCCCCTGCAATCATTCTTAAACCCCCATTGATTGCTCTTAAACCCCCCACAACCACTCTTACCCCTGCAATCACTCTTAATCCCCCAGGGTCGTTCTTAGTTCCCTGAGATCACGCTTACCACCATGATTGCTCTTACCTCTGCAATCGCTTTTACTCCCATAATCTCTTTTACCCCCGTAATCTCTTACCCTCCCCGCAATCACTCTTACTCCCGCAAACAATCTTCCTCCATGTTCAATTGCTCTTGCACCCTCCACAATCACTCTTATTACCCTGCAATCACTTGTACCCAATGTGATTGCTCTTACCCCCACAATCACTCTTAACTCCTACAATTGCTCTTACCCACACGATCATTCTTACCCCATGATCGCTCTTACACCCTCTGAGCGCTCTTTCCTCTGATCACTCTTGCACCGTGTTCACTCTCAACACAGCTGCACACTCCACCATCACCACCCCAGCAATCCCTCTCTCGCCCCAACCATGATCTCCCCTTCATTCTGGGCACTGACCCTTGGTCTTCTCAATCACTGGGGAAAGTGGCCTACCAGTGTTTGAGTAGAATCCTACAGTGTAGAAAGAGGCCATTCAGCCCATCGAGTCTGCACCGACCACAATCCCACCCAGGCCCTAGCCCCATATCCCTACATATTTTACCCGCTAATCCCTCTAACCTACCATCTCAGGACACTAAGGGGCAATTTTAGCATGGCCAATCAACCTAACCTGCACATCTTTGGACTGTGGGAAGAAACCGGAGCACCCGGAGGAAACCCATGCAGACACGAGGAGAATGTGCAAACTCCACACGCACAGTGACCCGAGCCGGGAATCGAACCCAGGTCCCTGGAGCTGTGAAGCAGCAGTGCTAACCACTGTGCTACCGTGCCGCCCTGCGTGGCCAGTTGCCACGTGGGAAATGGAATAAACATTTCTAATTAAGACGGCTGGGGAATTCAGCAGGACCTCCACAATCCCAGCATTCCTCTGGGTTCCCAGATAGGTGTCACTCCTCTCTCCTGCCTTCCCAGGACCCCGTACGTTACTGCATGCTCTCATAAGCGCAGTGTAATCAAGGGTTAACTTCTACCAGTGGGTTAACCGAGGTAAAACTCTGAAAATAACTGAAGAACATAAACTTGGAATGTGTTAAATCTTAGAATGTCATCAGATTCCACACCTCAGTCACTCAATGCAATTGTTTCCCATTGAGAGAGCAGTAGTTTTATTTTTCCTCATTAAATCTGTTTGCTTCACACGAAGTGCTGCTGATCTGAGTTTTCAACAGGAGTCCCAGCCTAACAATCCTGCTGAGGTCACACAAACTTGACTGTGGTGTGAACTTCAAGCGGATGTTGCCAATGCAGGGAAATATATTAGTCTGCTGAAGACATAGCAGGAACATTTGTTACAACATGAACTCTATATCCCTGCATACGTCAATGATTTCAATGTTTTCACCTTGCGTGGACATGGACCAGCCTGGCCCAAATGTAGGGCTCTGAGACTGGGGACCATTACTTGTTGAAGGGCTATGTCTTCCTGTCCATGTGAGCTTCATCTTTTTACAACAAAATAGGGGCGGCACAGTGGCACAGTGGTTAGCACTGCTGCCTCACAGCACCAGGGACCCGGGTTCAATTCCGGCCTTGGGTCACTGTCTGTGTGGAGTCTCCACATTCTCCCCTTGACTGCATGGGTTTCCTCCCACACTCCAAAGATGTGCAGGTTAGGCTGATTGGCCATGCTAAATTGACCCTACTGTCAGGGTGTTTAGCAGGGTAAATGTGTGGGGTTACGGGTATAGGGTCTGGGTGGGATTGTTGTCGGTGCAGACTCAATGGGCTGAATGGCCTTTGATTCTATGGATTCTATAAACAACAACTCGCATTTATAGAGTGCCTTTCACATACATTCCACAGCACTGCACAAGAGCAGACTCAACTTGTGTAGAACTTAGAACACAGAAACATTCAGGCTATTCAGCCCCACCAGCCTTTACTGGTGTTTAAGCTCTGCACTGGCATCCTTTCACCCATCTTCACCCAATCTTACCAACAGCGTCTTTGATTCCTTTCTCCTTCATGATGTTTATCAAATTTCCCTCTAAACACACCAATGTCACTTATCTCAAATCCATGTGGTCGTAAGTTCTAACCATTCTGGGTATTGCGCTTATCCTGAATTCTCTTTTGGATTTATGTCCCCTGGATACATCTTGGCATTAATGTGAAGGCTATGAGAGATTGGTGGTACTGTATGCCAGTTATCTTTCCTTTTAGCAGCCCTGGACTCGGTGCACTCATTCATTATTGCAATTGAAATTGGAATATCAAGAACACACAATCTCACATATCTATTAGCATCTAATATTGCCACTTTTTCACATTCAGTGATAGCAACTTTCAGAAGTGAAATAATATACCAGAGAAATGTTGAAAATATTCCATATCGAATCCAATTGAAAGCAGGAGTCCTCAACTTTTCTCATGGGATCCTTTTCTGGAATATTCTCTGGCACTGTGACAAGTGGGGGGGGGGGGGGGGGGGGTGGCACGGTGGCACAGTGGTTATCACTGTTGTCTCACAGGGCCAGGAGACCCGGGTTCGATTCTCGACTTGGGTGACTGTCTGTGAGGAGTTTGCATGTTCTCCCCGTGTCTGCATTGGGTTTCTTCTGGGTGCTCCAGTTTCCTCCCACAGTCTGAAAGACTGGTTAGGTGCATTGACCATGCAAAGGTTATCCCTCTCTCCCTCAGTGTACCCGAACAGGCCCCAAAGTGTGGCGACTAGGGGATTTTCACAGTAACTTCATTGCAGTGTTAATGTAAGCCTACTTGCGACACTAATAAGTAAAACTTTAAAACTTCCACAATTCGGGGGGTTATTGGCATCAGTGGGCAAAGGTCCACTAACTGACGGGAATGTAAAATACCATTGGCATTCTGTGGTAAAGGAGTTTGCTTGGCAGGACCTTCTCTTTAAGCAATGTGTATGAAAATTCACAACTAATCAAGGGAACAAAATGCATCACTGCGGTTTTCATCATTACACAGCGTGGCATCACACATTACAGTGCCAGTGGCATTTAGTGACAATTCAAAAGCAGCAAATTCTATAGAAACATTGGAAATCAATATTGATCCATTTGAAAATATGATTGAATATCCCACCCATTAAACAATTGGGAGGGGAGGATGAAATAGGGGTCAACAATAGATATTACCGACAGTTTTGTTTCATTTAGCAATTTGTTTCTCGTGTTTACACAATAGCGGAATAGCAGATCACAGGAGGAGCGAGGTACCAACTGCGTAACAATGTGTGAGTTGCATTAACAGATGCCAATGTCTGCCTATTGAGCACTGTCCTGTGGGGAACTGTGCCAGGGACATGCTGGGTAAGTGGCGGGCATGCCTGCGGTTCTGTTTATTTAATATTTTGGCATGGCAGTGGGTCGGGTGCCACCAGCTGTTACTGAAGCCAGTGTATAATGAGCCCGGATACAATGCACTCTTCACCTTGAAAGGAACAAGGCTGGCCATCCGGTGGGCACATTATTGTTGGCACCTCACATCTAATAAATTCAACTCTTTCCTTAATAATTGGATGCAAAGGAAGAGACAATAAACCACTTGTAATTCAGCTTAGTGATTAGGTTTATAAAAATCCTGCTGTTAATAATTCATCAGGATTAGCTGTCTTTAGGATATTACGTGGATTATTTATAGGGTAAGCTCTTTAAGGGGATATGCTCATAAAAATGTCTCCAATCCGCTGCTTCAAAAGTACTTTAATACTTTTAATAAGGGAAAACATAATGTAAAAGTTCAATGAAATGTCAAGAGTTGTCACTGGGACAAGTGTGCTTAAATATTTCCTGAATCTTACTGGATTTGTATTTCATTTGTGCAGTGCTCAATAATATATAATTCTGAAAATGTGGAATCCCTTTATTCGTCTCGTTTCCTGGCTGATTACTTCAGTTGATGCTTGTCCAATAAATGATGAAGTTAAATATTAAAGGATTCTGGATCTTGGTGTTACAGTGGCTTTGTGAGCTCCATTTAATTGGTGTGCTATGTGTCTGCTGCCTCCACACAGGAATGCTGGCACGGACTGGCAGATTCAAACAGACATATTAGCATAGCAACTGGAAGAGGATTAATGCCTGCTTTCAGTTACTGGAAGAAGCACGATCACTTAGAATTACAGTTTTAGCGCATTAACTTCAGCTTATCCGGTTCTTTCAGGCAGGACGTGACCCAGCCAGGTTGAAGAGTAACTTGCTTCAGGTTGCTACTGGTGGTTAAGTCAGGCTGAAAGTTGGGGTTTTTGAACAAGATCTTGTCCAGTGCAGGCTCCTCGTTTTAATAATCTATTTAAGCTTGGGCGACTTTCTGATGAATGATGTCATTGAATGCTTTTGACCATACTAAGGAACGCAGTAAACAGTGGGAAGTGAAACAATAGCTTTCAGTGGGCAAAAAACCAAAAACTGCTGGAACTATCACACATGGCTGAATGTGAGGTAAGGTAACCTGTTTTGAAATTGCAGTCGAGGTTGGTTTGTTATCCCAGTAACATTTTTCTCATTTTATACTGCTCTTGGCTTCGGATCATGAGTTAAACAGACGTCTTTCTGTATCTAAACGCAGTGAGAGCTTCCCTCTGTTGTTCCATTCCACTGTTTAGCCAACTTGAAACTGACTTAGAGGCACACACACTGCGTTATTAAAGATTGCGCAACGACCTAGCAACCAAGAACGTTAAGTAGCTGAGGAAAACCTGACCAGTGAAGCCACTGCATTTCCAACAAGCTGCTGGAAGAGAGGAATATCTTGGGCCGATGTGATGTCTGATTCTGGTGTAATTTCACGCACACTGGAGTGCTGCTGTCCAGATTAGTTGCCGGTTACCGTTTCAGCCTCCATTCAGATCTCCCTGCACAGAGAGTGAGGCCATCAGGTTGATCTGGACAATTCCTGTTGTAAGTAATTGTATCCCTGCCCTTGGAGAAATGTGTCAGTCAGTGGTAGACGAGCTTACATCGGAGGAGTGCAGTGTCTTTGTGATGATGTCTATCCCTATTGTTACTTTGATCCAAGGGAGAGCAGTATGTCTGACTATTTATACTCAGTGGGGCTAATTCATAAATGACAAATAGAACTGGTGACTGGAAGAAAAGGGGAGATGCTTCAGAACCATGTGGCAGTTTGAAACTCAGTCTGAATGTATCTCGCTCCCTCAGCAATCTTTGTTCTTTAATTCCTCGGATATGGATCCCATTGGATTAATGTACAGGGGTTATGACAATCAATATTTGGATTCTTTCTAATGTAAGGCTATTGAGTTGGACGATCAGCCATGATCGTGATGAATGGCGGAGCAGGCTCCAAGGGCCAAATGGCCTCCTCCTGCTCCTATCTTCTTTGTTTCTATGTTAATTTTTTTTTCTGAGTGAATCACTGGACGGTGAGATTCCCTGGGTTGGGCTGTTTGAAATTCATCTCAGGGTTGAAGCAAATGGAATATCATTTCACTGCCTGAAAATGGAAGCTTTTTATTGACTCCTGGCAGAGGTCTACATTATTATAACTGACAATGAAAGACCTCTGCCCTGGGCTAAGGGCAAAGGATTCAAAGGTAGTTGATTGATACAAAATATTTATTTTATGCCTGAATGTTAGAATTTTTAAGCCATAACCACACTAGAAAAACTGGTTGCATCTCAGTGTATTTTCTGGGTTATTTTTAATAGCTAAATGGTGAAATTATTAAACTGGGGTTAATAACTATTCTATCAATTAATGTTTTGAAATACTTTGCCTTGACGAACAGGCTAATAATTAATGGATAAAAGTTGAGTAAATGACCAAGCGCCTAAAATGTGAGTAATCAAATGGTAATTGTAGCCGGAATCTTATCTCCTGAATATGTGTGAACAGGTGGCAGATGGATTCTCCATCTGTATACCATGAGCAGCTCAGAATGTTGGTGTTGAAAGTTTCTTCAAAGCCTGATGTATATTTATTTTGAAGGGGGCACTTGTATGTGGATGCAAGCTGCTCTGCGGTGACATGTGGGGATGAGGTGGTCACACTTTGCCTCGTTTGAAAGATGTGTCAAAGTTGTCCTGAGTCCAGTTGTGCTCAGTGAGTCATACCCAGTGGAGACTGGGCCTCCAGACAACATGTTAGAGTATAAGGAAAATGACTAATGTAGATTGAATGAGTGTAACACAGCACAAAGGAAGGAGGAACAGGGGATTTCAGGATCTTTAAATAGAGTACAAAGTGCTCAGCCCTCCGAATACAGATATTATAACTCAGAGAGTTCCCCTCCATGAAACTGTGCAGATGTGCTAAAGCAAGTTACAGAAAAACTCTGCATCGATGAGTAAAAGGTGACACAGTGAGTTGTGATAAATGCACATTTTTTTCTTTTAGTTTTGTGGCTTTTGCAGTTGAAAAAGCAGTTCTGATTAATGATGTGTTAGTTCCTTGCACTGGCAATGGTTTTCTGGGTGTAACTATATACACACTCGCACATTAAACCGAAGTGTTGCTGTGTTATTAGTAAGAAATTAAAGGGACATAGGTGGGGTATTTTCTCAAATTGTTTCTCACATTGCATTTCACATTTTTTGTCTGAAAAGAGAAAAATTAGCATTTTTATACTTAATGACTGATGTTAAAGGTTTCTTTGCTGTTATAATAGACCTACTGAAGTGTTGTTCAGCTGAGCTGTGTAGTTATGTGCATTTTATTATGGGTTGCAGCACTGTAACACAAAACGGTGTGGGTCTTAGCCATTGAGGGTAAAAAGATTTAATTGGGGGGGGAGGGGGGAGGCAGTGGCTGTGCATGAGTGTCAAAGGTAACTAACTTCAACCAGAAGAATCGAGTGGATGATATATTAGCCTCCTCCTGAGGCCCCAACTTCACAGATGTCAATCTTCAGCCAATTCAATTCACCCCATAAGTGGCATTACTCACCAATAACCTGCTCATTGATATTTGGGTTCGGTCAGGGTCACTCAGCTCCTGACCTGATGATGGCCCTGTCCAAACATGGACAGAAGAGCTGAACTCCAAAGGAAAGGTGAGAGTGGTATCAAGGCAGCATTTGATCGAGTGTGATATCAAGAAGCCCCAGCAAAACTGGAGTCAATGCGAATCAGACAGGAAACTCTCCACTGATTGGAATCATAACTAGCACAGAGGAAAATGGTCATGGTTGTTGGAGGTCAATTATCTCAGTCCCCAGGACATCACTTCAGGAGTTCCTCAGGGTAGTGCCCCAGTCCGAACCATCTGCAGCTGCTTCATCAATGATCTTCCCTCCGTCATAATGTCAGAAGTGAGGATGTTCACTGATGATTACGCAGTTATCAGTTTCATCGCAACTCAGCCTGTGTCCACATGCAGCAAAACCTGGACAACATTCAGGCTTGGACTGACAAGTGCCAAGTAACATTCATTCCACACAAGTACCAAACAATGATTATCTTTGTGGGAGGATTAGCACTGCTGACTCACAGCACCAGGGAGCTGGGTTCACTTCTGGCCTTGGGTGATTGTCTGTGTGCAGTTTGCACATTCTCCCTGTGTCTGCGTGGGTTTCCTCCGGGTGCTCTGGTTTCCTCCCACACTCCAAAGATGGGGAAGTTAGGTGGATTGGCCATGCTAAATTGCCCCTTAATGTCCCAGGATGCATAGGCTCGGGGGATTAGTGGGGTAAATAGGTGGGGTTACAGGGGGAGGACGTGGATAAGATGCTCTGTTGGAGGGTTGGTGCAAACTCAATGGGCCAAATGGCCTCCTTCTGCACTGTAGGAATTCTATGATTCTATTCTAAACATTGCCCCTTGGCATTCAATGGCATTACCATCACTGCAACCCCTGCCATCAACATCCTGGGGGTGCTTGTTGAACAGAAACGTAACTGGCCTCACCATATAAATACTGTGGCTACAAGAGCAGGTCAGAGGCTGAGAATATTGCAGCAAGTAACTCAGCTCCTGACTCCCAAAAGTCTGTCCACCATTGACAAGGCACAAATCAGAAGTCTGATGGAATATTCTTTTCTTGTCTGGATAGATACAGCTCTAACAACACTCATGGAGCTCAACATCATCCAGGACAAAGCATCCTGCTTGATCGGCACCCCATCCATCACTTCACGTGCACTCCCTCTACCACTTGCACACACAGCACCAACTATAAGATGCACTGCAACAACTTAGCAAGCCCCCTTCCACAGCACCCTCCAAACCTACAACCTCTACCACCTAGAAGCAGCTGTATGAAAACACCAGTAGCTGCAAGTTCCTCTCTAAGCCACAAACCATCTTGACTTGGAACTATATCACCATTCCTTCACTGTCGCTGAGTAGAACTCCCTTCCTAACAGCACTGTGGCTATACCTACCCCACATGGGTTTCATCAGTTGAAGGAAACACTGTCATCTTCTGAAGGGAAATTAGGGATGGAGGATTGATACTGGTCTTTCCAGTCATGCTCACATCTATGAAGGTAAAAAACAATGTTCAACAATTTGTTCAGTAATCTTCTCACTACCCTTACCATTTTGCTGCTGCCCTCATAATCAACATCTAATCCCCTCTCCGAGCTGATCACATCTGACCCCTCTCTGATCACAGCAGAACACCCCCTTATACACCCTGCCCACCTCGCTCAACACAATAGGGGCCCTCCTACCACCCCACATCCACCAACCAACCCCCGACCCCCCCCCATCCCCCAAACCCCCACCCCCAGAGACCAGCATCCAACCCATCACACTGTGATTGGGACCCCTCCCACCAGCAGCAATAGGATCCTCCCATGACAATCTCTCTGACTCCCCCAATACACCAACCTGCTCTCAGTAGACGCCAGCTTTGTGAAATAGGTCTGCAGCTTGAAAGTCTATCAATCAGGCTGACTATGGGTCAAGGTTTCACCTAGAACAGGCCTGTTGTTACATTCTGCAGGACTTTCAGCAAATACGTTCTTCTGAAGTTTCCAACCTCACAACAGCAACCACTTCTCAGAGAGCTTACCTCCAGGCTAAATTCCAGGCTGTGGTGTCAGCTCTTCTGAATCATTTCAGAATGAACAATTCATGTCCTTTCATTTTCACAGGAATAATACAATTGAAAGTTAAGCTCACTGTCTGAAATAATCAAAAGCAAAGACACTTTTCAAGTGGTATCACCTGAGTTTCTAATCCCAGGAGATACACCACTGTTTTGTAAGTATGCCCTTGAGGATTTTATTCCACCTTTACTGCACCAATTCATCATCAGTGATGCATCTGTATGAGGTTTCTCAATCTTTAGCATTAATACAGTCTGCTACACACCGGCTCTCGTGTTATGGCAACCATTGTTTATGTAGGGCTGTTATTTTCATGTCGAATCTGTACAGTACTAGACGAACAAGGATTTCCCTCAGGTCCCACAAATAGCACACTGTTCATATATAAACCGTGTCGCATAACGGGAATATAACTGTTCCTTAGAGAGTGATTATTCAGATTGCCGATACCTAACTTGAGATTCTAGTGTGTGGAGAGCGGGAATTTTAATATTCACCTCGACCTATTGTAAACTCTTTCCCTGCTGCCCGTTTGATTTGTGTTCATCCCAATTTGGAACCTAATTTTAGCAACATTCTGCTAATGAGGTCTTCAGCAAACTCCAAGTCTTGTAATGTTTAGGGGTGTGTTACTGCCCAATGCTACTGCCAGCCATTCTGAGCAGGCCTTGAAAAGAAGCCACTTGGTAAGTCATCATTTAAAGGGATCATAGAATCATAGAAACCCTACAGTGCAGAAAGAGGCCATTCGGCCCATCGAGTCTGCACCGACCACAATCCCACCCAGGTCCTCTCCCCATATCCCCACATATTTACCCGCTAATCCCTCTAATCTACACATCCCAGGACACTAAGGGGCAATTTAGCATGGCCAATCAACCTAACCCGCACATCTTTGGACTGTGGGAGGAAACCGGAGCGCCCGGAGGAAACCCACGCAGACATGAGGAGAATGTGCAAACTCCACACAGACAGTGACCCAAGCCGGGAATCGAACCCAGGTCCCTGGAGCTGTGAAGCAGCAGTGCTAACCACTGTGCTACCACTGGGATGTTGTCTCTTTAACTGATAACTTTGAATGGAATTTTCCTTTGTTTATCACATCGGATGGTGAGGAAGTATTTATGTAATGTGGCAAGAGGCAGAATCACAACGATTGTTACAGAAAATCTTCCCGTTAACAAATTGTTTATAGAAGCTTATAGGGGCTAAAAGGTCCTTAAATAAGACAACTTTGCAAAGTGCCTCTCTCTGTAACATTTCATGGTGGGTCATATAGTATCGAACTGGAAACTATCGAGTCCAGTGCCCCTGGTCAAGCCACTGTTACCTATATGCTGAGGGTTACTTTAAAGCAACATAATCATCTTATTTTTTCAAATTAGTTAGTACGAGACTAAAGGAGATCATTAAATGCCAAAGCTGGATTGTTTGCACTTGCCATGATGCTGTCAAATCCATATGCAGATCTGTCACACCTACCTGACAATGATTTGAGTAGCTGTCTCCATAAACTTGACATCGGCATTGAACCACATGACAACTTATTCCATCTGGTGCCTGGTCTTGCAACATTTTTGGTTCTTCTTCCTTTAAGTTTCATACAGGGATTATCAATAATATCAGGGCTGCCTGCTAGTGCAAGAAACAAGTGACTGGTTCAGTCCAGCCAGCTTTATAATCTTGACCAAGCACAAGGGCAATAGCACAGTCACTTGCTAAGATGGCAGTGATGCTCTTCTCAAAATCCAGTGGCTTTTTGGTTTGTTAACAGCATCCTTCTACTCTTCTGCCAGCATCGATTATCTTGCCACACCTATAGCCTGTGACTCACCTATAGCCTGTGACTCACCTATATCCTGTGACTCGCCAATAGCCTGTGACTCACCCTGTATTGCCACCTCAAGTTCACTAACAGAATTCTCTGGAATTTTTACAGAAGTGTGGGTGCTTGCAGATATCAGGATGCAGGACAGTGTCAAGTGCCCTTGCTTTCCAAACAGACTGCTGTTTCCCACTACAAATTATAGGAAAGTGACAGCAATGTCCAACCAGCAAACATAAACAGAGCTTGCGCCATAAGATAATCATGTCTGTCTTGTTGTAGTAAGGCTGTGGAGATGCTGGTGTTGGACTGGGGTAAGTCCTGTTGGACTTTAACCTGGTGTTGTGAGACTTCTTACTGTTGTTGTAGTAAGGACAACCTTGTCTTTTAAGTGGACTGATAGTATTGCCACCATTGTCAGTTGAAGTACCACATACATAATAATGAACATGGGCCCTTGAAGCAGCCAATCTATGTATTATGCAGCCAAGTTGTGCCGCTATATGTGAAGAAACCCTTTGGATATATCATTGACTTAATGTGTGGTTCACCAAACTGTAATTTGCACCTGTAATGTGTACCTCATATGTATGCATAGTTAAATGTGAAAGAGATCTAAGATTGTTATGGGCTAGTAGTAAATGTGCAACATGTTGCAGGATAACATGTAACAGCACTGATAATGTCAGACATGTATCTGGTAAACGGTATTGTTAATGGGGTAGCTAACCTTGGTCAGTTCTCACTGTAAGCTGCATGTGGAACACATGGGTGTCGCTGGCTGGCCAACATTATGTTGTAAAATACCTTCAAGGAATATCAGCATGACATCACTAAAGGAAATGTGTCATGTGATCCAGTCTTAGTTTCACTTTTGCTTTGAGCAGAGCGCACGCACACAGCTCCTAATGTGTGCTCCGCTCAAAGAAAAAGTGAAACTAATGCACCACATACAACATTGAGAGCATCTCGCACCCGCTGACCAAGTTCTTTATGCAGTGGAGCTGGGGCAATGCTCCCACATTCCCAATTTTTGGTACACCATGGCTTTTTTTTAATTCACTCGTGGGACATGGGTGTCGCTGGCTGGCCAACATTTATTACCCATCCCTAGTTGCCCGAGGGCAGTTGAGAGTCAACCACATTGCTGCCCACTCCTCTAGCTTTTGGCACAAGTCCCATGGTGGCCCTTCACCAGATTTCCTTTGTTTACAAACTTATCTCCGCTCTTCAGGGTGCTTCAGATACAAAGTCAGAATCCAGAGTGTCAATAGTTCTGATACTTCTCAATATATTTATACAGGTGAGACTCCCTGACTGGACAGGCAATCATTACCTCAATCAGGGAGCTCAGACTCCAAGAACCCAACCTCATGGGCCTCGTTAAGGTCATTACACCCCAGCCCCTCTGAACCAAATTCTAAGCACCTTCAGGCAGTCTGACCCGACAGTGAAGGACCAAAAGGCCAAACAACATGATCTCGCTCTTGCCGCTGTTTGCTTTGGCTCCCAAGGCCAGTTCAAGCTGGTTATAGATGCTTGTCAGTCTGCACACTGACAACGGATTTGAGCAGAAGATGGTGACGTTGTCTAGGTACATGGCGGTTTTGAGCTGCATGCCTCCACTGCCTGGGATTGTCTTATGCCCACATTGTTCCTGATGGACTTGGCAAAAAAGTTTGACAAAACACAAACGAGACAGGGTAGAGAGGACAATCCTGCCTGATGCCAGATTTGATCGGAAAACGTTTTGATCCCCATCCATTGATTGAATCTGCGCTATTGATGTTTGTGAAGAGCGGTTGGATCCAATTGTGAATTTCCTCTTAAAACCCCAGTTTGGAGAACACCTTCATCGTGTAGATGTGTGATTTGTAAGGCCTTCTCCTGGTCCAAACTGATCAAGCTGGTGTCCACACCCCTCTCCCCACAGCTGGGAAATTGTATTCCTGAACAACACGGGGCTGTCAGAGAGCTTCCCGCTGGGCAGAGCACTGGGTTGATCATCAACTCCAAAGCAGATTTCCCTGGATTGGCGATGACCTTGCAGGGAATTTTGTAATCCACGTTAAGCAGTGACGTGGCTCGCCAGTTTCTGATTTCCTTCCTCTCCTCCTTTCACTTGTAGATGAGGGTGATGATGCCTTTCCTTTATGGATTCTGACATGTTGCCAGTCAGAAGCAGAGACTCGCATAGATCTCCAGCGGGTCTGGGCTGATCCAGACCCAGACTGTCAAATACAAATCAGCCATAATCCATCGCTTCTGGGAGTTTTATTCATCTCAAAGGACTTGACAGCTAAATCAGCTCATCCAGAGTTAACAGTTTGTCCAGACTCTCCCACACACAGTTATAGGAGACCTCTGTAATAGAGACAGGAAGGCCATGCTATCTGCAGCCTTCACATCTTACAGTTCAGCATAAAAGGATTTGCTGATGCAGAGTATGTTAGACTGAAGGTGGGCAGAATATACTACATTCTCTGGTGTTCAGTGTGGAGAGTGTGGAGAGTGGGAAGAGTGGAATTGTGGTGCACCTGAATCCCGACATCTTCCCGTCTCCACCAGAATTAAATTCTGTTGGCGGGTGGGAAGGTCGAGTGTGGGCCTTCCCACCCGCCACCAACTGAGGCCCTTAAGGGGCCAATAATGACCACTTAAGGGCCTTATCCTGACACTGCTAGGATTAACCCAAATGGACTGTCACCATGCAGCTGTGTGGCGGGCTTGTCACCTCTAGGGGTGGCTGGCTGGTGTCTGATCGAGGGACTGGACACTGGGAATGGGGGAGACTGGTGCCTGATTGAGGGACTGGGCACTGGGAATGAGGGGCTGGTGCCTGATCGAGGGACTGGGAATGGGGGGACTGGGGTTCACTGAGAGCACCCTGCTGCCCTTGCTGCTGATCCCCATTGTCACTGATGATGTCCCGGTCGCAGTCACAGCCTCTCCAGTGGCACTGCTGAGCACAAGAACTGCCGGCAGCTCCGAGTAGGTGAAACCTCGTCTCCGGAGGGGGGCATTCCAGGGGAAGGCTTGCCTCTCGCCTCACCACTGCTGATTGGCTCATGGTTAGGAGGGCAACCCAAAAAAAGAGGCCTTGTGCATCTCCCACCAGCTCTCCAGCCAGCCGGTGAGATCCCCAGCACCTCAACAACATTCCGCCCGGTGTTACCAAGCTGCCTTCTTCCTTCAGGCTGCTGGTCACAGAGATCTCTGTGTGTATCTTTTAGAAGAAGAAACATGAACATGTCTGATGCTGCTCCACGGAGCAGATTCTGGACCCGGAAATGAATTTGTTATAGAATCCTGACAGTGCAGAAGGAGGCCATTCTGCCCATCGAGTCTGCACCGACCACAATCCCACCCAGGCCCTATCCCCACAACCCCACATATTTACCCTGCTAATTACCCTGATAATTAGGAACATTTAAGCGGTTATTGGATAGGCACATGGAGCACACCAGGATGATAGGGAGTGGGATAGCTTGATCTTGGTTTCAGATAAAGCTCGGCACAACATCGTGGGCCGAAGGGCCTGTTCTGTGCTGTACTGTTCTATGTTCTATGTTCTAATCCCGCTAACCTACGCATCCTACACATTAAAGGGCAATTTAGCATGGCCAATGCACCTAACCTGCACATCTTTGGACTGTGGGAGGAAACCGGAGCATCCCGAGGGAACCCAACAGACAAGGGGAGAACGTGCAGACTCCGCACAGACTGTGACCCAAACCAGGAATTGAACCCGGGTCCCTGGAGCTGTGAGGCAGCAGTGCTAACCACTGTGCCACCGTGCCGCCCCGAAAATGTGTTACCTCTAAGTTGTGTGTTGTGCACCATTAACTATAGGCTATGGTAGTACTAATAGTACATAACTAGTTAGTGCAACTGTTGAAATGTGAACTTTAATTATTTTAATCATATATCTTGCCCTTGCCTTAAAGGAGCTGGTGCTTTACCCCAGACAGTGCTCTCTCTACTGCTCATGTGTCAGGCTTTGTATCTCTGTGAAGGAAAGGGTGAATAGGAGTAGATAAGAACAGTCACTGCTTACTATACATTCAGAGACACACACACAGTATATCCCGTTATGTTATAATTTCCAACAGTATATTTCAGCATTGAGGATGCCATCTGACGATTATTGACATCAGGTTTTGCTAATCATGCAAGCCCGTGTGGGGTTAGCTGCAGGCTTTGCGAACGGGCCAGTTGAGCAGATCTCAGTGTAATTGGAGACCTACAGTTTGCTTTGGGTCCCTCCCCAATCAGACAGCGCCTTGACTGCTGCCTTGTTATTTGCTCTGACAGTGAGGAGCACGAGCGTATGTTTCAGCTGTCACAGGGGTCTTAAGGAACAGTTTGAGAAAAACCCTTTATATTGGCGGGGAGTAAGAAGACAATGAGCTTCCCAACGAGGTGTTAAACAAATCATGACACGGCCAATTGTTTAGCGTTGAACTGATTCACTGCAAATCAACCAGTCCTCGGTCATTCAAAACAGTTTGCTGCAGAGTACTCCTCTAACTGATTGTAGGTAGGTACTGATTCTGCATTGTTTCATGATTTAGAAATGGGTGTGTGGAAAAAAAAAAGCATGTGTCATTGATGTGTTCCAGCTAAGAAAATTTGCAAACACAAGTTTGACTATTTAGTACTATTAAATGAGGATTTCAGTATGGAAGCTAAATAATAGTTCATACATAACTATCATCAGTGCTTTTACTTTTTAACTCATTATTTGGAGAGTGGTTCAGATCAGTACTCTTTGTGACTGCTTGCATTTCTGCCATAGAGACTTGGCATGCGATTACAAGTTCTACGACAATGCGCATATAATGGGTAGAATCCAATTCATATAATGTTCAGAATAGGTTGCTGAAATCGATTAGAATTTTGTAACTAATTCTTCAGGTGTGGATGTTTGATCACTGATATATGTTCCAAAAGCTGGGTAGTGCTTCACAGATATTACCAGCCTCTGCACAGCACAGTGGACTTTTTTGTCACATTCACATTATAGTAATCTGCGGTGGTGTCATTTTGTCATCTTCCAATCTCTAAGAATTGGCAGTGCTGAATGGCAGAGAATGTCATCACTCGGAACCCTGTATCAGCTTCATTTGGCTTTGCACAGGAGCGGTCAGATGGGCATACACAACCGAAAGACTGTCAGTTCTGATTTGTTTCCACATCATAAAATCATGCTTTTATTTCCAAACGATATGGGTCTTGGAAAAAAATTCCCTATTTTGTCTTTCTATAATTTTATGTTTTAAAATATTGATAAGGAGAGATTAATTAATGCTTTTGCAATAAGATATTACAATATGCACATACTTGAACCATTTTACTTCTGTGTAATTGTGCTAATTGGCATCACCAATTTGATGTGGTGTGTATTTCTTATATTATATAAATAATAGGAGACATTTGTAAATGGAATTATGTGCTATATCTGTAGTTGGTGGTGAAATACAACAGTTCTAATTCAATTTAGTGATGTCATAAATAGGATGCACAAAGCTTTTTTAAACATCAAGGAGATTAAATTATTGCTCTTATGAATTATGTTCTTGCCAGCTATTGGCTTGTATGATATGCAGTCTTCTGTTCATTTTTCCTTAAATTGCTAGATGGTGAGCACAGATTGGGAGTGACATAAATGAGAGAGGAATGAGTGACATTTGAGGTAATGATATCAGGTCAGTGGCGTAATTGTAATACTGGGAATATTCTCTTAGAGAATGCCGCATAATATTCTGTGGGCCATATGTTCCAGCATCCTGCCTGTCTGAGGTGATGAACGAGTGTCTGTTTCAGAATTAAATGCAAGAGCATCTTTGTCCACTGTATCAATGCCTTGCAAAAACTGTTTGAGCACCAAGTGAGGGTGGCATGGCAGCACAGTGGTTAGCACTGCTGCTTCACAGCACCAGGGATCTGGGTTCGATTCCTGGCTTGAGCCACTGTCTGTGTGGAGTTTGCACGTTCTCCCCGTGTTTGCGTGGGTTTCCTCCGGGTGCTCCGGTTTCCTCCCATATTCTGAAAGATGTGCTGGTTAGGTGTATTGACCCGAACAGGCGACGGACTGTGGGGAATTTCACAGTAACTTCATTGCAGTGTTAATATAAGCCTTACTTGTGACTAAGAAATAAACTTTTACTTTTAAGTGAAGAGACAGGAAACATTGTTGGACTGCTCTCAGCATCTCTGAAAAGTGCATATTTTTTCATTCAGGGGTCCAGCCAGGTTTGATTTGATTTATTATTGTCACATGCATTGGGATACAGTGAATAGTTTTGTTTCTTGTGCGTAATACAGACAAAACATTCCGTTCATAGAGTACATAGGGGAAAGTGCAGAATATAATGTTACAGTCATAGCTAGGGTGGAGAGAAAGATCAACTTAATGCAAGGTAGGTCCATTCAAAAGCCTGATGGCAGCAGGGAAGAAGCTGTTCTTAAGTCGGTTGGTTCGTGATCTCACACTTTTCTATGTTTTCCCGACGGAAGAAGGTGGAAGAGAGTATGTCTGGGTGCATAGGGTCCTTCATCATGTTGGTTGCTTTTCCGAGGCAGTGGGAAGTGTAGACAGAGTCAATGGGGAGGCTGGTTGCGTGATGGACTGGGCTACGCTCACAACCCTTTGTAGTTTCTTGCGGTCTTGGTCAGAGCAGGAGCGATACCAAGCTGTGGTAGTCTGCTGCCAACCATGAACTGAGAATGTGACAACTTGGAGCATTGGGGGTCGCGCCCCAGCCTCAAGGTCAGTGGCCTTGCGTGAGGTGAATGGAGGTTCAACCCCAATAAAAAGTTCCAATGTAAAACTGAGATCCGGTAAAACCAGCCTCATTTCTGGCCTTTTAGTATCTTTCAACCATAAAGTGGATAAATGCTTTTAATTTTATAGGACCACAGAATAATAAAGTACAGAATGAAGCCATTCAGCCCATTGAGGCTGCACTGGCTCTTTTGAACAGCAATCCAGTTAGACCCATAGTGTTTTCATGCTTCATTGAGTCCCTACAATGCGGAAGGAGCCCATTCGGCCCATTGAGCCTGCACTAACAGCAATCCCATCTGGGCCTTATCTCCGTAACCGCACGTATTTACCCTACTAGTCCCCCTGACACCAAGGGGAAATTTAGCACGGCCAATCCACCTAACCTGCACATCTTTGGAATATGGGAGGAAACCGGAGCAGCAGGAGGAAACCCACGCAGACACGGGGAGAACTCCACACAGTCACCCAAAGCCGGAATTGAACCTGGGTCCCTGGTGCTGTGAGGCAGCAGTGCTAACCACTGTGCCACCAGGTGATGTCATTTGTGACTTTGGTTAGAGCCATTTTAGTCCTCTGTCAAGGACAGAAATCTGATTGGATAAATTCAAAACATGGAATTGCAGGAATGGTGTACACAGATTTGAACTGATTTATTATTGTCACGTATTAGCATACGGTGAAAAGTATTGTTTCTTGCGCGCTATACAGACAAAGCATTCCGTTCATAGAGAAGGAGAGAGTGCAGAATGCAGATTTGGAAGGTGACAACACACTGAAGGGCCTTGTAAAAGAAGGAGCAGCTGGAGATGGGGCAGCAGTTTGCAAGGACAAGGATGGGTTTTATGAGGAAGAGTGATGATGATGATGTATGTTTTGACAAGGAGGTGACAGTACTTGTGAAGCGGGAACCATTAATATGTCAGCCACTATGGGGCGGAATGGGGTGTTGACTAATTGGTGGGTTAGTAACATTGAGGCCAAGGCAGCAAGAGCTCTGTCCCAGAGAAGCTGGACGTAGAAAAGGAATGGGGGAGGCTTGGAACTGGTCAGGAGATCTTGAGAAGGTTTAACTTGGTGGGGAAGGGACGGTGTGGATAGATGCAAAATAGATGCATAACATAAGACACATGTAACATGGATATAGTAAAGTACATGTATTATTTTCTTATTCTTGCATCTCAGCAATATGGGAGATCGGCCAGTTAGAATTAATGCTCGAGAAGTAGAGTAATGCTTTATTTGTTGAAAACACGTATTATGCCAATAATATTATTTCCAGTGATATGTGTGTGCCAGAAGACACACATTTCCCTGGAGGTTCCTATGGGCTAAGGGTTAAATTTGCCGCATACCATTTTTCAAATAGTTCAGATCAATCTAAATCAGTTTTTATATCCATGGGTAGCTGCACAGAATACCAAAAACAGTTTGAAAAATTTCACAAGCAATCTTGACATTTTTCTAAATGTAATCAAATAGCAGTCTAAGACATTCCCTAAATGTGCTATTTAGTTTTAGCAAAATCACATTCAGATGAAAGGAAAGGCGGCACAGAGGTTAGCATTGCTGCTTCACAGCGCCAGGGACCCAGGTTCAATTCCAGCCTGGGGTGACTGTCTGTATGGAGTTTGCACGTTCTCCTCATGTTCGTGTGGGTTTCCTCGGGATGCTTCAGTTTCCTCCCACAGTCCAAAGATATGCAGGTAAAGGTGGATTGGCCATGGTAGATTGCCCCTTAGTGTCCAAAGATGTGCAGGTGAGGTTGATTGGCCATGCTAAATTGCCCCCTAGTGTCAGGGGGACAACAGGGTAAATGCATGGGGTTACAGGGATAGGGCCTGAGTGGGATTGTTGCCAGTGCAGCTCAAAGGGCCAAATAGCCTCCTCCTGCACTGTAGAGATTCTATGATTCTATGAAAGCCAATTACAAAAATTAATTGTATGTGCTGTTGTGGATTACCAAATTAATTATCAAAATACATGGTCACCTTGCCGAATAATATGCAGCAACTAGCAGGGTGAGGGTGCAGTTTATTCTCAGATGATGTCAAAAGTCACAATAGTGAAGAACAAAAAATCTGAGATTGAGCAATAACCTAATAATATCAACTGAGCCCTTCAATGGACTCCTAAATTGAAATAGCTCCTGACTCTTTTTAATGTCCTTTCAGCCCCTCAATATGCAATGGCTTCTAACCTTTGATATTTTGTATAGAAAATACCCTTCCTGCAGTGTCAGATTTCTTCTGCTCTCCCAAGGTGCTCTGGCAGATAGTGAAGGACGTTCTGCTGCCACTTGTGCATG
The DNA here is from genome assembly GCF_964213995.1 of Mustelus asterias. Taxonomy (NCBI): domain Eukaryota; kingdom Metazoa; phylum Chordata; class Chondrichthyes; order Carcharhiniformes; family Triakidae; genus Mustelus; species Mustelus asterias. Next base: position 56,886,525 of record NC_135819.1, read on the forward strand.
GATTTATTTTTACGAGCAAATTTAATGGAGTGTCAAGGAGAAATTATCCACATTTAATACACACAGCTGAGCAAGAGGATTGTTCAATTCTTCACAAGATTACAAGATAATTACGGTTGAGGATAGTCGGGTTAATGTTTTCAATGGCCGTAACAAACTCCTAGACCAATACAAGCTCCCCTTTCAGATGCTGCAGCAAGCCTATTCAGTCTATTGCTGACACTGGAGATCAACTTTATTGTTCTTGCCTGCACTGCCTCCAGCTAGAATGTCTCCGCCAACCTTTGTAAAATGCATGACAAATGCAAACTTTGCTCAAGTGTTTTCTGATTATCTTTCTCAAAAGATTTCCTTTTTGTGCTGGTTCATAGTTTAAAATTACCATGCAGTGCAGTAAACTATATGTGCAGGGTTTGCACATTCTCCCCGTGTCTGCATGGATTTCTTCCAGATGCTCCTATTTCATCCCACAGTTCAAAGATGTGCAGGTTAGCTGGATTGGCCATGCTAAATTGCCCCTTTGTGTCAGGGTGATTAGCAGGGTAACTACATGGGGTTAAGGGGATAGTGTCTGGGTGGGATTGTTGTTGGTGCAGGCTTGAGGGACCAAATGGCCTCCTTTTGCATTGAACAGTTCTATGGTTCTATATTACTTTCGCACTTTACTCTGTTCAATGGATATAAGAACAAGAGGTTGATATGTCAGATTGAGTTAAGAATTTCATGTGACTATTAATAATGTCAAATCAGATTAAACATTGTCCACTTCTTTGATTTATACCTTACGTTCTTGGTCATGTTTATATTTTCAGCCTAAGTTACATTTGAGCCCCAGCTTGGCAGACTAAATTAAGGTTGGTTTATTGAAGAGCTTCAAAAATGGTTCTCTTATACCTATGGACTCTGTCTTCATTTATATAACAATGTAGCATATGATGTTGATCATAACATGTTAGAAAGGCGTTAAATTATTAGCCATGAGCTTAGTTGATGTAATTCCGGTACGGAGATGATTTCTGTTGTAAAATATGCATGTCAAACAATATATCTAAGTCAGTTATAGCTCTGTAATGATTTCCAATGGAAATGTCATATTATGTAATGAAGTGTATTCTATTCTGAATGTTTCATAATTGACAAATGCCCATTTGTCTACAAATGGGCATTGTTTCAAAATAATGTTTCATTGAGTTTAAATTCCATGTGCCAAGATGGTGAAGGTAAGGTCAATTCTGAAGCCATCATACAAGACGGTGTTTCCTCTTGTAAGGTAATCTAGAACAAGAGGTCATAGTGTTGGGATAAAGGTTGGCAGATTTAAAAAGAGATGAGGAAAAATTGCTTCTCTCAAAGGGTTGTGAGTCTGTGGAATTCATTGCTCCAGAGTGTGGTGGATGCCGGGACTTTGAGTAAATTTAAGGACAGATTTTTAATTAGTAAGTGTTTGAAGGACTATGGTGAACGGGCAGGAAAGCGGAGCTGAGGCTGAGATGAGATCACCCATGATCGTATTAAATGGTGGAGCAGGCTCGAGGGGCTAAATTGCCTACTCCTGCTCCTAGTTCTTTTGATTCTTTTGATTATGATATAAAAATGACTAGCCTGATAATTTTCTGACTATGCAAAAAAGTAATTCTGTCCATTTTAACATGGGTGGTATAAGTGGTATGTGTTCAGTTACTAAATGGTCAGAGAACTAAACAGAACAGTACGTTTCAATAGCCTGTGGATAAGAAACACAGCAATCTTTCTATATGGATAGTATCTGCCGAGTAAACTCTAATTTGACCTTGACAAATACCATAGCATTAAGCAGTGAGAGAAGGACAAAGGTTAAAAAAACTCCAAAGTTTGCTCAACAAAATACTATCAGGTGTAACAAAATTATATAAGGGACTACACACACATGCATACACATAGACGCATGCATGCAAACATGCATGCGCGCGTACACACACACACACACATGTGTCGTGAATGTAGCCCAATCCATCACGCAAACCAGCTTCCCATCCATTGACTCTGTCTACACTTCCCGCTGCCTCGGCAAAGCAGCCAGCATAATCTAGGACCCTACGCACCCCAGACATTCTCTCTTCCACCTTCTTCCATCGGGAAAAAGATACAAAAGTCTGAGGTCACGTACCAACCGACTCAAGAATAGTTTCTTCGCTGCTGCCATCAGACTTTTGAATGGACCTACCTCGCATTAAAGTTGATCTTTCTCTGCACTCTAGCTATGACTGTAACACTACATTCTGCACTCTCTCATTTCCTTCTTTATGTGCGGTCTGTATAGTGGGAAAGAAACAATGCTTTTCACTGTATACTAATACACGTGACAATAATAAATCAAATCAAATCAAATCAAATAAAACTGGGTGCATTATTTACACAAGTGGTTGGCACTCTTCCGGCACTATTTGGAAAAACAATCATTGATTTGATTATCATCATCACCGGAATGGAAAGGTTGATCTGGTGTAACTCCTACTAAAACATGCCATATACATTGTGGTCTGTGACTTATATAAGAAAATAACCTTCCAATGCAAGTTGGCTAAATGAGACAGTGGAGAACACTGCTGATTAATTGTTTCATTAACAATATAATCGAGAATTTGGGGCTGATCTGGAAGCAGATGTAGAAGTTCTGCAGGTGATGGTTAACATTTCTATAGCAACCCAGTATCACAGGTAACCGAGCATCGACAGGCAGACAGATAGCTATGAGCCTGAGGTCTAAACAGCCTGTCATTTATGAGAGCTACCATTGTAGAACATTGAGGTTTCACAGTTCTTAAGCTGTCAGATAAAGCAGTATCTTAGGGAAATTAAGGGGGTGGGTGGTGGGAGATTCAAAACTTGAATGATGAGCTTGGCTTCCAGTAAGATTACCTCTCCAACCTCCAATCCTCCTTCCACCAGTAAATCAGATCACAGCATGCACTTGCAGTAATCACCGAGATGCTGGGCGGAATTATCCCAAAAACTTTCGGAGTGTCGAATTTGCATGAAAGCTGGAGTAATTCATGGTGTTTTTTTCAGTGGGAGCTCAGAGAAGAATCTCGCACACTCTGTGCATTGCAGTTGCCACCAGTGTGAATATCATTAAGTTTCAATGGGCGGGGCCTATTCCCACTGGAGAGGCTGAAATCAGCGTGCTGAGTGGGCCAGTTTGCATGCGCTGATCTGTCAGTGCCGAGGTCGGTGCATGTGCAGTGACCCTACACTGGTGGCCTCCCGATTGCTGGCCAGCCCTGCGACCCCCGCAATGCCGGCTCTCCGTTTCCCCACGGTCTGATCATTGCCCCCCCTGCCCCTCCCCCCGCCCGGTGATCTCCAGCATCCCCCTCCGATTGACCCCCCCCCCCCCCCCCCCCCCCCCCCCCGGGCAGTAACCTCCCATGCAGTGCCGACTCCCCCAGCAGGCTGAATGCCCCCCCCCCCGGCTGACTCCCCCCCCCCCACCGCCCAGGCCAGCCCACCCGATCGCTGGCCTCCTTGCTTCCCTCACCAATCCTGACTGCAGAGTGGCAACGGGACCCCTCACCCCCCCTGATTACCCCCTAGGCCCTGCACCCATTTACCCCACCCCCTTGTCACTGTCCCATGCCCGATGGGCTGTGCCAAGGTGTCCCCTGGGCATGGGCACTTTGTCTCTTGGGCAGTGCTAGGAGGCATAGGCTGGCACTGCTAGGGTGCCAATGCCCACGGGGTACTCCCCCAGCGTTCGATCGTCTGAGGGTCCCGATTGTTCCCCTTCACCCCAGCAGTGTTGCGCAGCTAGCTCCCCAAAAGTGGGGAGCTACTGTAAGTCCCACTGAGAATGAAACAAGGTGGGCCCGGAGATTTCAGTCCTGGGCCTGCTAAACATATTAAATTAGATTAAAATGGTAAATGGTCTTTGCGTCTCCCCGCCGATTTCCGGCATGGAGTAGACACTCGCTAGCGGGGAGTTGCTAGCGGGGTGCGAACGCTCACGTGAACCCCACAAATCGGCCAACGCAAGAATCTCCCGGCCTGCTGCGCTAAAAAATTAGGGCAGCGCGATGGGAGAATCGCAGCCGCTGTGTTTCAGTCTTCCACTGTTTCTGCTACAAGTAACTTCTCCAAGGCAGGAAAAACTCCACAGGAGAACATTAAACGTTCCCCTCCTTGAAACATGTGCTGTTTTCATTCTGCAGGACTCCTGACTTTATACAGAAGGATCCGACCAGATAACACAGCATAAGTGACCCTGTTCCTCCCATGTGAAAAGATATCACACTTTCTTTTTCAATAAGCCACACGATATTCTACCGTGTTATCACTGGAGTGAAATTATGAGCATAAATCAGCCAGATCTGCTCGGTTGAGGGGTATTGAGATCAATTGTAGCACTTCCACTGCCATGCCAACTAAGATTCACAAATTCAGTACAGACTGACAATGGAATCTTTCTGAGTTTAAAACCACCCAGGTAATAACTCTGTTCATTAACCCACTAGTACAAGAAAAGCAGTGTCCTCCTTCATTTAAATCAAATATTGTCAACCAGGCAGGTGCTTGGGAAATCCTAGCACCTATCATGGTTTCAACTCGGCAGATGTAAAGAAAATGTGTGCGTGTGTGAAATATCTACAGATATGTTTAAGTTCAAACATACTCTTGGGATTCAGATGAGTTTTCATAAACATTGTAACACAATCCCAGCTGCAAGATAATAGCACAGCCTTGGAACACATTCCCGGCCATCTGTTATACTTTAGCAGTGTCACAAATTGACATGACATTAATATGACAAGTTTGCTACCTCCTTATCTCAATGTTTGATGTTCCCTTCTCTTTCTGCTTTGGTGATGCCCTTCACTTTAGGCCTTTGTCCTCCCCTAGCTTTCCCAACAGAAATAAAACACTCGTGTCGGCAAAGTTATGTTGGTATTTTTTAACGCTTGGGACATGACGGAGTGTGGAATATTAGTGAGCCCGCGGGAAACATGAATTACAGAATCAGGATGACTCCCTGTGACCTGTGCCACCTGTGAACACAACTGCCCGTTGGAAGGTCAGCGCCATAGAATTGGCCCTGTGCTGACCAAATCTATCTTAACAAGATAATACAAATGTATGCTTGCCTCCTCAATGTAAAAGCAGATCCAGTATGGATCTGAGAAATCAACTGACAGTCCACTCTCAATGCCGTCCTTTGCAACAGGCAGAGAGGATATCCTGGGGGTTAAAGACTAGAAAGTGAATGCGGCAATTGTTGGGCAGCACAAAAGAATTCCATGATGATTTGTGGATTTAATATTGATTGAAGGTTTTGCACTCCAACGTTAATGTTTCTAAAACATTCACTTGCATATTTTTCATGTTCAATAGATGGATGTAACAGGATATTGAGTTGTAAATCAGGATTTTGAATAACAATGGCAGCTTTTAAATCTGTTGGCCATATGTTGTCTTCAATGCAAACTCAATGCTCCGTGATCAAAGCACCCAGTTGTGATTAACCAGGACCTTTTCAATCCTCCTTATATTCAGTCGGCTTCCTACATACTATTACTCAAAATTATTTCTTCATATTTCTTTCTAATATACGTAAAGGCTTTTCTTTTACATCCAAATCAATCCAATTAACTTATATCATGAATATCTCTTTAAAAGTAACATTTCAGCATGTAGTTTTAAAGTGGAAAAGTAACATCTATTCAGAATAATGAAGATCATACTAAGTTTATTGACAAGAATATTGTGCGCCACTAATAGATAAAAACGTTTGCCCATACTAACAAACTCGTTCATCGATAAAAAAAGACTTATAAAATAGTTAATGTTAGCATGAATTTGATGATGGTTAAAAGCAGGTGGTGGTTATATGCACTAAATGCCATTTCAAAGGGCAAATATTTATGCCTCAAAGCCAGAAAACTAGGAAGTGTTTACATTTTTCATACACACTATTCCACCACTGGTGTGGTCGATGGAAACAATGTTCATTCCTGAAAGGTTTTTCCAGGAGTAGGCCCTGTCTATGTACAATGAAGATGACAAACAGCTGGAATGGTCATTTCAATATAAGACTAACAGAGCAACACAGGCGAGAGTTAACTTTTCTAAACTGGACATCATGGCACTTTGTTTGGATCATGTTAATTTTGGCTTCATGAAGCTGTGTGAAATGGGATAGGTTCCAACTGTGGACAATGGATGCCAATTTGATGGTCTGCATGTACAACCATGGAACCTGATGACACAAATGTTATCCTTCCATTATTTTAATTCATTTAATAAACAGCAACTTACATTATGAGCAGGATTTTCCAGCCCTTCCAGTCGGTGGGATCTTCCGGTCCCGTCAAAGGTGACTTCACCATGGTAGGTTCCCCCACTGATTGGACGGGTGAGCCACGTATTGGCGGGAATGGAAGATTCCACCGGTGGTCAATAATGAGCATCCTCCGCCGTGGAAAACACACTCCGGGGGGACTGGAAAATCCCGCCATATGTTAATGTAAGTTGTAATGTAAAAACATTCCAAAGCACTTCGCAGGAGCATCATAAAGTGAAGTATATGACACCAAGCCACTTAAGGAGACATTAGGCTAGATGACCAAAAACTTGGTCAAAAAGGTAGGCTTTAAGGATTGGCTTAAGGGAGAAAAGTGAGGCGGAGAAGTGTAGGGAGGGATTCGAGAGCTTGGGACCAACGCAATTTCAAGGCATAGCCATCGACGGTGGAACAACTAGTTTAAGTTTATTTTATTAGTGTCATAAATCAGCTTACATTAACAGTCCAATGAAGTTACTGTGAAAACCTTTAGTCGCCACACCCCGACGCCTGTTCGGGTACACTGAGGGAGAATTTAGCATGGCCAATGCACCTAACCAGCACTAAACTAAACTAAAATTAAGGATGCTCAAAAGGCCAGAATACAAAGAGGCCAACAGATATCTTTTTTTTATTCAGTCGTGGGACATGGGCGTCGCTGGCTGGCCAACATTTATTGCCCATCCCTAGTAGGGAGGGTTGTGGGTCTGGAAGAGGTTACAGAGATAGGGATGGGCAAGGCCATGGAGAAATTTGAAAACAAGGATGAGAATATTAAAATGAAAAACATTGCTTGACTGGGAGCCAGAGATCAGTGATGACAGGGGTGAATTAAGGGGACAGGACTTGGTGTGAGTGAAGAGACGAGCAGCAGAGTTTTGGATGTTTTAAGTTTACAGAGGGTAGACTGTGGAAGAGCAGCAAGCAGTTAATTGGAATAGTTGAGTTTCGAGGGAAGGAAGGGTTTCAGCAGCAGATGAGCTGAGACTGGTGTAAAGTCAGGCAAGGTTACAGAGGTGGAAATTGACAATCACAGTGATAAATATGCTTCAACTTGATTTTCCTACAGATTTTCAATAAGCCACTTTCAAGTATGGAATCACAGGCAAGTCTTCAAACGACATAAAACAAAACTCAATGATTTTCAATGTATTCATTAAAGTTTAAACTCTCTCAATTGGATCCCAAGCTAGCAACTCGCTCCCACCTGTCCTAGGGAAAACAATTTTATGTAGGACATAGGACATTGGTTAGCACTGCTGCCTCACAGCACTAAGGATCAGGTTCAATTCCCGGCTTGGGTCACTGTCTGTGCGGAGTCTGCATGTTCTTGCCGTGTCTGCGTGGGTTTCCTCCGGGTGCCCTGGTTTCCTCCCACAGTCCGAAAGACATACTGGTTAGGTGCATTAGCCATGCTAAATTCTCCTTCAACGTACCCGAACAGGCACCGGAGTGTGGCAACTACGGGATTTTCACAATAACTTCACAGCAGTGTTAATGTAAGCCTACTTGTGACACTAATAAATAAATTTAAACTTTTTTTTAGTGGATTAAAGTGAATACATTTCTCCAGATGTCTCACGACATAATGAGTATATGTTAAAAATATCTCTCTAATAATTCTCTCTTGATTTTTCTGCAGCTTATTCTGATCAGACAGAATACTGATTGCTCACAAAATGGCCAAATTATTTCACCTTGTGGTCCTGGGAATCTTTCTGGAGTGCAGGAAAATTTTCAGTCATCAGCAGACCTTGCCACGTGTGGGCCTCACATTTGAAGGTAAGTGCAAAATATTGAGAGTATAAATTCCGACGTTCAGCGATGTTAAATACCCACTTCCTGATGATGTGTTGGGCTTTTCATTGACAAAGCAGCAATATTGTAAAAGAAACTGAAGAAAGGTGTGCCTGTGTGCTGTAGAATAGACACAGCTGTGACTACATTTTTGTTGAAGTTACTGAGGTCAAATGGTCCACAGGCGTCTAATGCAGTCCTTTTTTTGTGTGCAAGCAAGTAAGAAAGTTCTTCAGCGTATCGGCAGATCGGATGTTGGTTAATTAGGCGCTAAGTGAGTAGTAAAAGGATTATTTGTTCAGCAAAGAAAATTTTAAACAGCATCAATATTTTCCACACTGACGAAGGGTCATTCGGACTTGAAACGTTGGTTCTATTCTCTCTCCAGAGGTGCAGATTTTCATTTTTTGGTTCAACATTTTGGCCAGAATTTTATGCCCCCCCCCCCCCCACCCCCTCCCCCCCGCCACGGAGCAGGCGAGGGGCGGAACCTCGGGTGGGATTTTATGGTTTCGGGATGAGCGAGATCATAAAATCCCACCCTTTAAATGATTTGTTTATATGATCATTTGTAATTCTATCATATTCACTTCAACGGAAGAAATAGTTGCATGTTTGTATATTTGGGAATTTTATTCTGTGCAGCTGATAGAATCTGTATGTAAAGAGGCAGAATGGAACATTTTTGAGCTGAAATTTAGAAATCAAGAAAAGATGCACAATTAATTTGTTTTATGGCAAAAGAATTTACTTGCTTCCATTGGAACATCTGTTTTCACATTAAACAGCACCTGACTAGCTTACCATGTCTGAACGTGCATGGAAGAGGGACATTGTACTGAGTGACCAGCAAGAGAACATGGATGTCTCAGTGAGGAGAGGGAGCAAACCAGAGTTCCGATCCTCATAGAATCATAGAATCCCTACTGTGCAGAAAGAGGCCATTCGGCCCATCGAGCCTGCACCGACCACAATCCCACCCAGGCCCGATCCCCGTAACCCCACATATTTACCCTGCTAATCCTCCTGACATTAAGGGGCAATTTAGCATGGCCAATCAACCTAACATGCACATGTTTGGACTGTGGGAGGAAACCAGAGCATCCAGAGGAAACCCACGGGGAGAATGTGCAAACTCCACACAGACCTTCACCCGAGGCTGTAATTGAACCCGGGTCCCTGACTCTGTGAGGCAGCAGTGCTAACCACTGTGCCATCATGCTGCCATGCCATCCTGGACTGACTGGTTTTTTTTTGCAAAGGTTTTCTTGTCTTTTTGGAAACAATTATGTCATTAATTACCAACACCAACCAAACTCCGATATCTCGTTGATTGTCAATCCCGAATTCACAGCTGGGACTCTGGTCCAAGATCACCAGAGACGCGGAGTGAGGTATCAACCCTATATTGGGTTGACTTAGAGCCAGGAATGCTACCAGTCAGAAGCTATTCTGATTTTTTAAAACTTAGATTCAATGCAAGACTAAAACATTGTTCCTGATCAGTTGGGTTGTTGGCGAAAGTTCACCTGAAAATAATAAATTGGAAGGAATGTAAAATGTTGCTCTGATTTACGCAATGTATAACATTTATGAAATAAATCTGGTGAAGGTATTTGAGGATTGAGTCCACTTCCTTCGTGGACCTGCCATTTTGTGCCGCAATGTCCAATACAGAGGCATTCAGCAAATGTCAGTTATGAAGCTGTCAACAAACTTTGCTCTACTGAACTCCTGCAGATTGACATTCCCAGCCCTTCCATCAATTCGTAGAAATTTGAGGTGGCAAACTTGGAAATGTTGAGAGTACAGCAAATATGATGAACGTGAGTGCAAATCTCATGCTTCCCTGACACCTCCAATGTTCTGTGACTCAAATTATCAGTGCCCATGGATGAGAAATTGAACTTATGCCCAAACTGGGCGCAAAGTCGGCAGAGCCATTTCCCCACAGGCTTGCAATGATGGCCCAAACGGAAATAGAGTTTGGGTTTCATTTAATGTCACAGGCACCAAGCAGGCATCACACTTCAGCTCACCTCTGTGGAAAGGCAGTAAATCAGCATGAAATAGCCAGCAGTTAATAAGAACTTAGAACTGGGAGCAGGATTAGGCAATTCAGCCCCTTGAGCCTGCTCCGCCATTCAATACGATCACGGCTGATCGCATCTCGGCCTCAACTCCACTTACCTGTCCGTTCTCCATAACCTTTCACTCATTACTAATTAAAAATCTGTCTATCTCCTCCTTAAATTTACTCAATGTCCCGGCATCCACCACACTCTGGGGTGGTGAATTGCACAAATTCACGACCCTTTGAGAGAAGTATTTTCTCCTCATCTCTGTTTTAAATCTGCTACCCCTTATCCTAAAACTGTGACCTTCTTATTTTAGATTGCCCCACAAGAGGAAGCATCTGCTCTACATCGACTTGGTCATTACCTTTTATCATCTTATATACCTTAATTAGATCTCCTCTCATTCTTCCAAACTCTAGAGAGTATAGGCCTAAACTGCTCAATCTCTCTTCATAAGACAAACCCCTCATCTCTGGAATCAGTCCCATGAACCTCCTCTGAACTGCCTCTAATGCCACTACATCTTTCCTCAAATAAGGGAACCAAAACTGTGCACAGTACTCCAGGTACGGTCTCACCAATGCCTTGTATAGTTGCAGCAACACTTCCTTACTTTTATACTCTATTCCTTTAGCTATAAATGCCAACATTCCATTTCCTTTCCTTATTATCTGCTGTACCTGCATAACAGTTTTCTGCAACTCATGCACAAGGACACCCAGATCCCTCTGCACTGAAGCACCCCGATATCTCTCTCCATTTAGATAATAAGTTGCCTTTCCATTTTGCAACCATAGGATGCGGCGACTGGGGGATTTTCACAGTAACTTCATTGCAGTGTTAATGTAAGCTTATTGTGACACTAGTAAATAAACTGAACTAAACTAACCTCATACTTATTCATGTTAAACTCCATCTGCCACATTTTGACCCACTCACCTAACCTATCTACGTCCATTTGTAAATTTATAATTTCCTCAATGCAACTTACTATCCCATCTATTTTAGTGTCATCTGCAAATTTAGCTATAGTACCTTCTATTCCTGCACCCAAGTCATTAATATAGATTGTAAATAGTTGGGGCCCGAGGGCTGAACCCTGTGTCACCCCAGTAGTTGTATGTTGCCAACCAGAGAAAAAAAAATTATCCCAACTCTCTGCCTTCTGTCAGTTACAGTAAGAAGTCTCACAACACCAGGTTAAGTCCAACAGGTTTATTTGGTAGCAAAAGCCACTAGCTTTCGAAGCGCTGCTTCTTCATCAGGTTCGTTAGCCAGTCTTCCATCCAAGCTAATTACCCCTAACCCCATGTGATCTTACCTTCTGTGTGGCACCTTATCAAACACTTTCCTGAAGTCCAGATATACTACATCAACAGGATCCACTTGGCTTGTTACATCTTCAGGGAAGTCTAGCAAATTAGTCAAACACAGTTTACCCTTCATAAAACCATGCTGACTCTGATGGATTACATTTTTGACTTTCCAAATGTCCTGTTGTTACTTCCTTAATAATGGATTCTAACAATTTTCCAATAACAGACGTTAAACTAACTTGTCTATAGTTTCCTGCTTTCTGCCTCCCTTCATTTTTGAATAAGGGCGTTACATTAGCATTTTTCCAATCCACTGGAACCATTCCCACATCAAAAGAAATTTGGAATATTATAACCAATGGATTTGCTATTTCCACTGCCATTTCCTTTAATATCCTCGAATGTGGGACACTGGGCCCTGGGGACTTGTCTGCCTTCAATCCCAATAGTTTGTTGAGTACTATTTCCTTATTGCTGACGATTGGGTAAGTTCCTCTCTTTCTATTTACTCTGCATTACCTGTTACTATTGGGATAATACTAGTGCCCCCCACCATGAAACCTGAGGCAAAATATTTATTTAGCATCTCTGCCATTTCTGTGTTCCCCAGTATTAACTCTCCAGTCTCATCGTCCAAAGGATTCACTTTAGCTGATGCTTTAGATAATGTAGATATGCTTCTGCCTTTGAATGGAATCACTTACATGCTGGTAGCCTCTTGATTTCAATGGTATTGGAATGTGTGACTAGTTGCCTACATTGCAGCAGTCACTGCAATTCACTGTAATGATCAGACAAATGTTGAATATTGAGTTCAGTGTAAGTGTTATTGCTAAGTTCATATCAACAAATTTGAAGCAAGCAGTTTATTACCTTGATTTTAATTGCACAAGTTTTCAGTGAAATCGCTCCTCTAAAACACACCGATAGCAAACTGCAGGATGTTATTTCAGCCTCGGAAAGTTGGATTGACTTTCTTACCGTAACTAATGTGCACCCAGGGCTATTGCTCACTTTTCACTTGGTGTAAAGGTTTAGTGATCTGCCAACACGGTCAGAGCTAGCATTCCAGATATTTGGCAATCGATGAAAGCAAATGATTCAATCTCAGTAAACCAGGAGAGGAAACCTTAAGAGGATTGTGAGCATTGGAGGAATCTGAGATTGATTTGCTTCTTAAAGTCAGCCTTCCGAGAGGGTACAGAAGAGATTTTCTCTTAATGGCTCCAAAGATAGTACAGTTACACAGTTAGAGTGGACAAGCTGGGGTTGTTTTTCCTTACTGCAGGGAAAACTCAGAGGAGATTTGAGAAGAGTTGTGCAATATCACGTAGTTCAGGAAGATGAATAAAGAGAGACAGTTTTCAATTGGGGCATGAATTTAAAATATGAACAGAAAATGCTGGATGAACTCAGCAGGTCTGGTAGCATGTGTGGAGAAACAGAGTTAACGTTGTGAGTCTTCTCAGTGCCACAAGGACTCACAACATTAACAGTGTTCCTCTCTCCACAGATGCTGCCGGACCTGCTGAGTTTATCCAGCATTTTCTGTTTTTATTTCAGATTTCCAACATCTGCAGTATTTTGCTTTCATGGGCATGAATTTAAATGTGATCCACAAAAGAAGCAAAATTGACATGAGGAAAATCTTACCAGTACGAGTTCTTCGAATTGGGAATACATTGCCCGATAGGATGGTGGATACAAATTCTATAATTGATTGGCCATGCTAAAATTGCCCCTTAGTGTCCCGGGATGCATAGGTTAGAGGGATTAGCGGGTTAAATATATGAGGTTACGGGGATAGGGCCTGGATTGGATTGTTGTCGGTGCAGACTCAATGGGCTGAATGGCCTCCTTTTGCACTGTAGGGTTTCTATGATTCAACGATTCTATGAATAAGTTTATTTATTGGTGTGACGAGTAGACGAGTAAGCTTACATTAACACTGCAATGAAGTTACTGTGAAAGTCCCTTAGTCACCACACTCTGGCGCCTGTTCGGTTACACTGCGGGAGAATTTCGCACGGCCAATGCACCTGACCAGCACATCTTTCGGACTATGGGAGGAAACCAGGGCACTCGGAGGAAACCCACGCAGACATGGGGAGAATGTGCAGACTCCACACCAACAGTGACCCATGCCCGGAAATCGAACTCGGATCCCTGCCACTGTGAGATAGCAGTGTTAATCCATGGTGCGTGCCACCGTGCCACTTTCAAGAGGGAATTTGATAAATATTGAAGGAGAAAAAAAACTACAGGGATACTGGGAAAGAGCAGGGGAGTGAGACTTTTGCTAATGTTCTTTCTTTGAAAAAGTCAGTGCAGACTCAATGGGTCAAATGGTTTCCTTCTGTGCTGTACTGTACTATTCAGTGATTGTATGAACATTGTTGTACCATTTTAACTACACCGTAATACAACTGATGCTCTCAAAACAGTACAGCAGACATAATATACCTGTTCATAAGGAGCGTTACTGAAATAGGAGCTGGAGGCATATTGAACTGTGTGATTGTTACTCTGTTGAAATCACTTTCTTGTTTCCTAGCAGAATTCATCAAATGTATAATATTGCAACGGAATAACATTCAGTCAGTGAGAAGTAAACAGGTGCAAGTTGCAGAGCTATGTAAACAGTAAAGGAAAAAAATCCGCAGTAAATGTAGCTGGATTTGCCAATGTCAAGCTTCATAACTGTGCGGAAAGCCCAAATGGTTTTCAGTCACACCACTGCCAGGTGTTCCTCACAATGATGCCACTCCAGGCGGCCCTCGGTCTATAGTTTAATTTGTGATAGTTATATAAAGATGCCTATGAGGATAATTGCGCCGTTTTGCAAATATATTCACTTTCCTGGGTTTATAAAGTGGAAGCCGTTTTAAAAGCCTGTGCAGCCATTCTTAACGATTGTTTCGCAAGACTGCATGATTTTCTCAACTGCAAAGCAGTTCCCAGGCTCTTTGTAACTCCGCGATGGTGCACTGTTACCCAGTGAATAATGTTGCCATTAGCACTTGAACAGCCAACATTAAACAGATCTGCTTTGCATTTCCATGTGCCCATTTATTTCTCTAAAGGCACTTGTCATTTCACAGGGCTTTTGTAAGTATGCCACAGTCTAATTTCTATGCAAACATTAAATTAGGAAAATAGTCAAGGGTCACACAAATTCCAGGATTTTTTTTTCTCCATTAATCAATTAATTCATCCATTGCCACCTTGAAAAGGCAGGAATTTGAACTTATTTACAATCTGAATGTGTAGTGTGTCTTGATTGGAAATGCCCATTGTTTAAAATATTCAACTTCCATCTGGGTTGGCACCTGCCAGAGAGGGAGGCATTACCCACAAAGAATAGAAATAGAGTCGGCCAATGTTAATGAGTGCAGCTCTCATCCCTATTGTCAAGCTCAGGGTAACAAGTCACACTGCAATTTTCAGTTTCTCCTCTAGGATGCATACTTGAGTGATTGCAAGATCTTCTGATCTTAAACCCTGGATTCAACCTTCCCGTTAGGCATTAAACAATCTAATTTCACAAAATCAAATATCCCTGTGCAACTTTGCAAGCCCTCATATTTTGGCCTGGTACATTTGTATGAAAAATGTACCTTTTTTCTATATGCTGCATCATTGGTAGAGTATATCAGAGAAACATGATGATTTGATTAATCTGGGACTCGAGATGAACAACTTTCTGATTCTTTGACAAACTACGCTGATGTTTGTCTAGAGAAAGAAAAGGTCAATTGTATTTAGCTCATGTTATATGTCGAGGGAACCTGAACATATGAATTCGGAGCAGGAGTAGGCCATTCGGCCCCTCAAGCCTGCCCTGCCATTGGATATGCTCATGGTTGATCAGATTATAACTTCAACTCCACTTTCCTACCTACCCTTTAACTCCCTTGTTAATCAATAATTTATCTACCTCTGCCTTAAAATATTCAGTGACCCTCCCTCCACTGCTCTCTGGGGAAGAGAATTCCATAGACCCATAACCCTTTGAGAGAAGAAAATTCTTCTCATCGCCATCTTAAACAGGAGACACCTTATTTTTAAACTGTGTCCCCTAGTTCTAGTCTCTCCCACAAGGAGAAACATCCTTTCAGCATCCACCCTGTCAAGTCCTCAGATCATATATGTTTCAAATATAATCAACTCTCAGTCCTCTAAACTCCAATGGCCCAACCTGTCCAACCTTTTTCATAAGATAACCCCTTCATCCGAGAAGTCAGTCACGTGAATCTTCTCTGAACTGCTTCTAATGCAATTATGTCCTTTCTCAAATGAGGAGACTTAAACTCTACATGCTGCTCCAGATGTGGTCTCACCAACACGCTGTACAATTTTCTTATTATTCGTGGGACACGGGCGTCGCTGGCTGGCCAGCATTTATTGCCCATCCCTAATTGCCCTTGAGAAGGTAGTGGTCAGCTGCCGTTTTGAATCACTGCAGTCCATGTTGTGTGGGTTGATCTCCAATGCCGTTAGGGAGGGAATTCCAGGATTTTGACCCAGCGACTGCGAAGGAACAGCAATATATTTCCAAGTCACGATGGTGAGTGGCTTGGAGGGGAACTTGCAGGTGGTGGTGTTCCCATTTATCTGCTGCCCTTGTCCTTCTAGATGGGAGTAGTCATGGATTTGGATGGTGCTGTCTAAGGATCTTTGGTGAATTGCTGCAGTGCATCTTGTAGATAGTACACACTGCTGCTACTGAGCATCGGTGGGAGAGGGATTGAATGTTTGTAGATGTGGTGTCAATCAAACAGGCTGCTTTGTCCTGGATGGTGTCAAGCTTCTTGAGTGTTGTTGGAGCTGCACCCATCCAGGCAAGTCAGGAGTATTACATCACACTCCTGACTTGTGCCTTGCAGATGGTGGATAAGCTTTGGGGAGTCAGGTGGTGAGTTACTCGCCGCAGTATTCCTAGCCCCTGACCTGCTCTTGTAGCCACTGTGTTTATGTGGTGGGTCCAGTTGAGTTTCTGGTCAATGGTAACCCCAAGGATATTGACAGTTGGGGATTCAATGATGGTTACACCATTGAATGTCAAGGGGTGGTGGTTAGAGTGTCTCTTATTGGTGATGGTCATTGCCTGGCATTTGTGTGGGCGTGAATGTTACTTGACGCTTGTCAGCCCATTCCGGATAGTGTCCAGATCTTGTTGCATTTGAACATGGACTGCTTCAATATCTGAGGAGTCGCGAATGGTGCTGAACATTGTGCAATCATCGGCGAACATCCCCACTTCTGACCTTATGATGGAGAGAAGGTCATTGATGAAGCAGCTGAAGATTGTTGGGCCTAGGACACTATCCTGAGGGATTCCTGCAGAGATATCCTGGAGCTGAGTTAACTGACCCTCCACAACCACAACCATCTTCCTATGTACCAGGTATGACTCCAACCAGCAGAGAGTGTGCCCCCTGATACCCATTGATTCCAGTTTCGCTGGGGCTCCTTGATGCCACACTCATTTGAATGTGGCTTTTATGTCAAAGGCTGTCACTCTCACCTCACCTCTGGAATTCAGCTCTTTCGTCCATGTTTGAACCAAGGCTGTACTAAGGTCAGGAGCTGAGTGACCCTGGCGAAACCCAACCTGGGCATCACTAAGCAGGTTATTGCTGAGCAGGTGCTGCTTGAAAGCACTGTTGATAACCCCTTCCGTCACTTTGTCCTGCTTTTTGTGTATAGGGCATACTCTGAGCAATTTTCCACATTGTTGGGTAGATGCCGGTTTTGTAACTGTATTGGAAGAGCTTGGCTAGGGGAGGGACAAGTTCTATTGTCTTCAGTATTATTGCTGGAATGTTATCAGGGCCCATTGCCTTTGCAGTATCCAGTGCCTCCAACTGTTTCTTGCTATCACGTAGAGTGAATCAAATTGGCTGGAGACTGGCATCAGAGATGCTGGGGCCGCTGGAGGAGGCTGAGATGGATCATCCACCCGGCACTTCTGGCTGAAGATTGCTGCGAATACTTCAGCCTTATCTTTTGCACAGATGTCCTGGGCTCCTCCATCATTGAGGATGGGGATATTTGTGGAGCCTCCTCCTCCAGTGAGTTGTTTAATTGTCCACCACCATTCTCGACTGTATGTGGAAGGACCGCAGAGTTTAGATCTGGTCCGTTGGTTGTGGGATCACTTAGCTCTATCTATCACTTGCTGTTTTTGCCATTTGGCATGCAAGTAGCCCTGTTTGGTAGCTTCATCAGGTTGACACCTCATTTTTAGATATGCCTGGTGCTGTTCCTGGCATGCCCTCTCCATTGAACCTGGGCTAATCCCCTGTAGCAAAACTTCCCAACTTTAATATTCCATTCTCCTTGCAATAAACAACGACATTCCGTGTGTATTCCTAATCACTTGTTGTACCCGCATGCTAACATTTTGTGAGTTATGTGCCAAGACACCCAGATCCCTCTGTACCTCAGAGTTCTGCAATCTCTCTCCAATAAAATAATATGCTGCTTTTCTATTCTTCCTGCCAAAAGTGGACATATTCATATTTTCCCACATTACACACCATTTGCCAAATTTTGGTCCACAAATTTAACCCCCTATTTATATCCCTTTGCAGACTCCTTGGGCGAGATTCTCCGGCCTCCCAGCGATATTCTCTCACCAGCAGGAGGTGGCGCATTGTTAGCTAGTGACGGGATTCTCCGGTCCCGCACTGTCAATTCCCATTGACGTCACCCCACGCCGGGGGGGGGGGACCCGCAGATGGGGTGTGCACTGCCGGCGGGACCAGAAAACCCCACCGGCGTGAATGGCCAGAGAATTCCGGCCCATATGTCCTCTTCACAACTTACCTTCCTACCTATCTTCGTGTCATCAGCAAATTTTGTAAGCACGCATTTGGCCCCTTCATCCAAGTCATTGATATAAATTATAAACAGCTTAGGCCCTAGCACTGACCCCTGTGGCAGTCCACTCAATACATCCTGCCAACCTGAGGTGAAAATCAATCTTTTTCCGAATCCTTTTTCTATATTCTTATGTTTCCATGACAAGCAGATAATTACAGGAAGGTTGAGGCAATTTAAAAATAATTCCCTGGGAGGAGTGCTAATTCGTGACCCATAAACTTTGATAGATTTCCTGCTGCATTAAAAATCAAATTGAGTGAAATAGAAATATATAAATCTCCTGCACGGTGAAAGTGGCATGTCAATATTCTTCACTGTTACTCTTGCAAATTATTTTGAAATTGAAATTGATGAAACAGCGTTCTCCCCGCAAGTTAGAGATTCTTTATTTGGTGCTGAAATACTTCATAAAGTAGCCCCAGTTTGGAAAAAACAATTGTAATCAATAGCAGCAAGTAGATACAATGGTGCAATGCATATCACACCTTATTACTTCTTGAGCTGTATACACATGACTGCGACCACAAGCTGCAGTCAGAATGGAGCCAGTGGGGTAAGGTTGGAATTATAGAATCAAGAATTTTCACCTATTCCGGTTCTTTATTTTCCCGGATCCCACATGTACTTCCTGCTAAGAACTATTTTGGTTCAACTTTTTATTGCAGTAATTCAAGTCCAATGTGTTCATGTTATGTTTCCTTTCATTCATCCAAGTCACTGTGGTTTCTTGCAAGTTTAGTTCACTCTTTCCCTCGAAGAGGAGAAATCATAGAATTCCTACAGTGCAGAAGGAGTCTGCACCGACTCTCTGACAGAGCATCTTAACCAGGCCCCAACCCCTGCCCTATCCCCATAATCGCACACGTTCACCCCTCTAATCCCCCCAACCTACAGGTCTTAGGACACTAAGGGGCAATCCACCTAACCTGCACACCGTTGGACTGTGGGAGGAAACTGGAGCGCCCGGAGGAAACCCATGCAGATACAGGGAGAATGTGCAAACTCCACACAGGCAGTCACCCAAGGCTGGAATTGAACCTGTGTCCCTGGCACTGTGAGGCAGCAGTGCGAACTACTGTGCCACCATGCTGCCCAATCAGGATCGTCACTAATGTCATCTACCTTACACCAAATTTCTCCTTGTAGTATTTTAACATGGGCATGAGCAGTTCAAACACCTGTATAAGTAAAGCACTGAAAGGAATCTGATCAAAGCAAGTAAATGATCATAAGAGCATCAATCAGACATTTCACATAAAAATTGTGACTTCTTGTTAATTGATTTTGGTATCAAAAACAAGCAGTTAGTTTGGACTGGTCTGGATTAATTTCAGCCCAATCCCCCATCCTGGCGTTTCGCCCATTCCAAATGGCAACAATGTCAAAGGGACCAACGACATTACGCATTGTCATAATGGCTTCTAACTTTTTTTTATACTTTTCCAATTCAATCAAATCAAGTCCAATTCAGAGTCTCAACAAGTTGAGACATTTACAATCCAAGCTGACAAGACAGGGCCTCCACTCCTGTCTTGGGCCTGATCTACATGAGCCAAGCTGATTGGAGTAGGTGCAGACTCACCGCCTCCAAGGCTTGATTTCATTTGCATCTTAGCCAAAAGGCCGAGATGCCACTTTTAAAAATTGCTTCAAATGAAGCTTAAATGTAACCTAATGACCTCAACCAAGTGCAGCCTGTCCATACTGCACATTCTCCTCGTGTCTGCGTGGGTTTCCTCCGGGTGCTCCGGTTTCCTCCCACAGTCCAAAGATGTGCGGGTTAGGTTGATTGGCCAGGTTAAAAATTGCCCCTTAGAGTCCTGGGATGTGTAGGTTAGAGGGATTAGCGGGTAAATATGTAGTGATAAGGGGGTAGGGCCTGGGTGGGATTGTGGTCGGTGCAGACTCGATGGGCCGAATGGCCTCCTTCTGCACTGTAGGGTTTCTATACTACACTTGATCTTAGCCAAAAGGCCGAGAAACGGTTAGCAAAAGCAATCGGAAGATATTGATGGTTTTGGTGTTGATATTTTCACCCACATTTCCAAGTGAAAGGAATCCTGTTTGCCTGTACTGGAGTGCAAGGTTACTAAAGGTCAGCCGATACAATTCAAGAGCCAACATATTGTTTGAGAACTTCCTCCACCGCAGTGCACGCAATGACTGCTCACCGTTTACACAAGGGACTTGTTGAGTAAGAGCACATGACATCAAACTCAACAGGAACTCAACTCAAGCTCAATCGCAACTCATGGGGAAGTTTCCATGGAGGAGGGATGTGATACAGGGGGAAAAATAAGAGCTTGAAAATTATAATAATTTTGTTTTAAAAGCCCATGATTCATTGTTGCAGTTTTCTAAAATTCATTCATGGGACATGGGCATTGCTAGCTGGCCAGAACTTATTGCCCATCTCTTGTTGTCCTTGAGAAGGTGGTGGAAGCTGCCATCTTGAACCGCTGCAGTAGTTTTTGATACAACTGAGTAATTTGCTAGGCCATTTCAGAGGGCAGTTGAGAGTCAACCATGTTGCTGTGGCTCTGGAGTCACATGTAGGCCAGACCGGGTAAGGATGGCAGATTTCCATCCCTAAAGGACATTAGTGAACCAGATGGACTTTTCTGACAATTGACAATGGTTTCATGGTAATCAGTAGATTATTAATTCCAGATACTTTTTATTGAATTCAAATTACACCATCTGCCCTGGCAGGATTTGACCCCAGGTACCCAGAACATTAACTGAGTTTCTGAATTAATAGTCCAACGATAGTACCACTAGGCTATCACCTCCTGCTTGCATCAATGTCATCTCATATCTATTTTAACATAGATGCAGATTTTCCCCAGAGTGCTGAGCCTCTCCATCATGGGGAAAATAGCAGAACTGCCTGAAAATCCAAACTCCTGCCCCTTCCAATTTTTGCGGGAATGGGAATGGAGGCGTTTTGTGCGTTTGCTCATTTTACAGAGGCAGTTGATCATTTAAATCAGCAGCTCCAGTCAGATTTTGGTATCCTGCGAGTGTGGAACCAAAATGTGTGCAGAGTAGACCTGGTAAGATCAGATCTGAACTTGGCCTATCTCTTTGGATAACCAGAGATAACCTTTGAAGAAGTAGAGTGCCCCTGTGAAATTTTCTTTAAAACGTTATTCACAGCCTAGAAGTGGCACAAAAAAAATTCCCTGAATCCAAGAAAGTAGGAGGATGTGAAATGTGTAACCACACTAAATGCATTAATGCTTGAAGTGAGATGGTGCCCTTTGCTCTGGCACACTCCTACAAAGTGCCCATCAGGTGAGGTTGGTGGAGCTGGCTGCTGGTATGTAACAGTCGTCTATTCCAGTGACTGCTGTGCCAGCAGTGTGACCATCCTGTTAAGGATACACAGCTCCTCATGTTTCCCATGGATGCCAGCACTCATACTCTGAGCAGACTGATCCAGATCACTGAGGGAGGCGTGCACTCTTTCCTGGCAGATACGCTGCTCTCGCATCCACCCCAAGTGTTGCTGCTGGTGTCTCTCTGTGAGACTGACCAATCCTTCATGCTCAGAGTTCATGTGTTTGAGCCACTGGGACAAGTGACGGTAATGGGTTCCTCCATTCGCAGTCCTAGAGATCCCACTGCCTCAGGGAACTCTGTAAGAAGTTTCACAACACCAGGTTAAAGTCCAACAGGTTTATTTGGTAGCAAATACCATAAGTTTTCGGAGCGCTGCCCCTTCGTCAGATGGAGTGGATATCTGTTCTCCAACAGTGCACAGACGCAGAAATCAAGTTACAGAATACTAATTAGAATGCAAATCTCTACAGCCAGCCAGGTCTTAAAGATACAGACAATGTGGGTGGAGGGAGCATTCAACACAGGTTAAAGAGATGTATATTGTCTCCAGACAGAACAGCTAGTAGATTCTGCAAGATCAGGGGGAAAGCTGTGGAGGTTACTGATAATGTGACATAAATCCAACATCCCGGTTTAGGCCGTCCTCATGTGTGCGGAACGCTACGACAACGGATGAATGAACACCGCTCGACAATCACCAGGCAAGACTGTTCTCTTCCTGTGGGGGAGCACTTCAGCAGTCACGGGCATTCAGCCTTGGATCTTCAGGTAAGCGTTCTCCAAGGCGGCCTTCACGACACACGACAGCGCAGAGTCGCTGAGCAGAAACTGATAGCCAAGTTCCGCACACATGAGGACGGCCTAAACCGGGATGTTGGATTTATGTCACATTATCAGTAACCCCCACAGCTTTCCCTCTGATCTTGCAGAATCTACTAGCTGTTCTGTCTGGAGACAATACACATCTCTTTAACCTGTGTTGAATGTTCCCTCCACCCACATTGTCTGTACCTTTAAGACCTGGCTGGCTGTAGAGATTTGCATTCTAATTAGTATTCTGTAACTTGATTTCTGTGTCTGTGCACTGTTGGAGAACAGATATCCACTCCATCTGACGAAGGGGCAGCGCTCCGAAAGCTTATGGTATTTGCTACCAAATAAACCTGTTGGACTTTAACCTGGTGTTGTGAAACTTCTTACTGTGCTTACCCCAGTCCAACGCCGGCATCTCCACATCAGGGAACTCTGCCAGATGCCCAAACATCTGCTGCTGATTATCAAAATACTGTGCCCCAAAAGGTGAGCCCTGAGGCTGCTTGGTTCTGTTTACTGCAGCATCCTCTGAAGGGGAAGTATCTGACTCTGAGACCTCTTGTTCTCTGATGCAATGACTTTCATCCTGTGCCACTGGCTCTAAATGTGCAACACATCCCTCGAAATGCTTGGATCTGTGTTGGCGGAGTGTAAGTGTGATGTGAGGCTGCCACATCAACATCTTTCTCTCTCTCTCCTCTTGGTTGCCAAGAGATGGTCTGGCCTGGGAGGGTGAGGGAGCAGAGCTGGGATCTGTGTGAAACACAAAATAAGTTATTTAGAAATAGTCCTTTTTATTGTGAAAGCACTCTCTAATGTACACTCCCATTGCCTTTAACCATGATCACTCTTCCTTATGACACAACCCCGCCATTGCGCTTCCTCCCATGCCAACGTCCTCTTGTGCTCAGCGAAGTGACAGCATGTCCTCCACAATTATCACCATGTGCCAGGATGATTTCAACACCCCCTTTATCAGCTGCTGAGGCAGATTCACCAGCAGGCACCTTGGCAATCTCCATGGCCAGCTGTTCCATGGGATGGATGTATCTCAGCCAGGTTAGCTCACCCCCAGTCCAACTATCTCCTTAATATTCTTCATCCTTGTGGTGAACCATAGATGGTTACCACTATGGGTACTTGTACATATGTTACTCTTGTTACTGTTGGGGTTAGGGTTGGGGTGTTCCACCTGTTATCATTGTTTATGTGGTACACTCCGTTCAGCTCCGCCTTCTTACAGGAGTATAAAGGTCACTGCTACTTCCTAGTAGCCCTTAGTCTGGGATAGTATTGTTAAGTAGTGTGCTCTAATCTTGTTGTGAATAAAAGCCTTTATTCCCGGGTACGTCCTAGCCTCCCGTGTGAATCAATCGCGCATCAATCCTTTTTGACTGCAAATGCAACAGGTATTTAGGTGAGCCTGTTAGTGCAGAGAGGGATATCCTCACTGCGTCTGTGCATCACAGTGCTTATTCACATTTGTACTGTAAACACTTTGTTGTGAAACTCCACTGATACATTTTTTGGATGTTGGCAAGAAACATTTGCAGAGAGAGTGAGAATTCAGACCTCTCTTTCATTAAACAAAGTAATAAAAGTATGTATTGAAGTCGAAGAAAGATAATAAAACACTACATAGAACAATCTTGTACTTTGGTAAATTTACAGTAAGCACTTCATCCCTCAAAGGCTGAAAACCCAAAAGTATCTCTTTCCCCTGTAATTCTAAACTCTGCTGAATCCTTCATTTCCCAAATGACAACCATAAACCAATTGGTCAAATCTAGCCAGTGATTACCACATGGTACAGCTTAAGTGACCAGGACTTGGGAATGGTCTTTGGTTCAGCAAAGAAAATGATCTTTTGCACAAACTGACTTTTGCCTTCAGCACTTTATCTCTAGCTGAGCTGTTTCCTAAGGATGGCTTCCCCTCTCCTCTGCTCTCCTGCTACCTTCAGTCCCTTAATCTCTGGCTGAACTAGTTCCTGGGGATGGCTACCTCTCTCTATCTTGCTGCTGCTTCCTCAACACCTCATTTGCAGCATTGACAGTCACTTGGCAATGCTGTCTCCTCCAAGGCATTTCAAGGAGGAGTGACTTCACCTCTCTCAAATAGGCCTTTCTGAGGCCCTGCTTATATCTATGCCCCAGTTGCCCAACTTGAGCCGGGTCAGCCTCCAACCCCTCAGTATCTCCAGGGTTGCCCGGCCCAACTCGTATTCCAGGCACCCCCCCCCTCCCCCCCCCCGGACTGAAAATGGGAAACTTGGTCAGACATTTTTAGAGGTGGGGTTCATGGAGCCAGAACACTGCTGTCTCTGTACAACCAACCCGGGAGCAAAAATCTGCATTAAAAATTGATAAGAATGGCCAGGAGGGTAAAATTAGACACAACAGCTGGTGCATTATTGGACTGTATGAACAAGTGTTAAAGTAGATGTGCATCACAGGTACAAGTGAATATGGGCTTTCTGATGCATAAAATCATCTGAAAAATATACTTCTGCTCTGAAATTCAAGGTTATTCCAGGAACTTAATATTTCTAGCAAGAAATACATCCAGCTTTGCTGATTTCTCAATATTAATAGGCAGAATTGACCTGCATCAAGATATCTTTAAATATTTTCTGTTCTCTATGCGTGGGCCATTCCAGATAAGTGATGCCAAACTTTTAATTTGTCCTACCTTAGTCATCTTCACATGGATGTGTACTGATTCTCCATAAGAGTGTCCAATAGCCAAGCACAGGAATGCAAATGTTAGTGCTCTATGGGAATTGCATCGCACCGGTTTCCAGATCCCAGTTGCTTTACGTTTTGATATTTTTCACGTTATTTAATATGAATGCAGTAACTCTTGGGAGTGTGCAAATAACAATTACACAGCGGATCGTATAACCGAACTTAGCTGGTTTCAGTGTTAAACCCTGGCAGGCCAGAAATTCATTTTGTTGTTTAAATAGATGATGCATGCCTTGGGTGTACAGGTGCTGACCTTAAAGTAAAATGTTAAACAAGGCTGGCTCAGGCAGATATTAGTGATTTTAAGGCACAATTTCAAAGTGAACAAGGAGCTCTTCTGGCTCATGTTCTTCCTTCAAACAAAACAACCAACTAATTTGTCATTCACATCATTGTTCCTTATGGGACCAACGTGCCTGACCTGTCGACTCCCAGTACAACACACAGTTATTCATCGTACATGAAACATTTTGAGATATTTCTGAGAAGGGATAAGTGAATACAAATTGCACGAAAGTATCAGTACCATACATATGTGTGCGCTAAGCATTAAATGTAAAGATTTATGCATCTTTATGGCACGGTGGCACAGTGGTTAGCACTGCTGCCTCAGAGCGCCAGGGATCCGGGTTCAATTCCCAGCTTCGGTCACTGTCTGTGTGGAGTCTGCACCTTCTCCCTGTGTCTGTGTGGGTTTCCTCCAGGTACTCCAGTTTCCTCCCACAGTCCAAAGATGTGCGAGTTAGGTGGATTGGCCATGCTAAATAGCCCCTTAGTGTCAGGGGGACTAGCTAGGGTAAATGCATGGGGTTATAGGGATTGGGTGGGATTGTGGTTGGTGCAGACTCAATGGGCCAAATGGCCTCATTCTGTACTGTAGATTCTATGATAAATCACAGCCAAAATATCATCTTGAGCAAATGCAGATAAGTTGAGTTCCTTTCTACCTAGAAACACACCAGACTCAGCTATTGAATAAACAATACCTCTTATTTCTGCTTGAAATCACAAGTTATTGATGGCTTCAAATAACATTGCCCTTCAGTCAATGCAGCCCCTGGTTTCCCGATCAGTTCATGTCTCTTGTTTCTCAGAGAAACATCCCAAATGCCTCTCAGTGTCCCAGCAAAATAGTTCCTTCTGCTCAATGGAATAGTCTCTCATTTGGAAACCAAGAACAGGATGTTGCTTATTGTTTTGGGAACGCAAAGCCATCCACCATTATGGAGTGGAAACCCCTCCATAAGGTGCTCTGTGACTGAAGCTGTCATCAAGTAGACATGGGACATTGTGTGGGGCAGGGGATGGTGTCTCAGAGTCTGGCTGGAGCATTGGCCCCCTGGCCTGTCACTCGGAGGCTGCTTACTGATAGCTGCTGTGCTCCCGACGCCATGGGTAGCCGCATGGCTGACTGACAAATTCCATTGGACCTCTGTCATTACTGGCTTTAAATTACTGCTAGTAGCTACCCACCACTTGTGGGCAGTTAGTCCTTCCACCCTCCTGTCCTTGACTCAAGGAAAATAGCTGAAAGCAGGATGGTGCCAGTAAAGCAGCACGCTGGCTGATGTCGCAAAAATGACATGCCCGCTTGTCTCAGCCCCTTCCCCATATCAGCATGGAAATCTGCTCCAAGTACCTTTGGTCTCCTAATCGCACAGGTTTCCAATTGTTACACCACGCAGCCAAACTCTCTCCAGTCCATTCAACTTCATAATTCCCTCTTAACCTTGTTAAAATTCTGCGTTTCTATTGATTCTTTTTGTTTTATTAAGTCTTTATGAGTTCAACACAGTATGGGGCCTGGCCTGAACACCACCCACTCACCCTTTCCATGCTTGCTGAGTGTAGATCCACTTTCTGGCTCTGTGCTGAGGCATGAATCATTAACACTGAGAGGATATTCTATGCCTGCTGCACATTACCACTGCAGTCCTATTTGTGATTCAGTTGAAAATGACCCAGAACAAATCTTGTCAGCTGAGCACATGTTCTACTTATACGGTAGAGCACACCCTGTTGGAAGGATTCCTATCCTAATAACAAATCTGAACAGTGACACAAGGCAAAACTTTCGAGAGAGAATTTTCTAATACGGACCTCACCCAGAGTATTGTACAACTGTTCACATATTAAAACTTTTTCTGCATGTGTGGCTTGTTCTATTTTATGGACTCAGGTTACGCAAGTAATAATTAATACAGCAATCCAAATTTTGAAAAGTGTGTGGTCTTTCTGAGCAGCACCTTGTTATGAAGGTTGAATCAGTTCAATTGCAGGAACCCTCGTCATCTGATAATGTTTCTGAAAAGTGAATGTAGAGCCTTTTCCCTCAAAAATGTTCCTACAAGACTCAGAAACGGTTGTGAAACTAAACTATAACTTGCACTCTTTTCATAGAATCCCTACAGTGCAGAAGGAGGTCATTCGGCCCATCGAGCCTGCACTGACAACTATCCCATCCATACCCTATCCTTGTAGCCCCACATATCTACACTGCTAATCCCCCGACACTAAGGGGCAATTTAGCATGACCAATCCATCTAACCCGCACATCTTTGGAGTGTGGGAGGAAACCGGAGCACCCGGAGGAAACCCACGCAGACACGAGGAGAATGCGCAGACTCCACACAGACAATCACCAAAGGCTGGAATTGAATGAACCCAGGTCCCTGGTGCTATGAAAAGTTTATTTATTAGTCACAAGTAAGACTTACATTAACACTGCAATGAAGATTCTGTGAAATTCCCCAAGTCACCACACTCCGGCGGTGCCTGTTCTGGTCAATGCACCTAACCAGCACGTCTTTCAGACTGTGGGAGGAAACCGGAGCACTCGGAGGAAACCCACGCAGAAACGGGAAGAAATGCAAACTCCACACAGAATGACCCAAGCCGGGGAATTGAACCTGGGTCCCTGGCGCTGTGAGGCAGCAGTACTAACCACTGTGCCACTCAAAATATGGGAGAATATATTCCCTTTGCACAGCTTTCTTGGCTGTGCTTGCTCTGATTTTGAGATGGCATTGGCTGGCAATGTTTACAAGATGCAGGCCTGGGGGGTTTGGTAGCTTTGTCTCTGCGCTGGAATTAATTGCCATTGTCAACAGGTTTATAGTTCAGTATTTCAAAGTTCCAGCCTTTAAAGTCAGCGTAGCGTTTGTGCATATCAAAAACCTCCATCGTAAATTGTTGGCAAATATCCTCTGCTGAAGGTAGCCATTGGATTTGTCATCAGCCTTAGATGATTTCTTTGATGGATATTTTGTCCACATCAGTCGGAACCGGGGGCAGCACAGTGGCAGAGTGGTTAGCAACTCTGCTTCACAGCACCAGGAACCCGGGCTCAATTCTGACCTCAGGTGACTGACTGCCTGTGTGGTGCTTGCATGTTCTCCCCGTGTCTGTGTGGGTTTCCTCCGGGTGCTCCGGTTTCCTCCCACACTCCAAAGTTGTGCAGGTTAGATGGATTATCTATGGTAAATTGCCCCTTACTGTCCAAAGATTTGTATGTTGGGGGATTAGTGAGGTAAACACATGGCGTTACGGGGATAAGAGCTGGGTATAGGTGCTCCGTTGGATAGTTGGTGCAGACGCGAGGGCCGAATGGCCTCGTTCTGCACTGTAGGGATTCTATAATTCTATGAAGAGTCTAGCTGTTGTCTTCAGGAAAAGTTTATAATCATGGTCATGTGAAATCAGTTCCGCTGGTTTGGACTGGCCCGAGCACTGATGTGCAGAACACACTGGGGCCTCACGGGATTGGAGAATCACAGGGGAGGAGATTAGCGTGCTTAGCTTTGGGATTCACCCAGCCCCCACATCTTGACATACTCTGGGACCCCCACTCTGCATGGGTACAGAATATCCCTCCTTCTTTGGACCTTCTCCGCCAGGAACTCTTGTGCCATGTTCAATATCCTGTGTGCTCTCTTACTTGCTCGATGAGCTATTCTGAAAGGTGTTGCTGTGGGTCAGTCAGCACATTCCACACCTTCAGTGGAAGTGAGTGAGCAGATACCATGTCACTTGCTCCACAGTGTTAGGCTGTTAAATCTGCAAATTACTTGTTTCAACGTCTTCAGGGAAGATCAAATTATGGTTATCAGCAATGAGAACCAAAACCGTTGCCGAAATCTTATTGGCCTCTACACTGGTGGAATTTCATGGTCCTGCCAACGGCGTCCTCCCGCCGTGGGTTTCCTGGCAGCAAAGGGTGCATTCAGTGGAAAACACCATTGACAAGCGCGGGACCGGAAGATCCCACCGGCAACGGGCAGTGCGTCACCTATCGCTGCCCCGAAACAGATCACGGAGGAGGGAGGAAAATCCCCCCGTGTGTGTTTCATTCACACTTTCAAACAGTTGACCTTCATCCAGCACCAGCTCTCACCCTGGGCCAGATTCTCTGACCGAGCCCACAGCTGTGATTTTCCAGTCCCGCTGCAGTGAACAGAGATTTGGCTCAGTGCCAAGTTCTCCGTTCTCGCTGGCATTGGCGGTGGGGCCTGAACAGCTGAAGAATTCCAGCCCCTGTTCGCAAAAGAACTCCAGCGTCTCTGTATCATAGGGTAAATTTAATCATTGGAACATCAGTGTTGTTAATCAGAGATGTTGAGCTTAATTACCTGTCTCACCGATTCCCATTCCAGTTGAGCAGGGCTCAACTTTAGAGTGGAACTTTGCAAAATGTGTCTTTATAAGCCCTAAAGAAGATATAGGTGGGAAGATGGTTTAATAATTATAGTTTTCTGATTACAATTTACAAATTTATGGATATAGTATTCAGAAACTGATCATCCAAAATCAAATAGACGTTATCATAGAATTCCTACAGCATAGAAGGAGGTCATTCAGTCTGCATCAACCTGCTGACAGAGCATCTTACCGAAGCCCACCCCCACCCTTTCTCCATAAGCCCATGTATTTACCCCGCTAATCCCCCTAACCTATACACTTTGGGATATTAAGGGGCAATTTAGCATGGCCAATCCACCCAACCTGCACATCTTTGGACTGTGGGAGGAAACTGGAGCACCCGGAGGAAACCCACGCAGACACGGGGAGAACGTGCAAACTCCAAACGGACAGTCACCCAAGGCTGAAATCGAACCCGGGTCCTTGGTGCTGTGAGGCAGCAGTGCGTAGAGCACAGAAGAAAGTTTGCATCTCTTTATATCCCCACTGTCTGTTTAGAAAGTAGTAAGAAGTTTAACAACACCAGGTTAAAGTCCAACAGGTTTATTTGGTAGCAAAAGCCTGGTGGCTTTTGCTACCAAATAAACCTGTTGGACTTTAACCTGGTGTTGTTAAACTTCTTACTGTGTTTACCCCAGTCCAACACCGGCATTTCCACATCATGTTTAGAAAGTGACAGAATGAATGGCAACTTTCTCCCATTTAAACCAGTAAGTACTCAGATCTACTCAGTATGGTGGCCCTGGTTATATTACTATGCATTGTGTTTCTGTCACTGTTGCATGTAATGTTATCAGCATACATAATGGAATAAATTACCATCATCCACTACACAAGGACAAAATTAAACCACATTCATATTTTGTCATCTTAAGATGCTTTGTATAGTGGGGGTGAAGGGGGGGAGGAGGGTGGGTAAGTAAAATAGACACTGAGCAGCTCCAGGAACCCCAGGGTGAGGTGAGCGAAGGCGATATTGTTAGATGGGGGCAAGCGCAGGAAGAGCAGACAGTACAAACTGGGATTATAGGGCTGGAGAGTGCGGACCACAGGGAGTCAATAAGCCAATATGAGATCACAGTGCAAAATACACTGCATTTGTTAATATGCACATGGGTTGCCTGGTTTGACTTTTTAACCTCATGATTGCATGGTCTAGTATTAAAATATGAAATCTGGACATATAACAAGCAACTAATTACATAGATTTACCAGGGGTTTCCTGATAACAGCAGCAGTCACCATCCATTTTAAACAAAACACTTAATTTATACCTGCGCTGTATCTTGTGTCTTGTGCCAGTTAATTATGCGCTTAATAGTTTCCCCACCATGTGTTGCTGTGACAGCATAAAGAAGATGCAGGATATTTAATATAATTACGACCGTATTGACTTCAGCAGTATATTTGTAACTGCAATGAACTTGTGAACTGTCTGACACATGAGGCTAGGACTCACAGATTTTTCTGTGAATTAGCTCTCCTGTATAACGCCTCATTGGAATAGTCATTATTGTATTAAGGCCAAGCTTGAACATTTGTGCAATAAATGTGCAATAATTTGTGGGGGTGGCACGGTGGCACAGTGGTTAGCACTGCTGCATCACAATGCCAGGGACCCGGATTCAATTCCCGACTTGGGTCACTGAGTGGAGTTTGCACATTCTCCCCATTTCTTCGTGGGCTTCCTCCGGGTGCTCCAGTTTCCTCCCACAGTCCAAAGATGTGCTGGTTAGGGTGAATTGGCCATGCTAAATTCTCCCTCAGTGTACCCGAACAGGCGCCAGAGTCTGGCCACTCGGGGATTTTCATTGCAGCGTTAATGTAAGCCTACTTGCGACAAATAAATAAAAAACTAAAATTATTTAGAGTTCAAGTTTGGAGAGTTAAAACTAGTTTAGTGCCCAACGAGAGTTCAAAGCCTGATAATATTTATATTCCAATACCTCTGGAGTGAAAGCTGCCTGAACCCCTGAGGCTGGAGTTTTAAAGCTACGGTTCCTATCGGGTATATGATTTGTCTGCTTTTGTGTTACCAACGTCACTTCAAATTTCATCCCTGCTGAATTGATTTTGGCACAAGTTTAATTGGATATAAATAGGATGTTAACCCAGTTGAACCTGGCTACAGTTCAATTATTTTCTTTTTAATATGAGATTATCTTCTCCTCTCGACTA
This sequence comes from Mustelus asterias, assembly GCF_964213995.1. Taxonomy (NCBI): domain Eukaryota; kingdom Metazoa; phylum Chordata; class Chondrichthyes; order Carcharhiniformes; family Triakidae; genus Mustelus; species Mustelus asterias. The sequence continues at coordinate 56,918,698 of NC_135819.1, forward strand.
TTAAAAGGTATTGCTGTTAAAGTGATACGGCAACGAAGTGGAATATTATTACTTTTCAGATACAGGAGAACTGAGGCTTAGGAGGCTGTTGCAACACCAATCTGTTCAGGGAATCAGTGAAGAATTGCAGACGAAACTCCATGAACTCTCCGATGAGATGTGGCTTTGATATGCAATCCTTAATATCTGATATTCTGGAGGTGTTGTGCAAAGGCTCAGTCGTGTTACTTTGGATTTTTGACCCATGTAGAGCAACCAGGGCTTCAGATGTTGTTTCTAATCTACTTAAGTGAACTTGATGTTAAATGCATGCTCATTGAAGACAGCACTGAAACTGACAGGGTAGTAGGTGTGTGTACTCGTGTGCTGGTCAATGGGTGGGACAGGGTTGTTTGAATTTCAGGCGAGTAGGGAGATTGAGCCAGTGTAACAGATCACAGAGTGGCAGCAAAAAATAAAACATTTGGGGTGATAATCCGTTCCTCTCCTTTTCCTTGGCACCTGTCCCCAGTCTGCATCTTCAATTACCCCGGACTCTATCTCCTCTGTCCCGCCCCCTTCACTGCCTTTTTCCTCCATACATGACCCCAGTGTCCTCCTGTTAACTTCTCACAACTGTCTCATTGCTTTACCTTAACGCATGTTCCGTTGTTTTCACCAACCCAAATTGATGCAAATCCTTTCCTCCTTTCATAGTTCCCTATTCTTTGCCTTTCCCAGCTGCGTGGTGGAAAACTGGCAGAGAGTAGGCAGGAAACCTTAGGGAAATGAGGAGTGAAATGGAAGTAGAAGGCTTAAGTAGAAAAGGAGAAGAGATAACAAGGAAGAGGGACAAAGGAATGAGAGGAAAGAAGGGGACAGCTGTGAAAGGAGATGGCCAGCATTTAATGCCCCATCCCAAATTGCCCTAGAATTGAATGACTTGCTAAACCATTTCAAAGGGTATTTAAGAGTCAACCACATTGCTCTGGAGTCACATGTAGGCCAGACCAGATAAGGGTGGCAGATTTCCGTCCCTGAAGGACATTGGTAAAACAGATGGGTTCTTACAACTATTGGCAATAATTTTCATTCTCACCATCACTGGGACTAGCTTTAAATTGTAGTTATTTTTTAAACTTGATTGAATTTTAAATGTCACCGTTTGTCGTGGTGTGATTTGAACCCTTGTCCCCAGAGCATTTGACTGGGCTTTGGGATTACTTGTCCAGTGACAAGTCACTGGCTAAAATCAATGGGCGAATTAAAACAGCATATTTAACTCTCGTCCTATTTCAGCAGGGTAGATGGAGTGGATTGCTCCTAATTGCAGGAAGAATTCTGAAAAGTAACTTATCGTTTGGGGCACTTTGCATGGCGTATGAAACGGAGCCGGGTGATGCTTGGAGGCATGCTGCCAAAGGTTGAGGCCCTTAGAGGAATGACTCCCTTTCCTGTCTCATGTCCAAGTTCCACTATTTGTCTTGAAATTTGTTTCAATCCCAGCAGGTAACCACTGGCAGCAAAGACTGTTTGCAAATGTCGCAGTGCTTCTTTCAATGCCATGGAGATAAGCTCCAAGCGGGTTACATATTCACTTTCTAGTTGGCATTCCCTGGGCATGGAGCTGAGAAATGTTTTTTTAAGCGTGGAGACCGGGCATAAATTGTAGGAACCAGTGGCAGTTTGAGCATGAGAACCCAGGAGCTGGCATAAGGAAAGTGACGGAGCTCGCTCTGAGTCACAGTACTGAGCTAAATGTTTTAAAGTTTATTTATTAGTGTCAGAAGTAGGCTTACATTAACACTGCAATGGAGCTACTGTGAACATCCCCCAGTCGCCCCACTCGGGCGCCTGTTTGGGTACACTGAGGGAGAATTTAGCATGGCCAATGCACTTAATCTGCACGTCTTTTGGATTGTGGGAGGAAACCAGAGCACCCGGGGAAACGCACGCAGACACAGGGAGAACGTGCAGACTCTGCACAGACAGTGACCCAAGCCGGGAATGGAACTCAGGTCCCTGACACTGTGAGGCTGCAGTGCTAACCACTGTGCCACCGTGCCACCCCTGCATGTGTAACTCGACAACATTGTGTCATGCAATCACACCAGACTCGGAGGTGACAGTCAATGCAATGTATATCTCAGGAGCACTAGGCAACCATCACCACATATGAATGGAGCTACTCATTGATTTTCCAACACTTTGCTCCACTAATGAAAAGTTGGTATTTTTCTTTCTCTGTCGGTTTTCTGGTTAAAAACTTTGTACACTATAAAGGAAATTTGAAGGACGGGGTTGGTCACCAACAAACGCAGTGAAGTTTGTCTTTTCCATCTGCTTGCAATTTTATTTCGAGATTTTCACACATATTAATAGCAAAAGCAATTTTGTGCATCTTCTCATGATCTGATTTCTCTTGCCTTGTGCTGGGCACACATTAGCTGCACTGTGTAACCTGTGAGAGTTGAACTGGAGGCTGTTTCACACTCTTGAAGCAAAACAGACCTTATCCAAACACCAGCCAGCAGAGCAGTGCCCTGCTATCCAGCTGTGAAGAAAAGACAAAATACACTTTCAGCAACACTTTCCCCTGACAGTTTGCTCATAACATTGACAAAACCTTGGAAACGACTGAGCTAGACTCTATCAATACCCAATATTGTCTGGCACATGGGCGTTCTGTTACTTGTGTTTAATAGAGTAGTTATGTGACTTTCAATGAGTAATATCCTGTGCTGTGGAGTGTTTGATGTGGCAAAGAGTTATTGCCACCATAGGAAACGTTTGTTATGGAAAGGAAATGCATAACACCGTATATGTGAGAAATCATTACAAGGCCATAGGGCCAATTTTAACCCCAACTTGCCTGGCAGCATCTGACAGGTATTTAAAATGGTTTGTGTGCCGTACCCATACCCGTCCTACGCCCTTCTCTCAGGTTGGAATCTCGATCTGCTTCTCTGAGCAAGTCAGCGGAACAGCCATCGGAAGGTAATGGCGGCCATCTTTAAAGATATAGATTGGGCTCCAGTAATGACATTGGGGTCCTCCAGCAGTTTTGACTGGAGACCTGTGTGGAGAAGTGCTTGTGGCTTCCCCATCAGGCAAACCTGATAGCAAGAGGAGACAACAGGCCCAGAAGATACCCAAAAAATTGGACGTGTTCTCATTCATGTTGTTGACTCTGCCTGAATGAATCATGGAATCACTATAGTGCAGAAGGAGGCCATTTGGCCCATTAAGTCTGCAGCGACAACAATCCCACCCAATGCCCTATCCCTATAACCCCACGTATTTACCCTGCCAGTCCCCCTGACACTAAGGGTCAATTTACCATGGCCAATCAACCTAACCCACACATCTTTGGACTGTGGGAGGAAACCGGAGCACCCGGAGGAAACCCACGCAGACACGAGGAGAACGTACAAACTCCACACAGACAGTGACCTGAGGCCGGAATTGAATCCAGGTCCCTGGCGGTGTGAGGTAGCAGTGCTAACCACTGTGCCGCCCCTATGGAGTCAGGAAGAAGAAGAGGTTAATCTAGACATGGGAGGGAATTGGAGAATTTCCCCGCCTCCCCACCACTGAAATCGTAGTGGGCAGGCGGGTGAGGGGTGGATCTTGCAAAAGTCTGTTGACATCAGATGGGATTTTCCGGTTCTGGGATGAGTGCAGCTGGAAAATCCCATCCTAGATGTTAAACCGCAGAGATGTTACACAATAGTAACATTGCAATGAAACAAGCCAGGGGGTCAGGATTTTACGGCCCCGACCCCCTGGTGGGATATTACAGTCTGACTGAGCTAACTGGAGATTTAAATGGTTGGGCGCATCAGCTGGGAAAAGAAATGTCTCAGTAGGGTTGTAAGATCCTGGCCATGGTGACTTTGTTCCAATGCAGATTTGATAATAATAATGAGGAACTTTCAGTTCTGGTTTTTCTGTGAACTGTACTCGACTCATCATTACCCAATATTGCCAAATGATTTGGATCTGTGGCTTCAGCTCCCTACAAACCTCGGGGGACCCCTGCTCCAAAAGAATTTTCAACAATTCACAGGAAAACAATGCCATTCTGCAGAAAACAAGTCAATAACCGCAGAAAAATTCATTAATCTGATGACAGGATAGGAATCGTGTGACCTTTCAGATCAGTGAACTCAGTTTTTAACCTTGGGCAGTGCTGGTGAGATGACATTTATTTCCCATTCCCACTCAACCTGGGGGTGAATGCAAGAGTCAGTCAAATAATTTGGGAATTGAATCATGTGTAGGCCAGAGCAAATGGAGGTGGCAGGATCTCAACCCTGAAAGGTGGTGGGAGGGGGGATTTACAACAACCCAGCTGTTTTCATGTCTTCCCCCACCCCCCCAACCTATCCAATTACCAGGTTTACCGGAGTAAATATTTCACCGGAGCATTGACATTCTGTCGACCGGCAGCTTGTGTCTTGCTAGCAGTAGTCCAAAGCTAAATCCCAAGATTTAGGCTTTGCTGGGCCTCATGTCAACTTTGCTTCACTTCCCACCCAGAGTGGCGGTGGAGAGGGTGCTGTGGCTGTGTGGGCGCTTTATGATCCGCCAGCCCTTAGACACCCGCCAATTCCCAAGGAGTGGCAGGTAGGAATTTCAGGGCAGGACCGCATGTGGTCGTGTATTGTAAATAAGATTCCCCTCTGTTTCAGGCTGGAGCCTCAAATGCCTGCCTAGCTTTGCAGGTTAATATGGCGTGCGTTAACATCCCAGGGAATTAACCTGCTCATTTTTACTTGCCCATTTTCTGCCAGGAGACTTAAAATTGGCCCTTTCGCTTCGATTAACATCTGAAAATGAATGGTTCATCCAAACCACAGCAGGTATTTGTGGAGGTGGTGGTGTGTTACTGGTCACTCTGTGTCTACTGCACACACATGTTGATGTTCGGAGCTATGGATAGGGATGGTGGAGGCTCCAACTTTCTTCCCATCTCATAACTGAGCAGGAATCTCTCTGGCTGTTACCGCTCAACATTGGCTTGTCTTGGAAGGATTTGCAGGTTGATATTCAACCAATTTGGCTGCATTATGAACACCCCTTACTTGACCACCAAGTCCTAGGTTGGGACTTGACCCTGTTACCAGAGGCAACAATGCTATCCACTGCGCCACAAGACCTCCTTCTATAATTATTTAGGAATGCATAATTCCAAACTATTAACCTTCCTTTGATTTCCGAGTGCTGACTATCAAGTGCATTCCTGTGGTGTTTCCTTTTGATTTTTAAGACCAGCGAGTGCTGGCAATGTCAAAGCAGCAGCTTCTATGGTTCCAATGGTAATTCCAAGCATGCTGATCATTCAACAGGCTAGCAATAAGTATGATGAACCGCATTTGCATTTTACAAGGCAGCTGAGTGGGTTTTTAAGATTACTGCACCACTCTCCATGGAGGCAAGGGCAGTGTATACAAAGGGACAGCAGATGGAGTCGATGGTGCCATATAAAATGGGAGGAAAATAACAGGGAAAGATTGTGAAAGATTGCTGTTTGTTTTGTTCAATTATTTCAATGTTTACTTAACTTTGAGGATTAGATTTCTCTCTCCGCTCCACACATGCATGTTTTCAATCACATAACATCTGTATAGCCAATACTTTGTGAATTTCTCACACGGAGTAGGGTGGACAAGAATTATTGAAGTGTGCAGGACCTTTGCTTGAATTAGTCTGAATAAACTTACATATTATGCACTGTTTATATGTTTTCATTAAGTGCAATTTACAACCCTGACTCTGTGCAACATTGTCTTGCAAATACTTAACGTGATCATATAAAGCTCCCTTGACTGCTATTTTCACTGAGGCATTAAACGAGTTATTTTAACTGCTTCTGTTAAAATAATCAACAAAGGAATATGGTACAAACACAGAAAGCATTTATCCAATAATATGGTTCATTGTTATTTCCAAACTTCAGGCTCAAAGGCCTAATTCCAAAGATGCTGAAATAGTCACAATTTTTACTGACCTTTTATCGTGTGCAATGATATTTTGTGTTGTTTAAATAGCCGATGTATTCAGAAATGTTTCCATTACAAAAAAAATGTTTACAATTTTAAAATTATCATCCTTTTCACGGCCTTGTCTCTCCTTATCAGGGTAACCTTCTCCAGCCCTACAAACCCCAATCTCTATAAAGGAAGTATTTAACATCCCAGAAAAGGATGGGAAGAGAGTCAGGGTAACACTGAGTTGTTGAACATTGTGAAGGCTGATCTCAACCAGTCGCACACATTGTCCAGTTTAATCACGGTGGGATTGGGAGCCTCTGGAGAAGCAGGTCCATCATTAGGATACTTATAAATGAAGCTCCACCCCTCAGATATCTGGAGCCATTTAAAATGGATTCCCAAGGATTGGAAAACCCAGTAGTGAAGTGGAGGTGAAAGTTTCCAATCCAGCAGGTTACTTTTTTTCCAGAGCTGCTTGTGGATCAGGAGAAACAGCAATGCTCCCCACACCCCAGGTCCCTGAAACAAATTTCAGCCACTATTGCTCCTGTGCAGTTTTCTTCCTGTGTGACCTCCCCTCCTGAGTATCTCTTCAGTTAACAATCCCTCACCACCCTGGCCCTCTCTCCCCTGCCTGCACTTTTTCCTCCACCCCCTTTCTCCGCCACACTCTCTTTCCCACACGCATCCATTCATTTCCCCCGTTTCTAGCTGGCCTCACTGCTCACTTCCTTGCATCCCCCATCTCCCCCTCTCTACGTCTGCCTCCCACCCTCTCCCTCTGTCCTATCCCCTCTCCCTCCCTCTGCCCTCAGTTATCTCTCTCATCCTCTTTCTGCTTCCTTCGCTCTCTTTCTCTCCTTATTGCAGTGCTGCAAGTCTGCACTCGCCATGCTCTTATCTTCCCCATTTGCTGGGTGCCCTCCCCACTGATGCTTGGCTATAGAATTCTCCCCTTGGCTTTATCACCTGGCAGCCAGCCAGCCTGTCAATCCTACCAGCGAACTGAGTGCAAAATTCACCCTGATTGCCACATTTCTGGAAACTCTGAGTCTCCCAGCTCCAAATATACACCTTCATTCCCTCCCGCCTTGCCCATAATTCTCAAGGCTCATAATCCTGTGACTGACATCCTGTACAGCCACCCCTCGCCCCCCTCCTCCCCCCCCCTCTATGCTACCATTAGTTAAGATGCTTTTACCTATGATGGTTATGGAATACCCTCCCTAAACTTTCAGCTGCTCCATCTTCTTTGCCTCCTTTAAAGTCCAGCTCCTTGATCATCTTCTGACCAGCCCCTCTTCAATTTCTTCCCTTGGCTGGCTATCCACCCAATTTTTATAGAATCATTGAATCCTTACAGTGCAGACGGAGGCCATTCGGCCCATCGAGTCTGTACCGACCACAATCCCACCCAGGCCCTATTCCCAAATATTTCTACTAATAAACCAGAATTTAAGAGTTACGCTGAAAGTATTCTACACTAATCCCCCTGACACTAGGGTCAATTTAGCATGGCCAATCGACCTAACCCCTGATTCTGATTCTTCTCTGCGAAATGCTTTGTAAGATCTTTCTCACGTAAACGCGAGTTGTTACGATTCACTCCATCGAAATCATGGCTCGCAGTCTCCAATGCAATCCTGACAAATGGAATTGCTGTAATGAAAGGCCCCGGCTTATGAATTCACAAAGTGCCTCTTGCATTGTCACATTTGTGATTCTGTGCAGGGGAGGGTGCTACTGTTGGAGTTAGAATTTCTTTTCCCCACTTCTCGCAAATCAGAGCGGTTATCAACGAGGCTGACAGGATCCCGCCAGACTTTCTGCACACATCACACTGCCGATACCAGCCTGACTAACATCTGTGTCATTTGTTGATGTGGTGTTTGGCCTGGAGATTTTGCAGGTTTAAATGTCAAAGACTCGGACAACAACACCAGTGACACTGTTTTAAGAAGCAAAGCTAATTACACATTCGAGTAATGATTTAGTTTGGGAAAGTCTCGGGGTGAGTAAACCTCAACAACCCCTGAAAGCAAGAGTCTGGCTAATGTGGCAGAGGTGATGTAGAATGTAGCCATTGTGAGCTCCTAAATCAGCTTAATATCCTTACCAAATGGTTACTACAAACATTACCTGATCGCTGACTGAGAACAGATGCAAGAGTAGAGTTTGAAAACTTTGTGCATGAATACAAGTGAGCAGTGATTTAATGTTTTAATGTTTAGTTTTAGAATCAGATAAGATAAATATCTTGTGAAGCTATCTTCTCTTCTCCCTGGTTCCTTGTAGATTGTTCTGGCTCTTAATCATTGCTTAGGCATGTGACAGTGTGAAGTATTCAAAGTTTCTTCAATGAGATCCTATATAATGTTTGATCATAAATTGTGTTAAGGTTCTATAATTACTATTATGTTCCTAAAAGAGGTGTTAATAATGCACAGAACAACTGTGGCTGGTGTAGAATATTTTCAGTGTAACCCTTAAAATCTGGTTTATTGCATTTCCATGTACTTGTTTGTCAATTAACGATTCCAACATAAGTATGCTTGTGTTCTGAGGCATTAAAGCACAGATTACATCAATATTTATCGAGTTATTTATTAATATTTTGAAACACGGTAATGTTGCCTGGAGTTTATACTACTTGGTTTTCCATGACTCTTCAACTGAACCGCAGTATTGGCATCCTGCTTCCAGACTCCCAACCAATTGGGGGAGGCGGGCATATTCAAGACCACACTTAACAAATGAAGCCTCAGTGTTTCGAGGTTAGGTACCGAATGGAAGCAATTTATGACTGTAGTTTGGGAAAGTCTAGGGGAAACTGAGTAATAGCAACAAGAGTGATGGAATCCCAAAGAGTGAAGTCTGCACCCCAATTCGATGAGATCTCGAACCCAGGTCCCTGGAGCACCTGGAGGAAACCCACGCAGACACAGGGAGAACATGCAAACTTCACACAGACGGTGACCCAAGCCAGGAATCGAACCCGGGTCCCTGGCGCTGTGAGGCAGCAGTGCTAACTGTGCTCCTGGACTATTTAGAGGGCGCCATGGTGGCACAGTCGTTAGCACTGTTGCCTCACCCAGGTTCGATTCCCGGCTTGGATCATTGCCTGTGTGGAGTCTGCACGTTCCCCCTGTGTCTACGTGGGTTTTCTCCGGGTGCTCGGTTTCCTCCCACAGTCCGAAAGATGTGCATTGGCCATGCTAAATTCTACCACAGTGTACCCAAACAGGCGCTAGAGTGTGGCAACTAGGCGATTTTCATAGTAACTTCATTGCAGTGTTAATGTAAGCATACTTGTGACTAATAAATAAACTATTTGAACTGACACAGAAACGTTGTCCCCAGTGCATTGGAGGAAGAAGCCTGCATCTAAAGCCAAGCGGCAGGGCCCAGTGACTGAGGAAGTGAGCAACTAGAATGTGCCCGTGATATGGCCGCATTGCTTTGCACGATTGCTCAGATCAGTCCAATATGCCTGAATACCTTTGCTTCATAGCAGCTAACATTTATGACTGCTGATACTCCAGCCAAAGTGTTCCTCAACTGAGGAATCCTCACTTCTCTCCTCATGCTGCTGCTCCAGTCCGCTCTGCTGTGCTACATTGTGTAAAATACAGTGACTGCCATCATTCTGGATACCCTAGCTTGTACGTACTCAAGGGCAGCCCTAGCTCTGTCCAGGAAAATCATAACTCATCCAATCCAATGGCTTGTTCAGTGAACATTCTTTAGTCAGTGTGGCTTCACTTGCACCTTTCCTGTGAGTGTCAGCAGTCACTTCCTTAGAGGGGAGCACTTGTCTCCAAGGAGTCACCCACAGATGCTGTATGGAGGTGTGAAGGCCTCTGGCAGATGTGATTGGTGCCAGATGAAGGCATCATTCAACCCGCAGGGGTGGCACGGTGGCACAGTGGTTAACACTGCTGCCTCACAGCGCCAGGGGCTCGGGTTTGATTCCTGTCTTGGGTCAGTGTCTGCGCGTTCTCCCCGTGTCTGCGTGGGTTTCCTCCGTGTGTTCTAGTTTCCACCCACGGTCCAAAGATGTGTGGGTTAGGTGGATTGGCCATGATAAATTGCCCCTTAGTGTCAGGGTGGACTAGCTAGGGTAAATGCATGGGGTTACGGGGATAGGGCCTGGGTGGGATTGTGGTCGGTGCAGGTTCGATGGGCCGAAAGGCCTCCTTCTGCACTGTAGGATTCTATGATTCTATCTTTTGCAGAGGTGGGCCCAGTGATCTTTCGGTGGTCACATTGCAGTGAACACCGATGGACTGAAACCCCTTCCAATAGACAAGTCCTGCTGCTTAATCTGAGGCTGCATGTGTGCAGTTAATGACTTCCTGTGCCTGGGGCAATCCAGCCACAGCGGCAAGTCCAACTGCCCTCTCATTCTGACCGACCCCTTCAGTAGCCAAGTGGCAGCCCTGGTAAACATGGCATCAGTGGCCTGGGAGATACAGGTCTGTGCAATAAATGACGAGACTCTGGAAATATCATTAGCAGATTCCTGGGAGGAGTTGGGTGTGAAGTTCACTAGCAATGTGTGCCCACCTGGCCACAGGACAGAGGCTTTAGCTGCAGGAAGTTACAAACATCACCAATAGCCAGTGATGAGAGTCTGAGCCTCCTGAGGATTAGGTGTGCGGTTCTGTCCAGAAAGCTGATGTGGACCCTGTGCTGGGGGTGCTGGCCCCTGCAAACTGGAGCTTGGGTTCATCCTCTCTGACATGTAGGGACAACAGATAGCTGAGCAGAAGGCAACTGCTGCTCTCCCTCCTCTTCCTCCTTTCTCTCCTCCCTCCTCCTCCCCCCTCCCCCTCCCTCTCCCTCCCTCCTCCCTCCCCCTCCCCTCCCTCCTCCTCCTCCCCCCTCCCTCCCTCCCTCCCCCCTCCCTCCTCCTCCCTCCCTCCCCTCCCCTCCCACCCCCTCCCTCCTCCTCCTCCTCCTCCCCCCCTCCCTCCTCCCTCCCCCCTCCCTCCTCCCTCCCCCCTCCCTCCTCCTCCTCCTCCTCCTCCTCCCCCTCCCTCCTCCCTCCCCCTCCCTCCTCCCTCCCCCCTCCCTCCTCCTCCTCCTCCTCCTCCTCCCCCTCCCTCCTCCCTCCCCCTCCCTCCTCCCTCCCCCCCTCCCTCCTCCCTCCCTCCTCCTCCTCCTCCCTGCTCCCTCCCCCTCCTCCCTCCCCCTCCCTCCTCCTCCCTCCCCCCTCCCTCCTCCTCCTCCTCCTCCCCCTCCCTCCTCCCTCCCCCCTCCCTCCTCCCTCCCCCCTCCCTCCTCCCTCCCTCCTTCCTCCCTCCCCCTCCCTCTCCTCCTCCTCCTCCCCCCTCCCTCCTCCCTCCCCCCTCCCTCCTCCCTCCCCCTCCCTCCTCCTCCTCCTCCTCCCCCTCCCTCCTCCCTCCCCCTCCCTCCTCCCTCCCCCCTCCCTCCTCCCTCCCCCCTCCCTCCTCCCTCCCCCCCTCCCTCCTCCTCCTCCTCCCTGCTCCCTCCCCCTCCTCCCTCCCCCCTCCCTCCTCCTCCCTCCCCCCTCCCTCCTCCTCCTCCTCCTCCTCCTCCTCCCCCCTCCCTCCTCCCCTCCCTCCTCCTCCTCCCCATCCTCCTCTACCTCCCCCTCCCTCCTCCCTACCCCTCCTCCCCCTCCCTCCTCCTCCCCCCTCCCACTCCCTCCTCCTCCCCCCTCCCTCTCCCTCCTCCTCCCCCTCCTCCCCCTCCCCCTCCCCCCCCATCCCTCCTCCTCCTCCTCCTCCTCCAGCTGCTGCTCCTCTTGTTCCACATCAGAGTTTCAAGTTGCACAAGTTATTCTCATGCTGTTGATGAGGCCGGCAGCTGGGAAAGGCGGATGAATATCCACAGAAGCAGGAATGACCCCCAGAGTCTTGGAAATCACCTCTGATGTGGTGAAAGCACCCGTTCGAGGGAAGAAACCTTTCACTCGGACAAAGCAGCAGCTGTCACAGCTCAGTGATTGAAGGCTTTCCGACCTACCTGCCATTTACTCCACCCCATCAATCCCTCACCCTGTTCACCTTGCGGAGTTTCGGAGATGCCAGCTAACCGGCAAAGCCAAAATCCGAGATTAAATAAAGTTGCCTTTTGACCCGTGTTAATCACAGATCTACCTGTCCTCTGGGCGTTTCCTGTCCACTAACAAGTCAGTGTGTGTTAAATGTAGGAATCGGGTTCTCCGGGACTCCTGGCCTTCCAGCATTTCTTTTCTTTAACCTGCACCAAACCCAGCCACTGTGACAGCTTCAAGTTCCTGCCCACAGGCTGGAGAAGGTGATATTTTATCAGGAGTCTCCCACCCAGCCTGTGTTTTCTCCAACACCGAGAGAGATCCCCTGTGATTGCCGTGTTAGCAACACTCAAAGTATATTGAGAGGGGTATTTGACTTGGGGTGCAGGATGTGAAACGGCCGATATTGCATCTGTTCCCAGTTTATACGCCTTATTCAGCTCCTTTGAACTCAATAAAGCCGAACATAAGGCGAGGCGTTTAATGGGCAGCAGGTTCACCACCACCTGTTTGACATCCGCAGTCCAAGTTAAACTTCCCCTTCCTCCCCCCTCACCCCCCACTTTCAGCAAAATCATTGAATATTGCAAAAGAGCGGTGGAGCTGTGTTGTTTCATTTTCTGAGTGACATAATTGTTCATCGGGCTATCTCCGTGCGATGGTAATGGGAGGAAAGCTTCCCACCACCTTTCCCATGGTGATGATGGAAGCACGTTTCCCTTCACTGTTCATGCAGCTGCCTCACAGCGTCAGGGGCCCGGGTTCGATCCCCGGCCTTGGGTCACTGTCTGTGCGGAGTCTGCGCGTCCTCCCCGTGTCTGCGTGTGTTTCCTCCGGGTGCTCCGGTTTCCTCCCACAGTCCAAAGATGTGCAAATTAGGTGGATTGCCATGCTAAATTGCACCTTAGTGTCCCAAGATGTGTAGGTTAGAGAGATTAGCCATCATAAAGGTGTGGGGTTACAGGGATAGGGCGAAGGAGAGGGCCTTACTCTCTGTCAGAGAGTTGGTGCAGACTGGATGGGCTGAATGGCCTCTTCTGCACTATAGGGATTCTATGAACTCCAGTCTGCCCTCTTACTTTCCAAAAAGTGCCTGCTCATGCATTGCGGTGCTCTCTCTGTTTATGCACCCAGTGTTTAAAGGCTTCCCCGCCCCTCACTTACTCGGCCCCATCAATCCATGCTGTCCTCCAGCCTTTTCCAATTTGGCGAGTTTCAGACAGCTCGGGATATCTGTGCACCGGCAGGTGAAGTCAAGGTTAAAGAATCAACTAATTTGCCTTTTAACACAACTTAATCACAGCTCCGACTGGCGCCACGGTGTTTCCCTGTGCTAACAAATGCGCACAGGTTAAAAGCAGGAGTTGGCAGATTTCTGCGGCTTTCCAGACACGCATTTTTTTTCCTTCCCCCGCCCGCGCCAGCACCTGACCACAATGGCTCCCCCCAGGTCACCCGGTGCTGCCTGTGTCACTCGAGCATGTTTAATGTGTGCAGAGCTGTCTGTCAGAAAGCATGAGCAGCATTGCTGCTGAGTGACAGCTTAATGTTATTCTAATGTAACAGCAGCACAACTTAAATCGAATAATGATCTGAGGGACTTAAGGCAGTGGAAAAGCGGTGATTAACACAGCAGAAAGTGAGGCCTAAAGCTCAGAGCGTTGCCCCTTCAAACACCTCCATTATTTCAGCTTGAGATCCTTTGTTTTTCCACGTATGGTTCCTTCAACACTAACATTTTACGAGTGTTATGGCTGTTTGCCGCTTTCACCTCACTGACGGCTGTTGTTCCACAGCAATCTATATAACACCAACTGATTCTTTTAAAGAAACGCAGCTGCCAGTGACAAGGTACTGGTTGTGAAATGAAATATTACAGCTCCACCATAATAAAACTTCCCCGATAAATGTTCTCTGCTTTCCATTATAACACCTCTGACGTTGCAATCTTTAATGAGTCCATGTAAAGGTACCCCGATACCTGTGCTGTGAGGTTGTAAGATGGCTCAAGGTTGCCATACGGAGACCGAAGAAAATGGTTGTCATTCTGTGTGACACCCCCGACAGATGGAGTCTCGAACATGTCTTCTCCTTGGCAGCTGTAACAAAGACAGCTGGATATTGACTTTTGCCAGTGACATGACCCTTAAGTCGAGCCGCTGTTTACATATTCTGGCTTGAGGGCTCCTGGCATCATATTGCTGGAAGAGTGAGCACTAGGTTTGCGCACACAGGGCCGTGTGAGAATCTAACATTCCACACAATGTACAATGTGTTAGATGGCTGCAGTGAAAAATCCCATAATGGCTTCAGTGTCTGACTGTTAATACCCAAAAAATCAGCAAATTATTGAACGCGTTAATAATGGATTGTCTTGTTTCCTCAATGGTCCTGGTCTGAACTTTGCAGTTTCTAAATGTCAAAGTATTGTGAGAATGCCTAATGGGTAATTTGAGCTCATGTAGCAATGAGGTCTGAAGGCACTGATTTGTGTCACTAGTTTCTTTAGCAATTATTGCAACTCAAGAGTCCTAAATGTCCCCACCAAATCCATTAGGGGATTTGCAATGGCCTTTAACTAATCTTGTTCCCATCTTCCCCAGCCATATCTCCCTAGTAATATCTTCCCTGTCTCTGGCTCTCTCCAGGAACGGTGTGGAGATGCCGGCGTTGGATGGGGGTAAACACAGTAAGAAGTCTAACAACACCAGGTTAAAGTCCAACAGGTTTATTTGGTAGCAAATGCCACTAGCTTTCAGAGCGCTGCTCCTTCGTCAGCTGGAGTGGGAGATCTGCTCACAAACAGGGGATACAGAGACACAAACTCAATTTACAGAATAATGATTGGAATGCTAATCAAGCTAATCAATGCTAATACAGCTAATCAAGTCTTAAAGGTACAGACAATGTGAGTGGAGAGAGCATTAAGCACAGGTTAAAGAGATGTGTATTGTCTCCAGACAGGACAGTTAGTGAGATTTTGCAAGTCCAGGCAAGTTGTGGGGGTTACAGCTAGTGTGACATGAATCCAAGATCCCGGTTGAGGCCGTCCTCATGTGTGCGGAACTTGGCGATCAGTTTCTGCTCAGTGACCCTGCGGTGTCATGTGTCGTGAAGGCCGCCTTGGAAAACGCTTACCCGAAGATCAGAGGCTGAATGCCCGTGACTGCTGAAGTGCCCCCCAACAGGAAAAGAACAGTCTTGCCTGGTGATTGTCGAGCGGTGTTCATTCATCCGTTGTCGTAGCGTCTGCATGGTTTCCCCAATGTACCATGCCTCGGGACACCCTTTCCTGCAGCGTATCAGGTAGACAACGTTGGCCGAGTTGCAAATGTATGTACCGTGTACCTGGTGGATGGTGTTCTCACGTGAGATGATGGCATCCGTGTCGATGATCCGGCACGTCTTGCAGAGGTTGCTGTGGCAGGGTTGTGTGGTGTTGTGGTCACTGTTCTCCTGAAGGCTGGGTAGTTTGCTGCGGACAATGGTCTGTTTGAGGTTGTGCAGCTGTTTGAAGGCAAGAAGTGGGGGTGTGGGGATGGCCTTGGCGAGATGTTCGTCTTCATCGATGACATGCTGAAGGCTCCGGAGGAGATGTCGTAGCTTCTCCACTCCAGGGAAGTACTGGACGACGAAGGGTACTCTGTCCACCATGTCCCGTGTTTGTCTTCTGAGGAGGTCGGTGCGGTTTTTCGCTGTGGCGTGTCGGAACTGTCGATCGATGAGTCGAGCGCCATATCCTGTTCTTATGAGGGCATCTTTCAGCGTCTGGAGGTGTCTGTTGCGATCCTCCTCATCCGAGCAGATCCTGTGTATACGGAGGGCTTGTCCGTAGGGGATGGCTTCTTTAACGTGTTTAGGGTAGAAGCTGGAGAAGTGGAACATCGTGAGGTTATCCGTGGGCTTGCGGTACAGTGAGGTGCTGAGGTGACCGTCCTTAATGGAGATGCATGTGTCCAAGAATGCAACCAATTCCGGAGAGTAGTCCATGGTGAGTCTGATGGTGGGATGGAACTTGTTGATGTCATCATATAGTTGTTTCAGTGACTGTTCACCATGAGTACAAAGGAAGAAAATGTCATCGATGTATCTAGTGTATAGCATCGGTTGAAGGTCCTGTGCGGTGAAGAAGTCTTGTTCGAACCTGTGCATGAAGATGTTGGCATATTGAGGCGCAAATTTGGTCCCATGGCTGTTCCGTGTGTCTGGATGAAGAACTGGTTGTTGAAGGTGAAGACATTGTGGTCCAGGATGAAGCGGATGAGTTGTAAAATTGCATCTGGAAACTGGCAATTATTAAATCTCTCCAGGAACAGCAGTAACTGTAAAGATCATCTACTCATTCTCCTTATCTCCCGATACTTTTTTTATTTTCCTTCAAGAGTGAAATATTTAAGTGTTATAGCTCGCGTGGGAATGTATATATTAGGTACTCAGGCAAAACACGCACATATGGGCCAATTTAATAGATTTGCTGCTTTTTATCTTTTAAAGAAGAATGTTGTCTTGATGAAATTTCCATGTCCCCATTAACCCCGGAGACAGTGGTCAAGTTTCAGAATGGTATCTAATAAAACCTTCAATTCACATTGTGCAAATAGCCAATATAATTCACACGATGTTGATTGTAAATAAATTCCCAGCATTTCCATAAACATGGGATCAGTTAACCTCATGATCCCATTACATTCTCTTGTATACTGATCATATCTCAAAGGGAATCTTGGTGAAAAAGTTAGAATCACAGAATCATACAGTGCAGAAGAGGGAGGCCCTTCAGCCCATTGAGTCGGCACTGACACCCGAGAAGCGCCTTGAACTCCCACCTAATCCCATTTACCAGTACTTGGCCCATAGCCTCGAATGTTATGATGTGCCAAGTGCTCATCCAGTTGGAAGAGGTCTTCATTTTGTTCCAGGAGGGAGCAGAGTTCTTGCTGACATAGCAAATTCTGCTCTCCACGTTACCAGATTTTATGGTTCTTGGACTTGCAAAGGAGCTACACCATTTAGAAAAAAAATACTGGTGTTAGATTTCAGATTCCAAGCAGCAGAGGTCTAAGAGTATGGTGTTAATGTCTGGGAGAAAGGCCACTCTACCTTTGTCCACAAGCCTATGACTGGTGGCACAGTGGTTAGCACTGCTGCCTCACAGCGCCAGGGTCTCGGGTTTGATTCCCGGCTTGGCTCACTGTGCGGAGTCTGCACGTTCTTCCCGTGTCTGCATGGGTCCCCTCCAGGTGCTCCGGTTTACTCCCACAATCTAGAAGATGTGCTAGTTAGCTGCTTTGACCATGCTAAATTCTCCCTCAGTGTACCCGAACAGGTGCCGGAGTATGGCGACTGGGGGATTTTCACAGTAACTCCATTGCAGCGTATGTAAGCATTACCTGTGACACTAATAAATGAGGGAAACTCTCTCAGGAACATGGAGGGAAAAAACCAAGTGGGAAAACTCTGGGGCTGAATTTCCTCCAACTCCACCATTGAGAAGAATGGGTTTTGGAGGTCGCAGATCTTTCCCAGGAGTCCTGTCCTCCTGGCACCCCACTCACTACATAAAAACAGTTCAGGGGATAAGGCAGATCCCAGAATGTAAAACAGCAAGAAACCGTTTAAGGTGATACTTCAGCAGCTGGTGAAAATCACAGTGAAAAACACTGAAAACTGGCGTCAAAATCAAAAGCTAAGGTGAAGGCAGAAAGTTGGAGGGAGACTTAATCCAAGTCTCAATGGCTAATTCACCAGTCTGGCCTCTCAGTTGTGGCGAGACGTGAAAGGAAATAAACTGTCTGAAAGGAAAGGCATTTAATCTTCCCACAAAAAACTGTTACTATAGCGTTATTTTCAGATTGCAGGGAACTTCCACCCGATGTCATTGGAAAAGAATTATGTGCTATTGCTCAGAATTACCTCGCTGCCTGAAACACATGCATTCAACTATCAAAATTGGCTGGGAACAATCTGGCTGAACGTATTGGCTCATGGAACAGGTTGCTGATCCAATTCTTCTTCTGTCAGATACCACAGGCCGTCCAGCCCACTGATAACACTAGCCATGTTTCTCCTGAGATATCGGACAGTTTTCCCGTGGGGGCCTAGTAAGAGGGCCTCAAGTTTCACTTGGCTCACTTGCCTCAGAACTCCAGTCCTCAGACCCACCTCTGAAGTCCCGCATCACAGCCATTGCAAAACTGTAGATGTACAAAAGAACAGAGGATGCAGTGAGGTTGTCAATCCTCCAGGATTGGTCTGGAGTCTCCAGCAATTGAAGATCAAATTCCAGGGCACTGCAGTGCACAATCATCAGGACACTAAAAAATAATTAGTTTTGTCATTTTCTTTGAACATTTCTCTTTACTAGATGTAAAAATATTGAAAAATGGGAAGAAAATGCTGTTTGGCCAACAGCCAAGCTTGAGACCTTTTGCTTTCCAATTGGCGTTGGAAGGCAGTGTGTCACAAGGATGGATGTATTGTTCGATCAATGGCAGGGACACAGCGGCAAGTCACATGATGAAACCCCCAGGATTACAAAGAACAAAGAACAATACAGCACAGGAACAGGCCCTTCGGCCCTCTAAGCCTGCACCGATCATGTGTTCCTAACTAGACCATCCGTTTGTATCCCTCTATTCCCAGTCTGTTCATGTGGCTATCTAGATAAGTCTTAAATGTTCCTAGCGTGTCTGCCTCAACCACCTTGCTTGGTAGTGCATTCCAGTAGAGCATTATAGTTAATCAAAGTTGGAAAACATCAGTGCAGCTGATGCATCAAACATATTTAAACAATCTCCGACTCTATGTGATTCCGTATCTCCACTTTCCATGTGCCTTTTTTTTTCACCATTAAGTCAAAGAGTTGATTTCACCTTGTTACGAAGGTCACCGGGTTCAGGCTTGTTCTATGGTTTCAGTTGCGAGATCTGCTATTTGTTTGAAGGTTTATCTCTTCTGCCTATCTGATTGAGTTACTGTATCAGTGCTGACATGCCGTGCAAAATTAAATTTCCTCGAGTAGTTAAAAATGTCTGGAAAGAATCATCATTTTGTAGAATTACAATCTGCAATTCTGTCAATGCAAACAGACAGCGCAAGTCCACCAACGTCCGAAAGAGTGAACACTTCAGGTCTGACGCTTGGAGACCTGACCCCTGACAAAGATCCCTCTGACAACTCGAATATATCTTTGTCTTTCAAAGAGTGATTGAGCTGCTCTGTATTTCTGTTCGCTGCCTCGCTTTTGTTTCAGATTCCTCGCATTTGTGGTTTATCTTTTCATCCCTGGAATCCTTTATTTTCTCTTTCAAAATCTTTCATTTTGTTGACCGTAGCGCACGGTTTGAGACTTGTTTCCAAACGTTTACGTCGTCCTCAAAGTCATCCTCCGATGCATTGGCAACCCTCACAGCAGACCCAGCAATGTCTGAGTTTTAAGTAGCGTAAGAGAAGAAGCACTAAAAAAAACATCCAACTTTGTGAAAAAATTGCCAGCACTGCAAATGAGATTGAAGCATGTTCAATCTTAACTCTTAAAGGACCCCTGTCAAACCCGACAAAGTGCTTTTTAAACAAACCTCTCAGGTTCATAAATAAAGGTGCAGCACAGTAACCACATGATGAGATGATGATGCTATTCTTTGCCAATTACATGCCCTAATCCCCACCCCCGACAACACTCTCGTCTCTCTCCCTACACACCCGGGTTAATTTTTAAAAGGCTAAAACATTCTGCAGGATGGATTGTTCCAGAGCAGCTATATGGTTGCGTTGTCACCACAAACTGTTTCAACGATTGTAATTCGGAAGAAAAGAATAGCAAATACTGGAAATCTATTTTTAAAAAAAGAAATGGTGTAAATGTTTAATGGGTCCGTCAGCATTTGAGGAAGCTAGTACTCAAAATGTAACTCTTCACCACACCTGGTAGGTCAACCCAACTGAGAAGGATGGCACGGTGGCACAGTGGGTTAGCACTGCTGCCTCACAGCACCAGGGACCCAGGTTCGATTCCCAGCTTGGGTCACTGTCTGTGTGGAGTTTGCACATTCTCCCTGTGTCTGCGTGGGTTTCCTCCCAGTGCTCTGGTTTTCTCCCACAATTCAAAAGATGTGCAGGTTAGATGTATTGGCCATTCTTAACAGCCCCTCAGTGTCAGGGGGACTAGCTAGGCTAAATGCTTGGCGTTATGGGGCTAGGGCCTAGGTGGGATTGTGGTCGGTGCAGACTCAATGGGCTGAATGGCTTCTTTCTACACTGTAGGATTCTATGATTCTATGATTATCAGCTGAAAAGCAGACTACTTTCCATTTCCACCATGTCCTCTTTCCCTCTCATATGTTGGCCTGTTGAACGCTCCAAGAAGATGGTTATTATATTATTTGCCATTCTGCCAATAACTACCTCCACTTGCTTCTGCTGAGGTGATTCTGTCACCATCAGGCTTTTCTATCCACTCCAAACCCCGAGCTATAGTGTGATCTTCTCTGAGGCAGGTATGGCTTCCCCTGTGGGTACATCTCTGTTTAGCATTAGCGAGGAGGAGGAGGAGGAGCAGTACAGAATGGAGAGTTTGATGCCATGTGAGAAGGATGCAACTGCCCCAAGTATTACTCCACCCCCAGAGAAAACCATACATAAAAATTACAACAAGGAAACCATTCAGCGCAACCAATCCATATCGGCATTTACCTTCCGTGCAAGAAAATAGTTCTAATTGCATTGGGGTCATCGTGTTCCTATTTCCTTTCAGCCTCTTTTCCTTCATCCATCTAATCTTGAATGTTGACAATTGTTGCATCAACCGTAGAGGTGAGTTCCGACTCTCAGTACTCTGTGGACAATGGTTTTGTCCTCTGCTTTAAATCTCTTGCATTGAATCTCTCTTCGTTCTCCTCTTTAGAGCAAACTGAAAGTCAGGATTGAGTAACCAGGATGGCTGCTCATTCCCTACAGAAAGCTCATAGCCTGAGGTGACGCTCATCACATGGCAGCTTGCTCCTGGCAGGGAATTTCCTCTGGCTGCATTTCTGAGCTTTATTCCTGAACAACCTGGTGTCACTTTCCCATTTCCATTAGTGTGAGGGGGTATGGAAGGCCCAACGCCTGCATGTGATGCTGTCGAGAAACAGTAACATTGAGCAGGAAGACTGCGGGCATCACCGCTCCACTGGACACTGGATCTGTGACCCCACTGATCAGCTGAGTGGCTAGTCCAGCGACAGCAATCGGACCATGAAAGGCTTGAGAGAAAGTTGGGTGTATCCAAACCACCGTGCTCTGGAAGCCAACATGTGAGCTGCTCTAATTCCCCTCCTGTCCTGTCCTGTCCTGTCCTGTCCTGCCACCAGAGCTCTGTGAAGGGAAAAGCACTATGCAGCCCTTGGCCATTTCTCAGCTGGTATCTGCTGCTGATATCAATGAAACTGCCGCACGTTCTATCCGTTCCTGCTGGAAAACAAAGCTTCCATAATGTTGCTGCAAAGGAGGACTGCTTCCTCGTCCCCATTATCATTAGTGCACTTCTGTACCACCCCGCCACCCAACTCCTACCCCCAAAACTAAGGAGACAGAGAAGAAGTTGGAGGCTTATGTTCTTATGGTGCGTTGTAGGAATTCCAGAGCAATAGTGTAGGTGGTGGCTCAGTAAGCTGGCAATGGCAATATGTTAACCTCCCAGGAAAAGCACAAAGCTTCCCCATGCTCAGCATTGCATTTGTGTAGGACATTTCAACATCGCAATGATCTCTCTGATTGCCTGTCTCTAAGGAATATTTTCAATGTCAATGTCTCTCGCAAGAAACATGAATCCATGAGAAGAAGACTAGCAGTTGAGAAATGTGATCAAGAGGCACAGAATAGCTCCAGAAAGAGGTGTAGAGATATCAAACAGCCTGTTGAAGAGAAGGAAGGGTGTTTGGGACTGATGGGTGAAGTAGGTAACAGAATGGTGGGAGGAGGATGCCATTCAGCCTCTGTTCTGCCAATCTGGGTGATCATTACTGATCTGTGATGCAATTTCATATATTTGCCCTTGCGGTATATCCCTAGGCATTATCAATCTCAGATTTAATATTTTACAGTCGATCTAGTATCAATTGCAGTTTGCCAAACTTCAACCACTCTTTGTGTAGATCTGCTTCCTAATTTCACGCCTGCAATGATTGGTCTCCAAGTCTAAACTACCCAACTGGCAGAAATAGTTTTAATCTACCCTATCTTTTCCTCTTAATGTCTGGAAAGCTTTGATCAAATATAAAATCTAGGGGATGTAACCCTAGTTTGTGCAAGGTCTATTTATAATTGAATTCACCCTTAGTCCAGATTGCAATTCTGGTGAGCCTGTATGCCCAAGCCATCAGGAGGTGCGTCAACACCAAACTGTGTCTGTGCCCTGTTTGAGAACAGAGACCACTCCATCTGACGAAGGAGCATTGCTCTGAAAGCTTATGGTATTTGCTACCAAATAAACCTGTTGGACTTTAACCTGGTGTTGTGAGACTTCTTACTGAGCCTGAGTAACACAGTGAAAGCTCCTGAGGGAAGATAGGAAGAGTGTGCTACTTTGCCTGCCTGCCTATCCTGTGAAGTTAGAATGATAGAAGGGGAAGGCCGGCATGCATACATAGGGCTGAAAGGCCTCCTTTTGTGCACTGGTTTGCATAGGTTACCACAGAACAGGAACAGACCCTGGAGCCCGTCATCCAATGCAGCCTTTGAAAGTTGTCGAGTTTGCAGCATTGATGGGCAGATCTGGGGGTAAGGGAGTTGGTCCTCTCTGCCGGTATGAGAAGCTGTTTAATTTATTTTTCTAAAGGAAAGCTTGGAGGTCAGAGTCAGAAAACCACTCTGGGCAAGATTTTCCGGCCGTGCTCGCCCCAAAGACCAGAAAATACTGCCCGAGGTCAGCAGATCTTTGCATGGTCCGTGTCCCGCCCACTACAATTCCCGTGGTGGGTGGGTGGGAAAATACCACATTCTGTTTGCCTCCTGCGACTGCGTTTCTTACTCTGGTGCTTGCTTAGGTATTTGCTCCATGGTGTTTTGCTGTAAAGTAAGTAAAAAATATTCATAAGACTCGCAGTGACGTTATCTAAATGTGGGCAAAACACTGCAACTTCTTTACCGGGTTTGTCTAATGTAGGAGATTGAACTGCCCTGTAACTGAAAATGGTGTTTAGCTCGCATTTAAATTCAATCAAGTTTCTAACAATAGTCACAATGGTACAAAGAGGATAACTTCACAGAAATATGAAGGGTTTTAACTGATCTGATCCGTAGTGTGTTCGAATCATGCCTTTTCTGTTTGCAGCAATTTAAAGTGAAAAACATTGCAAAGTATGAACACTGTTTTTTCCAAAGCAACCACATGTTGGATATTATCCATAAAGCGGTCACACAATATCATTACAATGAATGAAGCCTTTAAATGTAAACCCCATTTCAAAGTGGCATCAAGCATCCACGTCCCCCAGGGACCCAGGTTCAGTTCCCATTTTGGGTCACTGTCTGTGTGGAGTCTGCACATTCTCCCCGTGTCTGCGTGGGTTTCCTCCGGGTGCTCCGGTTTCCTCCCACAATCTAAAAGCCGTGCTGGTTAGGTGGATTGGCCGTGTTAAATTCTCCCTCAGTGTACCCGAACAGGCGCCGGAGTGTGGTGACTAGGGGATTTTCACAGTAACTTCATTGCAGTGTTAATATAAGCCTACCTGTGACACTACTAAATACATTTTTTAGGTTATCAGATCCATTGCAATTGGGATTTTCTTGAGAGAAGTGAAACCAAGTAATGTATGCTGAAAATGTGATGAATGTCACAGAGCAGTCTCTAGCTGAGCATGTTGTTGATTAAAACATATACGTCTGAAAGCTGTTTGCAAATAGTTGTTCTCAGTTTGGCCGAAACTAAGTTATTCTGAAGAAACCAGTCACAAATCCTTGGCAGACGTGACTGAGGCAGCTGTTTGGCAATGAACAGTGACTGGGAATCATCTTTCAACAAAACTGGTAAGATATGTAGCTTTTAGGCTGAAATCTGGAGTACTTCATGGAGGAAAAATTCAACAACTCCACCCAACCTTTAGCCTATTTTTCCAAAACGATATTTCTTTCTCTCCAGCCTCTTTTCAGCACACGTCATTCACACCTGCTCCACAAGCTGCGCCAGAGTTTGATTTACTGAAGAACTGTAAACACACACCCATAGTTTATCATTAGCCTTCTCTTGTTGGCAAACTGTGCTAACTAGCGGTTTCAGTGGCTTTCTCAGTTCACAGGTGACTCTTTTGTGAGGATAAGCACTGAAGGTAACAGCATACACATAGTTGTGTCACGTATGAGAGGGACTGATTTCATGTCATGACTGAAGGATACCGAGAGCATCAAACAATAAAAAAGTCACGGATTTCTATAGCACTTTTCACCACTACAGGACACCCCAAAATGAAGTACTCTTTGAAATATAGTTGCGTTTTGATTTGATTTATTATTGTCACAAGTATTGAGATACAGTGAAAAATATTGTTTCTTGCGTGCTATACAGACAATACATACCATTCATAGAGTACATAGGGGAGAAGGAAAGGAGAAGTGCAGAGTATAATGTTACAGTCACAGCTAGGGTGTAGAGAAAGATCAACTTAATATATGGTAGGTCCATTCAGAAGTTTGATGGCAGCAGGGAAGAAGCTGTTCTTGAGTCGGTTGATATGTGATCTCATACTTTTGTATCTTTTTCCCGACGGAAGTAAGTGGAAGAGAGTATGTCCGGTGTGTGTGGGGTCCTCGATTGTGCTGGCTGCTTTTCCAAGACAGCGGGAAATGCAGGTGGATTCAATGGATGGGAGGCAGCTTTGCGTGATGGACTGGGCTACGTTCACAATCTTTTGTAGTTTCTTGTGGTCTTGGTCAGAGCAGGAGCCATACTAAGCTGTGATACATCTGGAAAGGATGTTTTCTATGGTGCATCTGCAAAAGTTGGTGAGAGACGTAGTGAACATGCCAAATTTCCTTAGCCTCCTGAGAAAGTACAGGCATTGGTGTGCTTTCTTAACTATGGCATCAGTGTGGAGGGACCAGGACAGGTTATTGGTGATCTGGACACCTAGAAACATGAAGCTCTCGACCAATTCCACTTCAGCACCATTGTTGTAGACAGGGACATGTTCTCCACTACGCTTTCTGAAGTTGATGACTATTTCCTTCATTTTACCGACATTGAGGGAGAGATTATTGCCGTCGCACCATTTCACCAGATTCTCTATCTCATTCCTGTACTCTGTCTCATCATTGTTTGAGATCCGACCCATTACAATGGTATCATCGATGGTGGGGCGGCACGGTGGCACAGTGGTTAGCACTGTTGCCTCACAGCACCAGGGTCCCAGGTTCAATTCCCACCTCGGGTCACTGTCTGTGTGGAGTTTGCACTTTCTCCCCGTGTCTGCGTGGGTTTCCTCCGGGTGCTCCGGTTTCCTCCCACACTCCAAAGATGTGTGGGTTAGGTTGATTGGCCAAGTCTGACAGCATCTGTGGAGAGAAAATAGAGCCAACATTTCGAGTCTAGATGACCCTTCGACAGAGCATCCACAGTATTTTGTGTTTATCATTGTAACAAGGCTTTGGAAGAAACTAGCATTGAAATAATGCTAAGCTAAAAGGCACTTTTAATCAATTGGCATATCTTGTGGATCTGAAAAGAGTAAAAAACAAATTCACATCTGGATAAGGAAGTTCAGTGCGGTTGGAAAGATTCCTCTAATTATATAAACTCGATTAACCAAAAATGACCTGCGTTCGTTGTCTCGGTAATTGTTATACTCTGGATATTAGGTTTGTAAGATTGCGATTTAAGCTAATTACCGAGGATTGGACTTGTTCGAAAGAAAAGATCAATCGATTCCAACTGCTGTCAGAGCAGTTTAAAGCTGCAGCCACTTGTCACAGTGGCTGAGCTGTCAATGCTTTGATTTAACATAAATATTACTATCACCAAAATGGGAACCATATGTAACATCTCCACGCAACAACTCACTCTTTATTGGAAGAAGACAGGCACTTGACCCGCTGCTGGAAGCAAATCAGTAGGACAGTCATCGCAGACTGACAGCGTAAATAAACAAGAAGATTGGTTTGTGATACAAAAGCCCAAGGGTCCCCAAACTCCATCTCCAAAGATGTCTGACATTTCTGCTTGGATGTTCAATTGGATTAAACCTTTCATTCTGCCAAATCAAGCAAGCTGTGCAATTCATCCAACCATCAGTGGAATTTCCCCCATGGATAGAGCCTTCTTCAATTCACATATATAGGACTGAATTGTGATTACAAAGGGGCTTCAGCCTGAGTTGGGTTCCTGCAGGTTACCTGGGACAATGGACTTTTGTGGTTTGCTTCCTTTAGCAAAGTGAGGTGTTGGAGTAAAGACGGTTAGTATCATTGTGACCATGTCACTGCAACATACTGCTGTCTGCAGACCTCGTACATTGCTTTCAGCTTTTAACAGATGCAACACGTACAATGGGAATGTAAACCTCCCAAACAGTGATCATAATAAATATAAAGTTTCTGAAATCCACTTGGGAATCTGACTATGTCACTAATGACTTGTTAAACTAACACTAGCTTGTAGAACTAAAACAAAATGGTGATTGTCGCAGAGTAATCAGACAAAGATATGCGGCTTAGGTGGATTGGCCATACTAAATTGCCTCTTAGTGTCAGGGGGACTAGCTAGGGTAAATGCATGGGGTTATGGGGATAGGGTCTGGGTGGGATTGTGGTCGGTGCAAGCTTGATGGACCAAATGGCCTCCTTCTGCACTGTAGGCTTCTATGATTCTAGATCCCGAACATAAGACGAAACATGGGGGAAGTCAACAGAGCTTAAAGATCCAGAGAGACTCCATAGAAGATTGTAGACCTGAAAGACCAAAACTTCATGGGAAAAGGATAAGGAGAAGAAAAGGTGAAGACTCATCTGAGAATGGAGCATGCTGGTACATTATGGATGCAAGTCAAACGACTGAAGCAGAACGGTCCTAAGCTGAGGACAAATGTGGAGTCTATAGTAACTTCCAAAATCTTTCCAAAACACTGAGGCTCATAACTGGCTCACCACTGGGACAATTGGAGGAAAGACTCTTCAGATGCAGAACAGCTTCAGGTTTGCATAAGAAGAAACAAAAAGGTCAGGTCAGTACTTTGCTCTATGTAGTAGGGGCTACTGCAGACAATATAACAGCAAGACAAGGGCCAGAATTCTCCCAAAAAAATTCTAAGTGTCAAATTCGCTTGAAAACTGGAGTAATTTACACTTTCTTTCAGTGGGAGTTCAGAGAAGAATCTCCAACACTCTGTGCACTGCGGAGGTCACCAATGTGAATATCATTAAAAACTAGGGGGCGAGGCCTTTCAACGCTGAAGAGGCTGAAATCAGTGCATTGAGCGGGGCCACTGTGCATGAACCAATCTGTCAGCACCGAGATCAGCACATGCGCAGTGGCCCCACACTGTCGGCCTCCAGATTGCTGGCCAGCTTGATCGCTGGCCAGTCCCGCGACCCCTGCATCGCCTGCCCTCCATCCCCCACAGCCCGATCGCTGGCCCCCGACCATTCTCAGGCTCGGCCCTGACCCCCCCCCCCCCCACCCTCAAACCCGCCCTGATCTCCAGCCCCCACCCACCAATTTCCCCCCCACCAGCTGTAACCCCACCCTTGCAGTCCCGACCCCGACCCACCCCCTGTGTAGTGCCAATCCCTCCAGCAGGCTGAAACCCCCCGTGGCTGACACCCCCCTAGCCTGCCCCAATCACTGGCCTCCCTCTTTCTCCCACCAATCCCTATGCAGAGTGGCAGTGATTGCCCCCTATCAGGTCAAGACCCCCCATATTCCCCATCCCCTTGGCACTCCCGTATGGCCAATGGGTAGTGCCAAGATGCCCCCTGGGCATTGGCACTTTGCCCCTTGGGCAGTGCCGGGGGCACATGCTAGCTGTGCCAGGGTACCAATGCCCAGGCGACACCACCCCCCATCGCCCAACCATCTGGGGAGCCCCGATTGCTCCCCCTTTACTCCAGCTGGGTCAGGCCGCTTGTGGGGAACTACTGTAAACTACTGAACTACTGTAAACCCCGCTGGAGTGAAAAACTCTGGTGGGGGGTGGAGGGGGGGGTGGTGAGTGGGGGCAGACTTCAGTCCCGGGCCCTCTAATTGTATTTAAAAGATATTTAAATTGGCATTCAAATCATTTCCATGCCTCCCTGCCAGTTTCCATCGCAGAGCAGACACTGCCGGAAGTCCGGCAATGGAAGACACCTTTGGGGCGGGAACACATGCGCAAATCCCGCTTGTCGCCCGCCGTGCGATTCTCCCGGCCCGCTGCACTAAAACATTAGCGCAGCGGGATTGGAGAATCGCGGCCAGGGAGTCGATGAGGCTTCAAGCTCATATGATTAAGTCCTCCAGGTATTCAGTGCATACTTCAGTGCTAAAAACAATTTGAGCATTAAAAGAGCAAAATTTAGGAAGAGTAAATGAAGTCTTGGTGAATGCATGGACTCATTTATAAATACAGGTGAGCAGAAAATCTGGGAATATGGGATCCGCAGAGGTGAATTAACATGCGACCTTGTAGGAGTTGGGATCGGATGCAACCCTGACATATCTCTCGCAATTGAGGGATGATTTAACTCTCGCAAAGGCAGTACAGATAGCGTGTCAGACTGAGCTTGGGGAGCGAAACAGAATGGTCATGGGGCAAGTGAATGACCTTGGAAAAGAATGAGTGAGGCCATTCAATATGCTGGACTGGAAAGAGAAAGCGCAGTGAAGCAAAACCCCACAAAATTGGGAAAAGGTGCGTCAGCTGCCATCTTGAAATGTTTTTGGCGTGGCTGAAAATCGCTACACAAGCAGGATGAATGCCCAGCAGGGCGAACAGAGTGCCACAACTGTAGGAAATTGAGACATTTTAAATCTATCCGCTGATCTAAAATATAAGAATTCACAGGAAATAAGAGAAAATAACAAGGCCAAATTAAAGAGAAGAAATTAAAGAGTAACTATTACATTCCATGAGAAAGTAACAGTTGGTCTAGTGGTATTATTTCAAGACTATTAATCCAGAAACTCAGCTAATGTTCTGGGGACCCGGGTTCGAATCCCGCCATGGCAGATGATGGAATTTGAATTCAATTTTAAAAATCTGGAATTAAGAATCTACTGATGACCATGAAACCATTGCTGATTGTTGGAAAAACCCATCTGGTTCACTAATGTTGTTTAGGGAAGGAATTCTGCCATCCTTACCCGGTCTGGCCTACATGTGACTCTTGTTTGAGAGTGGTTGACTCTCAATTGCCCTTCAAGGGCAACTAGGGATGGGCAACAAATGCTGGCCAGCCAGCGATGCCCATGCCCCACAAATGAATTTTAAAAAAATAGTGCCCACCTGCGCCGCATACAAGGGCTGTTAAAATCACTTGAGGGACTTCAATGGCAGCTCGCTTGAAAGCTTTAACCGCTTTAATACCAAACCCACCCACAGGGAGACGTGAAAGATGTGTGTTCCAGACCCTACAAGAAAGGTTTAGGCCTCCCCTGCTCCAACACCATTTTGGAAGCTCTCCAAAAACCCCCTTCCTATAATTTATCAAAGTGTTTGGGGACTGTTTCTTTAGTTCCCAGCTATGACCTCCTATGTCATTCAACATTGAGCTCCTCCCAACTCATCAGCTCCCTCTTCCCCGTGACTTTGGGTTGGAAATCAACTGAGGGCACACCTCTGAAGAATGGGAGTTAAAATCTCCTGGGCCTCATCTGACAAAAGTCAGAAGGGTTTACTGCTCAGATTGGCTCCCAATCACTTGATTGACACCCCAATTGAAAATAGTGACTGAAGTGTTATTGTGAGAGGGCCTCAGGTTCTCTGTTACAACGCCATGTTACAAGTACCTATTTGTGGCTGCCCTTTTTTTGCCATCCAGCGTACCAACTATCTTTCTTCAGCTGTAAAGACGTTCTGTGGCTCAGGAACCTTTCTTTCTTAGTTTGTTAAAGGGAAGCTGGAATATGTTGAAGCAACCACAAAATGTTGTGCTCCCCGCTGCTGGGGATATTTTGATCCGGTCTGCCACTGTACCGGCAGGAACTTGAGAGACCGTACTCGGTGTGAACAAGCCAGTTGTAAGTGATTCAGCGTCCCAGCATATTCACACTTAGCAAAGCTAGAGAAACCTGGTGAAATCCTAGACACACCACATAAATCGGACTTAACGTTTTTTTCTCGGTGCCTGTTTGAAATCCAGACTTATTTATTTAGATGTTGAAGTTTGAACAGATTGCAACTTCACAGCTTCAGGAATCAAATTAGCTGCAGCATTTCAGGCAGTAGAAGCAGGTCCGAACCATTTTTGGACACGGGTCTGGCTCCAACATCACTGGCGTTGTGTTGAAAACATACTCCGTAAAGATGGGGACTTCTTACTGATTGACAAACAGCATTTTCACCCTGCTTCATTCAGCAGACAGGAAGAACGTTCTGAATGGGGACCACAAGACTATATTTATATACTGCCAAAGATTTATGTAGGTCTCGCGAGTCTTATGAAAGGACATTGTAAATGCATTGACCTTACTCGCTGAGCATGTGAATACATTTCTGTTAGGTTTCAGAACAGCCTCCGAAAAAAATTAATAGATCAATGTTCTTCTTTGTTCCTCTCTCCCTATCATGTTTCCTTCCAAAATCAATTACTTGTATAAAGAATTATGCTAAACATTCCCACTTTGAAGCACCATTGTTAATCTGTCCGAATGTTTGTGACTCGGTGAATGTTGATTACATCAGTGAGGGAAACAAGCTTGTAGAAATCTCCGGGCCTGACAATGGGAGGGACAGGAATGAGCACACACAATTGGAACTGTTAGGGTTGCTGAAGTATTTTAAGTGAATGAATGTGTATACTGGCAATTAATCTCCCTCATGCCGATTGAATCAGTCAACTCCCTTCAGCCATCTCCTTTGACAACATGATCGAATATCTAAGGGTGCAGTCGCACTATAATTGTAGTGTCGGTGTGAACTGTTGCGCTTCGCATCAACCCTTCAGGCTTAGCGCAAAATGTAACTTGAATTCCAAGTCACGGTCCAATCTCACACTGGAAGCAAAGCAAAACCAGAAGTTTTGGAGCAGGTAGTTTTACTTGGTTTTGTTTCAGGGACACTTTGGGCCATGACACCTAGTAAGTCCCAAAGGGCTCCCTGCAGAGGGGAGAATATGAAGAATTGTTTTTAAAAAGTGGGCCAGAATTCTCCAGCCATTCACACCCCATTACCACTGCCAGCGAGAACAGAGAATTTGGTGCTCAGCTAAATCTCCCTTCACTGCAGTGAGACTGGAGAATCCCAGCTACGGGCGAGGTTGGAGAATCCGGCCCATGACGTTTTGGTTGTAGGCGGCGGCTCATACTTTATTCTCAAAATGGGTAATAGCAACAACATCTTGCATTTATATGGTGCCATTAATGCCCAAAGATGCTTCACAGAAGTGTTACCTAATAAAATTCAACACCAAGGTGATTTAGAACATAGAACATTACAGCGCAGTACAGGCCCTTCGGCTCTCGATGTTGCGCCGACCTGTGAAACCAATCTAAAGCCCATCTAACCGACACTATTCCAATATCATCCATATGTTTATCCAATGACCATTTAAATGCCCTTAATGTTGATGAGTCCACTACTGTTGCAGGCAGGGCATTCCACGCCCTTACTACTCTCTGAGTAAAGAACCTACCTCTAACATCTGTCCTATATCTATCACCCCTCAATTTAAAGCTATGTCCCTTCATGCAAGCCATCACCATCCGAGGAAAAAGGCTCTCACTGTCCACCCTATCTAATCCTCTGATCATCTTGTATGCCTCTATTAAGTCACCTCTTAACCTTCTCTCTAACGAAAACAGCCTCAAGTCCCTCAGCCTTTCCTCATAAGACCTTCCCACCATACCAGGCAACATCCTGGTAAATCTCCTCTGCACCCTTTCCAATGCTTCCACATCCTATAATGCGGCGACCAGAACTGTACGCAATACTCCAAGTGCGGCCACACCAGAGTTTTGTACAGTTGCAATATGACCTCATGGCTCCGAAACTCAATTCCTCTACCAATAAAAGCTAACACACCGTACGCCTTCTTAACAACCCTATCAACTGGGTGCCAACTTTCAGGGATCTATGCACATGGACACCGAGATCTCTCTGCTCATCCACACTACCAAATATCTTACCATTAGCCCAGTACTCTGTATTCCTGTTACTCCTTCCAAAGTGAATCACCTCATACTTTTCCGCATTAAACTCCATTTGCCACCTCTCAGCCCAGCTCTGCAGCTTATCTATGTCCCTCTGTAACCTGCAACATCCTTCCGCACTTTCCACAACTCCACCGACTTTAGTGTCATCCGCAAATTTACTAACCCATCCTCCTACGCCCTCATCCAGGTCATTTATAAAAATGACAAACAGCAGTGGCCCCAAAACAGATCCTTGTGGTACACCACTAGTAACTGAACTCCAGGATGAACATTTCCCATCAACCACCACCCTCTGTCTTCTTACAGCTAGCCAATTTCTGATCCAAACCGCTAAATCGCCCTCAATCCCATGCGTCCGTATTTTCTGCAATAGCTTACCGTGGTGAACCTTATCAAACGCTTTACTGAAATCCATATACACCACATCAACTGCTTTACCCTCATCCACCTCTTTGGTCACCTTCTCAAAGAACTCAATAAGGTTTGTGAGGCACGACCTACCCTTCACAAAACCGTGTTGACTATCCCTAATCAAATTATTCCTTTCTAGATGCTTATAAATCCTATCTCTTATAATCCTTTCCAAAACTTTGCCCACAACAGAAGTAAGGCTCACTGGTCTATAATTACCAGGGTTGTCTCTACTCCCCTTCTTGAACAAGGGGACAACATTTGCTATCCTCCAATCTTCTGGCACTATTCCTGTAGACAATGACGACATAAAGATCAAAGCCAAAGGCTCTGTAATCTCCTCCCTAGCTTCCCAGAGAATCCTAGGATATATCCCATCCGGCCCAGGGGACTTATCTATTTTTGCACTTTCCAGAATTGCTAACACCTCCTCCTTATGAACTTCAATCCCATCCAGTCCAATAGCCTGTATCTCAGTATTCTCCTCGACAACATTGTCTTTTTCCTGTGTGAATACTGATGAAAAATATTCATTTAGCACCTCTCCTATCTCTTCGGACTCCACACACAACTTCCCACCACTGTCCTTGACTGGTCCTAATCTTACCCTAGTCATTCTTTTATTCCTGACATACCTATAGAAAGCTTTCCTTGATTTTCCTTGATTTTCCTTGGTTTTCCTTGATCCTACCTGCCAAAGACTTCTCATGTCCCCTCCTGGCTCTTCTTAGCTCTCTCTTTAGGTCCTTCCTGGCTAACTTGTAATTCTTAAGCGCCCTAACTGAGCCTTCACGTCTCATTGTTACATAAGTCTCCTTCTTCCTCTTCACAAGAGATTCAACTTCTTTAGTAAACCACGGTTCCCTCGCTCGACCACTTCCTCCCTGCCTGACAGGTACATACTTATCAAGGACACGCAGTAGCTGTTCCTTGAACAAGCTCCACATTTCAATGGTGCCCATCCCCTGCAGTTTCCTTCCCCATCCTATGCATCCTAAATCTCGCCTAATCGCATTTATCAGGAGACATCATGGAAGATGCTCAAACGTTTGTTCAAAGAGGTAGATTTTAAGCAATATCATAAAGGAGGAGAGAGGCGATGAGGTTTCAGCGATGGAATTTTAGAACATAGAACCTCACCAGCTGAAAGCACAGCTACCAGCAGTGGAGCAAATTGCAGAAGCACAGATATCTCGGAGGTTTATAGGGCTGGTGGAGATGACAGAGATAGGGAAGAGAAAGCTGGGCCATGGAAGGATTATAAAACAGGGATGAGAATTTTAAAATACAGGTGTCATTTAACTGGGATCCTATGCAGATCAGTGAGAACAGGAGATGGGCGAACAAGACTCGGTGCAAGTTAGGATAGAAGCAGCAGAGTTTTGAATGAGGTCATGGAGGATGGAAGGTGTGTGCCCAGCCAGGAATGTATTGGAATAGTCAAGTCTCGAGGTAACAAAGACAGGGATGAGAATTTCAGCAACACATGAGCTGTGGCAGGAGTTTAGTGAAATAATCAGTTGCTGATGGCAGAGTGAGAGGTGCTCTGAACAGTGAGGGAAATTGAGATACGCATGACTGGAGAAGATCACTCAGATGGTATAGTGAATTTGTGAATGTAGTTGAAGAAATGGGAAATGAACTTGGAATTATTTAACGGATGTACAAAGAGTTAATGGAGTTCTTCAGGGAAGTGAGTGATGGGTGTATACGCCTTTGCAGATTTTGAGTGAATCGTGAAGATTATGAAAAGTCAATTCTTCAGATGATGAAGATCTGGATCGGAGTTTCATCATTAGATAGGAAGTGGTAGCTCTTGAAGCAGGTAATTCTCAAGATGGGAAAAGTACAGTCTTGGTGACACACTTGTCGGGATTTTATGGCCTTACTCAAGCCGGACCGGAAAATCCCACCTGAGGACAATGGACATTTCCACTGTCCGCCCCTCGCCCGCTCTGATTCGTGGGTAGAATTCCGGTGGCTGAGTGAGCAGTAAGAACCAGCTGGAAAAGAATATCAAGGATGTGGATCAGGTTGCCCTCTGATAAATAGGAAGGTTAATTAAGTTGGAGCAGGAGACACATGGAGGATGGTGGGATTTAAGAATCTGTTTTGTGAACACCAACCTGAAGGAAATTGCAATTATCCAATGCTTGATGTTGGACAACCTGATGGAATGAATGGAGAGGTAGAATTGGGAGCTCATCTGTAACCCCTACCAGCTAAATGCCTCTTACCTTTCATGATCTCACTTCATCATATTTTATTTTGTTTCAAAGGATTCGGCAGAGCAAATATGTTGAACTAATCATTATTCTAAATATATTTGTTACAGATTTGAAGGCCACTCATACATCTCAGTTTTTTAGCCTATCATTGAAACCTTTGGATTACAGAATCCTTCTCATGGATGAAGATCAAGACCGTTTATATGTGGGCTGCAAAGATCACATTCTGTCACTCAATGTAAACAGCATCAGCCAGAATCCTCTTACTGTAAGTTTCCTTTCTGCAATTCTTTGGACATGGAAATGGCTTCTGGTTAATGCTGCTCTTCTTAGATTTCCATCTGCCTCTTGTTGTAACACTCTCGCAATGCGACATTGAACAGACCACCCAGTGATCGATGAGCATTACTGGGCGTATCTAACAGCACTGGCCTCCTGGGATCTGACAGCGAGTTCCCTATCATGTTTCCTCCTGGTTTTAAGTAGCTCCAGGAAATCCAGGAGCTGCTTTTAATAGGAAATTCCTGACCATAATCATGTCAACGCATCCAAGAATGATGCAATATTGCATTACCTTCCAAATAAACTGATAATAAAACTATCAATTTGTTAAAGTATCAGAAGATGCCTGATTCAAGTGGCTTAGACAAGTTGCCGTTGTTTTCCCTTTTATGGAGGGAGTGGAAAGTTCTTCTCCTGATACTTATTGACCTTTACCCTCTTCCCCACCCAACAACCTTTCTGTTGTAATAAGAATGCTGAACCAAAATGGCTAACAATAAACAGATTGTATCGTCCCATCTGCAATGGTTGTATTTCTCATTTACTGTGTCCTCAATTGCTTTAATGGTGTGTTGATATACTGTGATATCTTTCATCAGGTTCACTGGCCAGCATCGAGCAATAAAGTGGATGAATGCAAAATGGCTGGCAAGGATCCAAATGTAAGTAGCAAATGTTTAGATTCTCCTTGTGATGATGGATATATTTTTGACAGAGGTGCAATGACAGAGAGTCGCGACATGGAAATGGGCCACTTGGCCCAAGCTGTCCATGTCGATGTTTATCCTCCATGTGAGCATGGATTGTAATCCCAGGAGCCTACACTGTTCCATATCCCATTATTCCACTTTCCTTTCGCTACCTCCCAAATAATTAAATGTTGGAATGGTTTCTGCTATAATCACAACTCCCAGTATAAACACGTTTCCAAAGTCTTTCTTAAATCTCTTCCATTTGATCTTATATCTAAGTCTCCTTGTTCAAAACTCTTCAACTACAAGAAACAATCAATCTCTAACCATCTGTCCCCCATCTGTTCATAATTTGAAACACCACCGGCAAATGATCCCCTGGTCTGATCTAACAAAAGTAGTCTCAATTTTCCAAGCCTTTCTTTGTATTCATATCAAGCCTCTGCCCACTGACCTGCATTGGCTTTTGGTCAAGTAAGATCTTCAATTTAAAAATTCTCATCCTTGTGTTCAAATCTCCCCATGGTTTTGCCCCTCCCTATCTCTGTAATCTCCTCCAGCGTTACAACCCTCGAAGATATCTGCGCTCCTCTAATTCTGGCTTCTTGAGCATTCACAATTATTATCACTCCACCATTGGTGGCTATGCTTTCAGGCGACTGGCCCCAAGCTCTGGAATTCCCTCCCTGCACCATTCCACCTCTCCACCTTGCATCCTTTAAGACACGTCTTAAAAACCGACTTCTTTGACTAATCTTTTGGTCACCTGTCCTAATGTCTCCCTGTGTTGTTCAATGTCAGACTTTATTTTATCGTGCTCCTGTCAGGCAGGTAACTGGCCAGCATCAAGCCCATCCCAGGAGTCAGAAATTTCACCTGCTGCGAGCTACTGGCCATCAGTGGCCAATCAGGGACTGGCAGTTCTCTGTTGCCAACAGCGCCACTGGTAGCAGTGGCTGCTACCGGTAATTCAGTGGGAACTTCTCCAGCAATCATCGATGGATCCTCACATTTGTGTGAATCAAGGGGATAGAGGATGTGGGCAGAGGGCTATGAGAGAGCGGTATCAGGGGCAAGAACAGTGGGCTGGCTCTGTGGTTCCCCCCACTTTGCAAAGCCACGTCCCTCAATCAGGCACTGAGTGCCTGTCAAGGGCCCCTCCCTACAGTAAGCCACTGGAAAGCCCGGAAGGGTTTGCTGGCAGACTTTGGGACGGACAGGAAAGTCCTGTGGCTTCCATTTAATCCCTGAGTTACCACTAAATTCTGGTGGGCTGAGGGGTAATTGATGACAATTGGCTCATTAATGAAGTGAATTGACATCCCGCTGCAAGTGGAGGGGTTTCCTGCATGGGCCTCTTCCCTTCCTCTGATTTAATCATCACGAGAGGCTTTCTCGCAGTTGGGAAGCTGTTGTGCAACCTTTCCTACAATTAAGTGGATCCAGTTCTCATGTTTTGTGCCATGATGGGCTAGATTAAATTCTGCCCTTCATTTTTTATAGCTCATCGATGGCATAGGTTATTTAATAGCGATTCCTCGATTATTGCCCGCCTCAATAATTTTCTCTTGTCTTTGACAGAATGGTTGTGGTAATTTTGTTCGTGTCATACAAGTTTATAACCGAACTCATCTATTTGTTTGTGGGAGTGGTGCATTCAGCCCCGTCTGCACATACATCAACAGAGGCCGCAGGTCAGAGGTTAGTGTCAGTCAAATGGTCATTCGAAACACCTGCAGATTTTGTAGTGCACGTGACTCTGGAACTGACCACGGGGATGAATGATTCTTTGTCACTGCAATGCTGTAATATCCACTTTAATGCTGCTGTGTGCGTATTACATTCAAATCCTTGTAATTATTGCCCTGCATTCCAGTTCTCATTTATTTCAGGTTCTTCCACTGTAAACGGATATCATAATATCATATTGCTCAGAAACATTCCAAAGTACTTGTGTAATTAATTACTTTTTGAAATGAGTTGCTGTTGTTAGGTAGGGAAAAGTTGTTCATAGACACAATGCGTGGGATATACCAGCCGCGCTCGCCCCAAGACCAGACAATCCCGTCCCTCGAGGTCAACGGATCTTTGCATGGTCCGCCCCCCCACCCACTGCAATTCCCATGGCAGGCGGGACGGGAAAATTTGCCCAATGTGTTAAAGCATTCTTAGGGCATGACAGGGAAAGATAGTTCCAGGGAACTACATATAAAGTTGCATAACTAGCTGCACCTTACTTTTAGATAACATTTACCTAAATAGACTTCATTAGCTGCCGATAAATGTACGTTTAAGTGTACAACCTTCGTTCTTGGAAATGTCAATTGTGCAAAATTACGACTTGTTTAATCATTTTGCGTTTCAGTGTTTCCATTTATAATGATGAATGCTAGCATTTCATCAGAACTGTCCTTAATATCATGGGGGATTTTTTTCCCCCATTTGAATCCAAAATGTGGCCTGTTCGAACCATGCAATGTTGCTGGCTGTGCACGAGGGGCTGTGGTTCATCAATGCATGGCTGGCCTATGATTCAGTTGAAGTTTTGTTTCCAGTTTCTTATCCTCGGTTTATTTCATCTTCCTGCACACTGTTCTTCTGACTGACACAGGAAATAGTAAGTTAGTTAAAATTCTTCATGGTTTTTTTTCAATGCCTTCCCAGTTTTAAATTAAGAAGCAGGACAGAATCCATGCGTTGCGAAAGATAAAAACGACATTTACATTCCCTTAAGGTTGACTACTGGACCCTAATGGGCTGCTTAAAAAATAAAACCCTTATCACAGATAATGATGAGAAACTCGAGTGTTGACCAACACAGGGTCAAATTACATTGTAGGGGCAGGGTATGCAGCAGTAGTAGCGTGAGTAATGAAGCTTACCTCCAACCGAGTAGGCTAAAGGTACAACACAGAACGCTTTATGACTGCTACAATCTTTAAGATTATATCAATATTGACTGCCTCAAGCCTGAGAATCTGAATTCCAGGAAATGTTTTGGCACAATGTGGTGCATGAACACCAAATAAAAGAGGGAATTGGCGCAAATTGTTGGAGCACCGGAAAAAAAGGAAATAAAGAGAAACAATAGAATTGTTGCCTTGCTTAATGTTGACGACATCTATCCAGCACAGCAATAATAATTAGTATTTTAGAATACCGAATACATCTACGTGTGCATTTTGATTTCTAATTAGCTTCTCCTTACTAAACAAGAATGGATTTATCAGGCGGAGAACCTTTACCCAAAGCCCTCGTACAGCTGCATCTCACTGAAGCAGCAAGCATTTTCATATATATTGAAATCGGTGAGATATTTGACATTTAAATGATGAGGCTGATTTTGTGCGTGGGTAGAAATTGACCCTGAAGCATCCCAAACCTGGACCAAATTAAGAAAACAATCTCCGGCTCCAAAGGAGGTCTGACCGGTTATTGGTTCAGACCATCTTGCTGAGGTTGCCCAGTGCAGGCGTTAAGTTACTTATAGAGGCCAGTGATGGGTCAACCACCCATTTCAGCTTCCCATGCAGGAATTAGTTTGGGATGAGTGGCGTAGGTGCAGGATCTGACTCACTCCGTTTTGAAATTGGTTGGTGATGGGTGGGGGCGGAGCAGGATCTGACTCACTCTCCATTCTCCAATGCAGACGATGGGATTTTATTTGCGCTTTTAAAAATCATTCCCTTGGAGCCAAGGGACTCCACATTACCCCTCGATCAGACCATTGCATATTCCCCCACCACTACCCATTGCTGTTCCACCATCACCTGCTGCTCCACCCACCAAGGCAACCCCAAAAGCAGGCCTCAAAGCCTACGCGTGTCCTACCTGCGACTCACTTGAGCTAACTGCATGTTGCAGTCTTACACTTTAATAAGTGACCTCACCCCACTGTACCTTCTTATTTTGCAGGATCAGATATTTATGATTGAATCAAAGAATGAATCTGGAAAGGGCCGCTGCTCATTTAACCCTCAGGTTAACACCGTGTCCTTTATGATCAGTGAGTAGAATAGACAAGCTGAAAGGACTGATCATCTTTTTAAAGTGTGACAATATTGAAATATGTTTTAAATATCCTCATGTCATTTTCTCTCTAGATGAAGAACTATTTTCAGGAATGTACATAGACTTCATGGGCACTGATGCAGCAATATTCCGCAGTGTAACAAAAAGAAATAGTATAAGGACGGACCAGCATAACTCCAAGTGGTTAAGTGGTATGTGCCTTTCTTTGATTCATGTTATGATCTTTGGCCAAAGCCACAAGTTGTTGGTAAGATCCACTTAGGGACTAATAACATTTTGTTTAAAGTTAACAATGTTTGAGATTCAGGACATTTGCTCAGTGAGTAACACCACCAGGTTTGAACAAACAAAAACAAACTTTATTATCCAAGGTCAGAAAGTTAAAGCAATTTATAATATCTATCCTGTACCTCATATTAACCCTGTATATTAGAGTATGTGAATCAACAAGCAAGTGGTCGAACATGCCACAATGCACAATAAATGCCAAATGCGACCAAATCAGAGTCCCTGAATTTCTCAACAACACACCCTAACATTTGTAAGCACTAAGTCAATCAACATCACTGAACCTCTGTCACTATCAGGAGGGATTCCAAATTCAACTCTGAAGATCTAACCTGGGAATTCTCTCCAAACGTCACTCCAACTTGGAGCCCAACAGCCCACCTCACAGGGTTTCATTTCTGTCTCCTGAGATTCTGATCCCCTGGATTCCTGAGTACTCACTCAACCGCCAACCCACATGCACAACTCCAGCTATTCAGCTGTGCTGGGCAGAACAGTATTGCTCCAAAGGAGTACCTTCACCCCAATGGGCTACAGCACAGAGTCACCAATCTTTGGTTACCTTCTTAGATCCTCAGGGCTACTCCTGAGCCTTTTTCACTTAAAGCCTGCTGCCCTCATCCTCTTTCCTGTTTCAAGCCTGTTTCTCTGCTCTTTATTTTTTTAACCCATGAGCCATCTCTGTCCCCTGTCTCAGTCGTCTACTTAGGGCCTCCATTTGGATGTTTCCCTGGCCCCTCCCCCTTTTTGGATCTTGCCCTGTCCCCTTTCTGAGGCACTTCTAAATGGCGCTCCACTCATGGCCACATGATCTGGGTTTTCACGCCATTTTTCTTCGTGCGCAGGCAGGCTTGACCGG
Source organism: Mustelus asterias (assembly GCF_964213995.1). Taxonomy (NCBI): domain Eukaryota; kingdom Metazoa; phylum Chordata; class Chondrichthyes; order Carcharhiniformes; family Triakidae; genus Mustelus; species Mustelus asterias. The sequence continues at coordinate 56,959,804 of NC_135819.1, forward strand.
GATCCTCGGTCCAAAGAAATCAAAACGCCAAACTGCATGTGCATCCCGCTCCCGGTCTGTGAATACATGGAAACTCCAAGGTCTGCTGGGACTTGGAGTTCTCAACTCTCCCCCAGACAAAAACGTAAATCTGGCTTTCATAACACCTATCTACATGATTAGATTGTGATAATTTTAGTTACATTGAACTAGTTTAGTCACAGCTAATGACACCAATGCAACCAATAATTAAATATAAAATATTTGCAAGTCTTTTTTCCACTTGACTAAACTTGATGCCATGTCTTGTTTAAATTCTCACTTTTGGAATCATGTGGTACAGAACTGTAAACAAGAAAACCCCATCAGGTATCCTCACTGCTGAAGTGTATCTGTAAAGCAGGGATAGTTTTAGCTCTAATGATATATTTAGTTTAGTGTGTTTATAATTTAGTCGTTTTGGATATGTGAAACTGACCTGAAATTTGTATAAGGATTATTAAGAATTAATAGTAAATAAATGGCAGCTGAGAAGGATGTTACTTCTTACGCGGTTATTGAAACTAGTCACTTCAAATGTTTAGGTTATATGGACCATCATTCAGTATAATATTTTAGCTAGGCTTATTAGGGAGTGTTTTTCATCTTTGAATCAGAAGATTGTGGAATCAAGCCCTGTTCCAGGAGGGAAGTATTTAATGTAAGTTAATGCTGTTTTTTAATCACAGGTTTTCAGATAAATTTAGTAGTCCACTATATTGAATTATACGCAATAATACTGCATAGAATTGTCAACGCAGAAACAACATTTCAACCCGCATGGTCTACACCAGTGTCGATGCTCCTCATGAACCTCCTCCCACCGTACCCCTTTCTCACCCTATCTGCATATCCTTCTAATTGTATCTCATTTACCACTCTAGGTTCCCCTTAAATCCACACACTTCCTGTCTTATTAACCTTGTTCCTGTAGTGATGGTCATATTCCAATGTGTCCTAAAGTTTTGAACTATCTATTGGATCACAACATTTGTAAAATTCAGAAAGAGGCCTTTTGGCCCATTGTGTCTGCACTGGCTCTCCAAATAATTATCATGACATAGTACAATTTTCCTGCCTATTCCCCACACCCCCTACATATTGTTTCTGTTCAAGTAATCATCTAATGCCCTCTTGAATGCTTCAATTGAATCTGCCTCCACCACACTTCCAGGCCGCACATTCCAGACCCCAACCACTCGTAAAAAATATTTTTCTCACATCGCATTTGCTTCTTGTGGAAATCACCTTCTGTGCCCTTTCATTCGTGCTCCTTTTAGGAGTGAGAACAGTTTCTCCCCATTTACTCTTTCCAACCTCTTCATGATTTTGAACATCTCTTTCAAATCTCCTCTTATCCTTCTTTTCTCCAAGGAGAACAGTCCTCACCTCTCCAATCTGAAGTTTCTCATCCCTGGAACCATACTTGTAAACCTCTTCTCCAATGTGTACACATCCTTCCTATAGTGTGGCACCCAGAACTGTACACAATACGCCAGCTGAGGTCTAATTACTGCCTTGTATAAATTCAGCATAACCTCCTTGCTCTTGTACTCAATGCCCCTATTAATAAAGCCTAGATTACTATCTGCTTTATTAACTGTTCTCCCCACCTAACCTGCCACCTTCAATGATCTATGCAAATATACACCAAGATCTTTCTGCTCCTGCATCCCTTTAAGAATTTTACACCTTATTTTAGATTGTCTCTCCATGTTCTTCCTACCAAAATGCATCACCTCATACCTCTCCCTATTGAACTTCACTGCTACCTATCTGCCCATTCCACCAACTTGTCTATGTCCTTTTGAAGTTTTACACTCTCCTCCTCACAGTTCACAATACTTCCAAGTTTAGTGTCATCTGCAAACTTTCAAATTGTCCCCTACACACCAAGATCTAGATCATCATTATATACCAGGAAAAGCAAGGTTCCTAATACTGACCCCAGGGGAACTCTACTACAAACCTTGCTCCAGCGTGAAAGCATTTGATTTGAGTTTGAACTCTCTTTAATGTTAGCTCAAAGACGTTAATCTCCTGTTCACTACTGGATTTTCCCCTCTCTCTTGTTAGAGCCCGTGTTTGTGGACGCCCAGATCATTCCTGACGGCACAGACCCAAATGATGCAAAATTGTACTTTTTCCTTCGCGAGAAAGTGACAGATGATAACGGCAACACCAAACAAATTCACTCCAGGATTGCCAGAATATGCCCTGTAAGTAAAGCTCTTGACCACTTTGTTATATTACTGCATGGTCTCTTGAGTGTTTATGTGACAGGTCACAAAGATCATCGAATAAACAAAGCCTGTCTTGTTTTAAAAGATTGAAATTCTGAAGCAGATTTGATTTTGCAATCAGAGACTACCTGACTCACAGTTCGAATGATGGTCTAAATTTAGTGGGGGCATAATTTCTGTGACTCGGCCTTTGACCTTGCTGATTTCCTAGGGGTTAGAATTATTTAAATAATTTGAAGGGCTCCAGACAATGTTCCAGGTAGGTCAGGCCAATTGTCTTCAGAGGGACAAATGGTTGTGTACATTGGCTGGGGGTGCTGTTGAAGTGCTAGAACAGTTTTTTTTGCATTTTATGTTTCCAAACTCACACTAGGCAAAGTGACCCTTCAATTTTAAAACCCATCTCTACAACCCATTGCAAACCAAGACTCAAGGAACACATCAGACTCCGAGCACCCACAGTTACTAAGCTACCAATGACAGGAAATACGGTATATTCTTGCTGCTTGTGTCTAATTGTGATGCACCTGCCCATACCGGAAGAGATGTACTGTAAATCTTGGACCAATTCTCGCATTATATTAAATAAAGCAGCATTTGACAGTAGAAAGGCTTCCAGGCTGATCTTTCTCTCCTGCCCAGGGTTGTTTATACTGGTGAATGGAGGTGGAAATTCACTTCCATTAAGTCCAAATAGCTGGAATTCAAACCATAAACGCATTTGGCAAATTTAGTTATTTTGACAGCAAATGTCTTTTCACATTGAGAGGGACAGGCAGAGATGATAGAGAGAGATGATGGGGAGAAACTGTTCCTATTGGTGGAAAGGCCAAGAAGCAGAGGACAGTGGTTTAAGAAGACTGGCAAAAAGAGCGAAGGTAACAGATGAGGAAAACTTTTTGATGCAGCGGGTAGTTAGGAGCTGGGGTGCACTAGTTGAGAGTGCAGTAGAAGCAGTTGTTGCTTTCAAAAGGGAATTGGGTAATTACCTGAAGAGATATAATTTGCAGGACCACGGGGAAAAGGCAGGGAAGGTGGGACTAGCAGTGTTGCCTTGCTGATAATCCGAATACTCTGCTTCTGGCTGGCTGCACTCCTCCGTGTTCCCGCTTCCAATCCTGATCTGACTCCATTCAGCACCTCCTTTTTAAATGTTGTTCTTCACAGCAGCACAGACATGACGGGTCGAGTAGCCTCCTTGTGTGTGAAACTTTACTGTGATTCAAAGATCATGTGACTCACTGATTGGAAAGCATTACTGATTGGGAGATTAAGTTTGTTTCTTCAAATTAATTTGTGGACCAGTTAGTCTAACATTTGTTGTAAGTAAACTTGTTAAGAACACAAATAAATGAGCACAGTGGCCATAACGCAAATCAGTGTGGATGTCGAACCAAGGATAAGAAACATCACTGAACCACAGGGACTCTTTAAGAGTCACGAAGCTAGTGATTGAGGGCCACTCAGTGGATCTAATTTATGGAAATTTGAGAGAGCATGTGATAAAGTTCTGCCTGTAAAACCTTTCAAGAAATTTAGGGTTTATGGAATTAATTGACACCACTGAAAGCTGCCCAGCTAATAGGAAACACAATGCAATATTAAATGACATAAAGCTGTATCTGGGAGTGGTGACTAATGGAGTTCTACAGGATTCAGCTCCAACCCTCATGCTGTTCACATTCTTCACAAATAATTTCACAGTTTTCTCCCTTCGCAGGTGCTGCCAGGCCGGCAGAGTATTCTGTTTTTATTTGGTTAGCTTTGCGGCCAACAGCGTCATGTGGACTGGAAAATTGCAGCCACTGACCAATAATTACATCCAAACTCTAATCTCTTCCTGGAAGGGTTATCGAGTGAAGCGATTAGAAGGGAGGAGTAATTTATACTGGAACAGGTATACATATAACAGGAGGTACTTTACTTCGAAACAAGGGAAGCAGACAGAATAGTGCACGAGGAAGGATGTGCAGACATGATTCAGATTCAAAACAAGATTGCAGCAAGCACACCACCGAGTACTTCCTGCTTTATGAACACTGTGCGCAGGAACCCTTTCACCTCTCGCTACAAGTGGAAGAGGTTAGAGTTTGGATGTAATTATTGGTCAGTGGCTGCAATTTTCCAGTCCACATGAAACTTTTGTCAACAAAGCTAACCAAATAAAAACAGAATACACTGGAAATACTCTGCTGGTCTGGCACCATCTGTGAAGAGAGAAGTAGTTAATGTTTCAGGCCAATGACTGTTCATCAGAATAGTCCTCTGTTAACCCTGTTTCTCTCTTCACAGACACTGCCAGACCTGCTGAGCATTTCCCTTTTGCTGTTTTTAATATCTGATTTCCAGCATCTGCAGCACTTTGCTCTTATATTAAGGTCAATCAAATATTATTTACAGTGTGAAGACTTTTGACAAAAGAAGATAGGATCCATGTTTTCAAAAAGCCCTGAGTCACATAGGTCAGAGAGAGAGAGAGAGAGAAGTCTTTTGACATTCACGGAAAGTGGGTGGCACGGTGGCACAGTGGTTAGCGCTGCTGCCTCACAGTGCCAGGAACCTGGGTTCGATTCCGGCCTCGGGTGACTGTCTGTGTGGAGTTTGCACACACTCCCCATGACTGCACGGGTTTCCTCTGGATGCTCCAGTTTTCCCACGCTCCAAGGATGTGCAGGTTAGGTGGATTGGCCATGCTAAATTGCACCTTAGTGTCCCAAGATATGTAGGTTAGGGGGATTAGCGGGGTAAATGTATGGGGTCAGAGATAGGGCAGGGGTTGGGCCTGGGTAGTATGCTCTGTTAAGGAATCGGTGTGAACCCAATGGGCCGAATGGCCTCCTTCTGCATTGTAGGGATTCTATGAGAATTCTATGAAGGGCAGAATGAGGGAACATGGGGTGAAACTTTCAAGTAAGACTAAGCATTGGAAAGCTTTAAATGATCTTCAAAAGTACCTGGTTGGATGTAGTATTAAAAAGCATAGGAATAGATCTAGATTAAGCTGATTATGTATTCCATGACATGTCAGGGAGAAAGCTTCCGATGATAGCTTTGGAGGATCTTTGAGCAGTTATGAGGGAAAGTTCCCAGAAGATTAAACAAGAAGGAATTGACGCAAGAAAAAGACTCGATGGGCCAATTCTTGTTCAGTCTCCTCTTAGTTTCTAATATCGCATACTTTTATAAATACCAGGTCAGACGCTTAGCATAAAAATATACCTGACTCAAGTCCAAGATCCCTGGCACCCAGAATTTATATGTTACTTGATAGTTTTGAAGGTATGTTCGTAATGGGTTTATACAAGAGAAAATGGCAGCATTTATGTATGACCGAGTGGAGAGGTAGGTTTTCAAAAGAATGTAAGGGAGGTCAGTTTTCAAAGTTTGTTGTGAGATCACAATGCAAGCCCAGCTTATGTTTCCAATAACTGCAGCAGCTTGCCACTCCTGCAGCACAAGCAGAGCCAAGACATTGCAAACACTTCAGCTCCAGTTTGAACTCTGTGCCTTTGTGGGGTGGGGTTAGAGTGAGTTAAAACATCTTTGTTAGTGGTGTGCAAATTATGGGTTCTCTGCTTGTGCAAAGGAGTGATCTGACCTTCAAATAATAATACCAAGAGAGAAAAAAAAATGAGTTGGAAAACCCGCAGAAGGCACGTTTTTATATGGGGATTCATTTTGTAAGAAAATTCCACCAGGGCAACGTTGGACAAGACCAGGGCTCCCCGGGGAGTCTCACAGGCTGATCCTCTTTTAGTTCAAATGAGGAATGTGCTTGCAACATTTCTCATTACTGTTCAAAGCCATGAGAGGAGGGTTTTTTTCTCCACAAAATATGAGTTTGCAAGGCCACCAGCAAACTGGAAAATAGGGGAATTTGTCACATTCCAGAAGCTTAACTCGGTCTTTGTTACTCTGCAAAGAAGCAGGTTGAAATTAAACTGCAATAAAACCAAAACATAAGGATAAAAATGTATGTTTCAGAATGTTGACATTGTGGCGCCCATTCCACTGATTCCACGCCTTTCTCTGGCCACGACCTCCAATTAAATCAAACTGTTAATGGTCTTGGCATCAAATTCAATCCCAAATTGAACTTCTGACACCGTATCCTCACCATCTCAAAGAACCCGTCTGCCTCCACCTCTGTAACATCGCTCGCTCCGTAACTCAGAACTACTAAAAATCGCATCCACCGTTGTGCCTGCATCCTATTCCTTACCAGGCCCTGCTCACACATCACTCACATTCTTGATGACTTATTTTGTCATCTGGCTCCTAACCAGGCCTTCAATTTAAAATTTCCACCTTTTTTTCAAATGCCTACAGATCTTATCCCTTATTTGGCTTACCTATAACTCCCAGCCCTACAACACCCAACCCGAACACTGCATTCCTCTAGAATTCCACTATAGCCTAGTGTGCACCGCTCAGCTCTTCACCATTGACATGCTTTCAGTCATCTTGATGCCTTCACTATGGCATCCCTTCTGAAAGTTGTTCCAACTCCCTCTCCTACTTTAAGCAGGTTGTGAAATGTACGTATGTCTCGTTTTGGAGAAACATTCATTATCATATTAGAATCAAGCCCTCACAATGCACTTGGGAGGCGGAATTAAATTTATAAGCTGGGTTTCCAAGGGCTGAGAAAACCCCACATCAAAAAGGAGCCAAGCGACCTGTGAAAGAAGGTAAGTGCCAACCGGAATGCTCCTCCCGACCTCTCAAACTATTCCGCCTTGCTTCTGCCCATTGTGGCCTCTGCCTCCATCCCGCAACCACCTCTCAAGCCAGCCTCTGTCCAGGGCCAACTCTGTGAACACAATTTACAGGGACTGTCCCCACTAATCAGTCTTGTTTTCTGGCCAGATGGTCGATCAATCTGGCCACTGGCCATGCAGGAAAAGCAAGAAAGATTTATAACGAGGTACTGCCGTCAAACTTGGCCAATGTTTCCGTGCCGGACTAAAGGGATCTCTGCAACGTGTCAATCCAATGCCATGCTTGATAGAAGGTTTTTAATAGAGCTAACTTGAAAGAGTCTGAATGTTCAAGCTATTACGCACTATTTAAAAAATGTGACAAACAGATGTATGAAGTATTTTGAAAACCACCAGAATCCTATTGAAACCTATGTGGTTTATGTTGTTGTGCTAACAATGCTGCAACTGAGCCACAGACCATGGAACAAGTGTCAGATCTATTTTTACTCCCACAGATGTTTTGATGTCTTCCTTCACTACACATTTACTATAAATTTCCTTTACTGTCCAGAATGACATAGGAGGTCAACGCAGTCTTGTTAACAAATGGACAACTTTCTTAAAAGCCCGGCTGGTATGTTCAGTGATTGATGATGATGGCACTGAAACTCACTTTGATGAATTGCGTAAGTGAAACATTTTCTCACCATATTTTATGTATCATGTGTTTTATTAGAACCATAGAACTCCTACAGTGCAGAAGAGGCCATTCAGCCCATCGAGTCTGCACCGACTCTCTGAAAGAATATCTTACCTTGGCTCTCCCCCGCCCCTCCTTATGCTTGTCGCCCCATGCATTTACTATGGCTAATCCACGTAACGTGCACATCTTTAGACACTAAGGGGCAGTTTAACATGGCCAAAACACCTAACCTTTTCATTTTAAGTTTATTTATTAGTCACAAGTAAAGCTTACATTAACACTGCAATGAAGTTACTATGAAATTTCCCTAGTCGCCACAGCCCAGCGCCTGTTCGGGTCAATGCACCTAACCTGGGCATCTTTCGAGTGTGGGAGGAAACTGGAGCATCCAGAGGAAACCCATACAGACGGGGGAGAATGTGCAAACTCCACACAGTCACCTAAGACCGGAATTGAACCTGGGTTCCTGGCGCTGAGAGGCAGCAGTGCTCACCACTGTGCCACTATGCTGCCCTGTTATTGTTAAATGCTGTATAGATTGTTAAACCTCTTATAATGGGAAAAATAGATTGTTCAATCTATTATAATGGGAAAGTTATTACTTGCCTTTTTGTACGTACTGTCTTAGCATAAGAACCTATGGGCAGGAGCAGACCATATGGCCCATCAAGCCAGCTCAGGCATTCAATACAATCATGGCTAGTCTTTGATGCGCGACAATCAAGCACGAGGTACAAGGCTTCAGCGATTGAAGGCTTTTATTGACAAACAATGGAACTATCTAACACGAGTACACCAATCCAGACTGGAGGGGTCCCGCCTGAGCAGAGGGTCTTATACCTCTCCCCAGGAGGCGGGGCCCGACCGGGATGTGCCATAACAGCATCCACCACAGGTATATTAATCCCACAGTGTAAACACCCTAACCCAACAACAACATTATAACAACCCCACAGTGGCAACACCCTAACCCAACAGTAACATTGGAATAACCCCACAGTGGTAACCAACGATGGTTAACCACATTCACCCCTCCTTTGAAAACAAAGGCCGGCGGGGTGCGAAAATAGATTACATATATACAAAATCTACAAGTCCAGACGGTCTGGAGGACCGCACCGTCGCTGTGATCTCCTCAACACCGGTTGCGACACCGGAGCAGGTGCTTGCGGTGGCGTTCTCTCCAAAACAGCGTCCGGCTGTCCCCTCGAGGACTCACGGGCCGGTTGACCCTGGTGAAGCGGTGGTGCAGGGGATCCTGGTACCTTCTGTGGTGGCGCCGATCTCCGAGTCTCAGGCAAGCTGTACATGGGAGTATAACTGTTATGCACTGGTCCCGGTGCTGACCGCGCCACGTCTGGGGAAGAAAGAAGTGAAAGGGGGTTCGTGACAGGGGGTATAGGAGCGACAGGAGTTGCTACGTCCCCTGCGGGCGCCAGGTCTCGAATCGAGACTATGTCCTCTCGCCCGTCAGGATATGCCACATAGGCATACTGAGGGTTGGCGTGGAGGAGTTGGACCGGTTCGACCAAGGGGTCGGACTTGCGGGCCCTCACATGCCGCCGCAGAAGGACGGGTCCTGGGTACGTCAACCAGGCTGGTAAGGAGATCCCCGAGGACGACTTCCGAGGGAATGAGAACATCCTCTCGTGGGGAGTAGCATTGGTTGCCGTACACAGGAGGGAGCGAATGGAATGAAGCGCATTTGGAAGGACCTCCTGCCAACGGGAGACTGGAAGGCCCCTGGACTTCAGCGCCAATAGGACAGCCTTCCAGACTGTAGCATTCTCTCTCTCCACCTGTCCGTTACCCCTAGGGTTGTAGCTCGTGGTTCTACGAGAGGCAATCCCGTATGAGAGCAGGAATTGCCTCAAGTCGTTACTCATGAACGACGAGCCCCTGTCACTATGTATGTAGCAGGGGTACCCGAACAGGGTAAAAAGATCACTGAATGCCTTAATCACTGTGGCAGTCGACGTGTCCGCACAGGGGACAACAAACGGGAACCGGGAGTATTCATCTATGATATTGAGAAAATACACATTCCGGTCCGTTGAGGGAAGGGGGCCCTTAAAATCCACACTCAGCCTCTCGAAGGGGCGAGTGGCCTTGACCAATTGTGCCCGGTCAGGTCGATAAAAGTGCGGTTTGCATTCCGCGCAAATCCGACAGCTTCTCGTTACAGACCTGACATCCTCCACCGAGTAGGGCAGGTTACGGGCTTTTATGAAGTGGTAGAGCTGAGTGACCCCAGGATGGCACAGGTCATTATGGAGGGCGTTCAAGCGGTCCTCCTGCATGATAGCGCATGTTCCGCGCGAGAGGGCATCCGAGGGCTCATTGAGTTTCCCTGGACGATACATAATATCGTAATTATAGGTGGAGAGCTCAATTCTCCACCGCAAGATCTTATCATTCTTGATCTTGCCCCTCTGCGTATTACTGAACATAAACGCCACGGATCGTTGATCCGTGATCAGGGTGAACCGCTTCCCCGCCAGGTAATGGCGCCAGTGTCTGATGGCCTCCACAATAGCCTGAGCCTCCTTCTCCACCGCTGAATGCCGAATTTCGGGACCTTGAAGGGTGCGGGATAAAAACGCGACGGGCCTGCCTGCCTGGTTCAGTGTGGCGGCCAGGGCGAAATCCGATGCATCACTTTCCACCTGAAAAGGGATGGATTCATCCACCGCGTGCATCGTGGCTTTCGCAATGTCACTTTTCAAAGCCTTGAAGGCCAAATGGGCCTCCGGCGTGAGTGGGAAAGTCGTGGACTTGATGAGCGGACGGGCTTTGTCCGCGTAGTTGGAGACCCACTGCGCATAATAAGAAAAAAAGCCGAGGCATCTCCTCAGTGCTTTTGCGCTAGCGGGCAAGGGAAGTTCAGTAAGGGGGCGCATACGGTCTGGATCAGGGCCGATGACCCCGTTTTCCACCACGTATCCCAGGATAGCTAACCTGCGCGTACGGAATACACACTTCTCCCTGTTATAGGTCAGATTCAGGCGAGACGCAGTGCGCAGAAAGTTCTGGAGGTTTGTGTCATGGTCCTGCTGGTCATGGCCGCAGATGGTGACGTTATCCAGGTACGGGAAGGTAGCCTGCAACCCGTTCTGGTCCACCATTCGGTCCATAGCACGCTGGAAGACCGAGACCCCATTGGTGACACCAAATGGAACCCTAAGAAACTGATACAGACGACCATCCGCCTCAAAAGCCGTATATTGTCGGTCCTCTGGGCGGATGGGGAGTTGGTGGTAGGCGGACTTAAGGTCTATGGTGGAGAACACCCGGTACTGCGCAATCTGATTGACCATATCAGATATGCGCGGGAGAGGATACGCATCCAGCTGCGTATAACGGTTAATGGTCTGACTGTAGTCGATGACCATCCGGGGTTTGTTCCCGCTTTTAACCACCACGACCTGCGCTCTCCACGGACTAGCACTGGGCTGTATGATCCCTTCTTTGAGGAGCCGCTGAACCTCAGATCTAATGAAGATCCGGTCTTCAGCGCTGTAACGCCTACTTTTAGTAGCGATGGGCTTGCAGCCTGGTACCAGATTCTTAAATAAAGAGGGTGTGGTGATCTTTAGTGTGGAAAGATTGCATGCGGGGCGCTTTGGACAATTTGGAGGCTGCGGCTGATTCCCTACTGCCAGCGAAGGGAGTGGCCCACCGTACTGTAGGATCACACTCTTCATGTGGACCATAAAGTTTCGTCCGAGGAGAATTGGCGCGCAAAGGTGCGGCAACACAAGGAGCCTGTATCGCTCGTAAATTGTGCCCTGCACCTCCAGGGTTACCACACAACGTCCTTGGATCGGTACAGACCGGGACCGTGATGCCATAGAAATTGTCTGTTTGGCAGGTAGAACCCGGAGTCCACACCTCTTTGCAGTGTCAGGGTGAATAAAACTCTCGGTGCTCCCACTGTCAAACAGACAATACACAGTACGACCATTTACCTTGATGTTCATCATCGAACAGTCAAGCCTGTGATGCTTTGTCTGGTCCAGAGAGATCGACGCCACCGTTGGCCCTTGGACGTCACTGCAGGCAGCCGAGGTTGATACTGAGGACCCCTGCTGGTCGCTCCTGGTCGTCATCGACCACGATGGCCGCCCCCATGAATCGCACGTGGGTGAGGGCGCCAAGCGTAGCGACTCCTGGTGGTCATCTTCCTCCTCCGCCAGCCACGATGGCGTCGTCCTGGATTCGCACGTGGTCGGACCTCGTGGATACTGCGACGCCGAAGGAGATTGTCTCCGCTCTGGAGGGTCACAGGCTGCACTGCCGTTCTTGGGCTTCGATCTGCAGACTTTCGCGTAGTGCCCCTTTTTACCGCACTGACTGCAGATCACTGTTTTAGCTGGACACTGTTGCCGTGGATGCTTGGCTCCTCCGCAAAAATAGCACCGCTGGCCGCCTGGAGCTGCCGCCGTCGTCGGGTCGATATGGGAGCGCGAGCCCGTGGGGCGAGGAGGGATTTGTGCTTGCTCCTGCCACGTTGTCTCCACGTGGTCTTCGGGGTACAGAGCCAAGCTTTTCGACGCTGCCTCCAGCATCTCAGCCATCTCCATCGCTTGGGTCAGGTTGAGGTTCCCTTTCTCCAGTAGCTTAAGCCGGATGTACGAGGACCCTACCCCTGCTACAAACGCATCTCGGGCGAGGTCGTACATGTACTGCTCAGCCGACACAGCTTTGCAGTCGCAGCCCCTGGCAAGCTGCAAGAGCTCATTGGCGTAGTCCTCCATGGTTTCGCCCGACTGCCGACGTCGTGTAGCGAGGAGGTAACGAGCGTGAATCTCGTTGGGTGGTCTCGTGTATCGTTTTTTCAAGAGCTCGATGGCCCTCGGGTAAGTGGTGGCCGCACGAATCGCGAGATAGACCGTGTCGCTTACCCTCGCGTGGAGGACCTGGAGTCTGTCGTCGTCCGTAGTAACTGCTGCAGAGGCCGCCAGGTAGTCCTCGAAACACTTCAGCCAGTGGTCGAAGGTGTTAGAGGCACCGACCGCACGTGGGTCCAGCGTCAGACGCTCTGGTTTCAGCATTTGCTCTATACTCTCTTTACTGTCGAGAGTTTTGTGTTTGTCAATAAAATTGATGCGCGACAATCAAGCACGAGGTACAAGGCTTCAGCGATTGAAGGCTTTTATTGACAAACAATGGAACTATCTAACACGAGTACACCAATCCAGACTGGAGGGGTCCCGCCTGAGCAGAGGGTCTTATACCTCTCCCCAGGAGGCGGGGCCCGACCGGGATGTGCCATAACAGCATCCACCACAGGTATATTAATCCCACAGTGTAAACACCCTAACCCAACAACAACATTATAACAACCCCACAGTGGCAACACCCTAACCCAACAGTAACATTGGAATAACCCCACAGTGGTAACCAACGATGGTTCACCACAGTCTTCTGCCTCATACCCATACCGGCCTGGCTGATGGTCACACCTCGTGTCCCTGACCATTGGCCAACTCTGAAAGTCAACTTAACCCAAGGGATGTGACTGATTCCTGGAACAAAGTGCTCTCCCCATCCCTGATGGCCCATAATGCCTACAGCTCAGACTCCAGCTCATCGCAGTGTGCAGTGGTCCAGTTCAAATATAGAAACAGTACTGAATGTTTTCTTAACATGTATGGCGTTTGTTTCTGTCTGGTGGTGGGTCAGGTTAGAGCTGACAGAAGGCAATTGGATAGGAAAAGGCTATTGTGGTCTATCTAGAAGCTGCTGGAACTATCCACCTCCACCATTTCTCTCAATAGCTTGTAGCACACATTCACTGTCCTCTTTGTAAAATCATCAAATCTAAACTGTGTGCTTCAGCTTCCATCTTCTGGGCATTTATCAACCAGTAATAGCTTCCCTGCCCATTTCCTTCCTCTGTGTAAAGACAGATCAAAAGATGAAGGAAAATTGGTACCTCTCTGTGACGTTGGGTGAACCTGGTTTCTGAAACATTAGCAATTTTCTGCTGATGAATGGGGAGGATTTTTCCAGCAAACTTCGAGACCCCACTTCATCCTCTGGCCATTAATTAACATGCTCAAGCAGATGGCAAAAGACCGCAGTGTGACGGAAACAGTCACTTAGCTTTCATTTTCCCCAGAGGTGTCAATTAATGGCCAGAGGGTGGATGTGCTGTCCAAATAAGGTTGTTGGGAGGATTGGGGCCTCAAATCTGGAGAACCCAAATGAGGCCATCCAGCTCAGTAGAGACAGCAATCTTATTCATTTAGAATTTAATTTTCCACTTTGGAGGACTGTTAAGTTTGGATGATGAAAATGAGAAAAATGATGTTAAATGGGGTGACACGGTGGCACAGTGATTAGCACTGCTGCCTCACAAAGCCAGGGACCCAGTTCGATTCTGGCTTGGGTCACTGTCTGTGCGGACTCTGCACGTTCTCCCTGTGTCTGCGTGGGTTTCCTCCAGATGCTCTGGTTTCCTCCCACAGTCTGAAAGACATGCTGGTTAGGTGCATTGGCCATGCTAAATTTTCCCTCAGTGTACCCGAACAGGCGCTGGAGTGTGGCAACTAGGGAATTTTCACAATAACTTCATTCGTGTTGATGTAAGCCTACTTGTGACACTAATAAATAAATTAACTGAAATTTAAAAAATAATTAAAATTAAATCATTCCACAGCCATTAAAATCAAGGTGTAACTCTGTGTTCACTGTAAAAATGTAAGAGTTTTCAGCTTGGGTACAATACAATACAGCCTTACAAGTTTAATAAAAGGAGTCTTGTATTTATGAAAAGAACAATCCAACTATTCAAATCCTTTCCTTCCACATTAGGCCGAGGATTTATCATTTTTAAACACCAGAGAATCCCTGATGGGAATGTTTTCAGAATCAACAAATGACTAATAATTATATATTTTTCTCTCTCAGAGGATGTATTTTTATTAGAAACAGAAAATCCCAAAAACCTCCTTGTCTACGGACTGTTCACCTCGTCAAGGTAAGGCATAATTCAAAATTTTCAATCTCAATTCTTATTACTCATTTTTATCCTGAAGACCCTTTCAATGCATTTTGATTTAAAATAAAACATGTATGTTAAACACAATACAAAGATCACTTATTAAATACTTTTATTGCAAGGCAATTTAGGTGACTGTAGCTGACCATAACAGATTTTTTTCTAAATGAACACTAGTTCGCTTCTGTCTTTCTGTTGCTGAACAATAGAAATAAGAATCAGATATAGTGCTAACTAAATCTTGGTCATGTTCTTTATTCTTGAATGGAAACGACCTTAAGAGAGAATTCTGCACTCGTGCCATATCCATTCACAAAAGGTGGTGGACAATTAAACAACTAACAGGAGGACAAGGTTCGACAGTGCTCCTCATATCAATGATGGAGGGACCCAGCATGTCAGGTCAATAGATAAGGCTGAGTCATTCGCAACCATCTTCAGCCGGAAGAGTTGAGTGGATGGTCCATCCCGGCCTCCTCCTGAGGTTCCCAGCTTCACAAACAGCAGTCTTCAGCCAATTTACTCAACAAGATATCAAAAAACTGCTCAACATGCGGGATACAGAAAAAGCTGTGGGACCTGACAATTTCTCAGCTGTAGTATTGAAGACTCATACTCCTGAAGTGGCCATGTCCATAGGCATGCTGTTGTGCCGCCGTGCTGCCCCGGTAGAGGGGCAGCACGGCGGCACAGTGGTTGGCACTGCTGCCGCACAGCGGCAGGGACTCAGGCTCGATTTCCTGTTTGGATCACTGTCTGTGCGGAGTCTGCACATTCTGCCCATGTCGGTGTGGGTTTCCTCTGGGTGCTCCAGTTTCCTCCCACAGTCTGAAAGAAGTGCTGTTTCGGTGCATTACCGTGCTAAATTCTCCCTCAGTATAAATGAACAGGTGCCAGAGTGTGGCAACTAGGGGATTTTCACAGTAACTTCATTGCAGTGTTAATGTAAGCCTACTTGTAACCCTAATAAATAAACTTAAACTTACCCAATAAAGTGGAAAATAGAACAGGCATGTCTTATCCATGAAAAGCAGAGCAAGTCCAATCCAGCCAATTACTCTGCAACAATCTACTCTCAATCAAGCAAAGGAAGCTGTCATCAACTGTGCAGTCAACAATGACGCTTACTCACCAACAACTTGCTCACTGATTTTCAGTCTGCGTTCTGCCAGGGCCACTCCGCTGCAGTTCTCAATACAACCTTGGTCCAAACATGGGCTAAAAAGTTGAATTCCAGATGTGAGGTGAAGGTGACAGCCCTTGACAATAAGGCAGTATTTCACCAACTGTGACATCAATGAGCCTTAATGAAATTAAGGCAATAGATATCAGGGAAAATTTCTCCATTAGAAAAAGGTGGGCTGGAGTTCTCCAGCCATTCACGCCCCACTGCTGCTGCCAGTGAGAATGGAAAATATGGCGCTCAGCCAAATCTCCGTTCACTGCCATGAGACAGGAGAATCCTAGCTGCGGGCGAGGTTGGAGAAGCCGGCTTGTGGATGTTGGAGGTCAATCATCTCAGCCTGAGGACATCACTTCAGGGTGTCCTCAGGGTGATGTCCTAGCCCCAACCATCTTCAGCTGCTTCAATGACCTACACTCCAACATAAGATCAGAAGTGGGGATGTTCAACATATTATTGCGCAATGTTGAATCCAATTTGCCACTCCCCAGATACTGAAGCAGTCAATGCTCAACGGCCGAAAGACCCTTTCTGACAACATTCAGACCTGGGCTGATAAATGGCAAGTAACATTTGCACCATACAAATCGCCATCTCCAACAAGAAAGAATCTAACCATCCCCCTTTACATTCAATGGCATTACTATCAACATCCTGGGGTTATCATTGACCAAAACCTCCACAAACAATGCACAATGGCATCAGTGTACACCATCTACAAGATGCACTGCAACAACTCAGCAAGGTTCCTTTGACAACATCTTCGAAACCCATAACCTCTACCACCTAGAAGAAGAAGGGCAGCAGACACATGGGAATACCACCACCTACGATTTCCCTCCAAGCCACACACCACCCTGATTTGGAACGATGTCACCATTCCTTCATTATCGCTGTGCAAAAATCCTGGAACTCCTTTTCTAACAGCACTGTGGGTGCACCTACACCTCATGGACTGCAGCGGTTCCAGATGGTAACTCCCCACCACCTCCTCAAGGGCCATTAGGGATGGGTAACAAATTCCAGCCTGGCCAGCGATGCTCACGTCCTACGATTGAATGGCAAAAAAAGGATATCAACAGTATTGAATGAGTGCTTTCACATTTTTGGCATTTATTCTCATCATCAAGTGATCCAAGTATAATATTGGCATTACAGAGCAAAGGCCTTTTTATTTCTGGAGTTGGAAAAAGCCTTTTCCCATTATGAATAATACACTTTCAGTCTCTTGTCTCTCTTACTCTCTTTCTCATAAAGCTTCCTTTTTCATTTCTATCATTTTGATATTTGATGGTATCCTTTATGCCACAGTCTATATGTGATATTGAATAAATGTTTAACAAAGAAAAATTAGGGGCGAGATTCTCCGGCCTCCCAGCCATGTGTTTTCCGTTGACAGAAGGTGGCGCGTTGTTTGCTGGCGGTGGGATTCTCAGGCCTGCCACTGTCAATGGGAATTCCCATTGACGTTATCCCATACCGGCGGGAAATCCGCGGCCGGGGGTGCGCTGCTGGAGGGACTGGAGAATCCCGCCGGTGTGAACGGCCAGAGAATTCCAGCCTCGCTATTCCCTTTCTTATGACGGTCTTCATCAATAACTATGTATTTTCCCTTCTTCCCACAGCTCAATATTCAAAGGCTCAGCCGTGTGTGTTTATAACATGCTTGACATTCACACCGTATTCAATGGACCATTCGCTCACAAGGAAGGACCAAATCATCAATATGTTCCATACCAAGGCAGGATTCCATATCCAAGGCCCGGCACAGTAAGTCACGGATACCTCCTATACACTGACTGAGTTTGCATAATCATTCACCCAACTTTAGAAATTATTTTCTAACCTAGAGGTGCCACACTTGCGCTGCGGTAGCACTCTCCCCTTCGAGTCACTGGTCATAGTTTCAAACTTCAATAAGAAGTCTCACAGCACCAGGTTAAAGTCCAACAGGTTTATTTGGTAGCAAAAGCGAGTGGCTTTTGCTACCAAATAAACCTGTTGGACTTTAACCTGGTGTTGTGTGACTTCTTACTGTGTTTACCCCAGTCCAACGCTGGCATCTCCCCATTCAAACTTCAATCCAGACACTTGAAAATGTGACTTAGCCTAACATCACCAGCAGGGGAGGGTGTGCTGCAACCGACAACACAAACAGCTTCTTCCCTGCTGCCATCAGACTTTTAAATGGACCTGCCTTGTATTAAGTTGATCTTTCTCTACACCCAAGCTATGACTGTAACACTACATTCTGTACTCTCACGTTTCCTTCTCTATGCATAGTATGCTTTGTCTGTATAGCGCACAAGAAACAAGACTTTTCACTGTATACTAATACATGTGACAATAAATCAGATCTAAGGTACTACTGGCTGAATGAAATGTAGAAAATACTGAATCTCTACACTACTAATTTATATTTTCAGATAACAAAATGAATGATTCTTAATTGAATTAAAATAGAAGCTAAAATGAAGATAAACTTTCAAAAAGTGAACAAAATAACAATATATTGTTATAAAAGCATCATAGAGCAACTTAGCAGTCTCTTTCAGGAGGCACGGTGGCACAGTGGTTAGCACTGCTGCCTTGCAGTACCAGGGACCCTGGTTCAATTTCGGCCTTGGGTGACTGTGTGGAGTTTGCACGTTCTCCCCATGTCTACGTGGGTTTCCTCCGGGTGCTCTGGTTTCCTCACACAGTCCAAAGATGCGCAGGTTAGGTGCTTTGGCCAAGCTAAATTGACCCTTAGTGTCTCAAGATTAGGGGGATTAGTAGGGTAAATGCATGGGCTTATGGGGATACAGCCAGGGTAAGATGCTCTTTCGGAGAGCTGGTGCAGACTCAGTGGACCGAATGGCCTCCTTCTGCACTGTAGGGATTCTATGAAATAGAAAATTAGCTTTTCAGAGCCAATTAGGGTGTTCAGCAGTAATCATGAAGTTGGTACACCCTTAAAAACTCAGCCAACCCTCATTCAATAAGGTGTTACAAGGAAAGATGTAAATGTGTTAGGAGCAGTTCAGAGATGGTTGACTAGATTAGTACCAGGAATGGGAGGATTATTTAACGAGGAAAGGTTGGAGAGATTAGGTTTGTATCCACTAATGTAAGAGGTGACTTGATCGAAAGCATTAAGTTCCTGAGGGAAATTGACAGGGTGGATGTGGAGAGGATGTTTCCTCTTGTCGGAGAGTCTAGAATTAGGGATCACTGTTTAAAAATAACAAGCAAGACAAAAGAGTTTTTCTCTGAGAGTCAGGAGTCTCTGGAACTCTCTTTCTGAAAAGACAGTGGAAGCAGAGTCTTTGAATATTTTTACGTCAGAGCTCGATAGATTCCTGATTAACAAGGGAGTGAAAGGTTATTGGGATAGGCAGGAATGTGGGATTGAGGTTACAATCAGATCAGCCATGATATAATTGAATAGCAGAATAGGCTCAAGGGGCCGAGTGGCCCATTCATGCTCCTAATTTGTATGTTTGTAACTTTTTTCAAGGGGAGTTTACAGTGAAACCAATGACATAAGAATGGAAAGTCTTATGAATTCCATTGATTGCAGCTTTTGGGATCCTCATCAGTTTTCCTGATAGAGAATAGTAATCTCACTGACATCAGTTTCTAGATTTCCACATTATTCTGTACAGACTCCAAGATATTGCTGCTATTTTCAGTACAGTAATGGCAATAAATAATGACATTTACACCATGATAACCATTCCAAAAATCCACGCCTTTGTTTTCTGGGTCTACTTGCATTGTTGAAAAATCGTTTGCTACAATTATACGCAGTAACTAGTGCACAAAGTTGTCAAAAGCTTAAAACTGAACATTCTTAATTCACGAACATCTGAGTAGCTCAATGCTGATCCCCTCAGGATTAGTTTGAACTTTGAGTCAGTTCTTTACATTCGCCTGTACTTATTGATATAAGCAATCTCAGTAAATTGAAAATTCATTGAAACAGTTACTGAATATTGCTTTTGGCAAAAATCAAAGAAAGGATGTATAGAGCACTGACTATTGGGTTTGAGAACATGTTCCATCCAAAAAGCCAATTCCACCTTGGCTATTGTTTTCAATAACATGTTCAAAATAGTTATTCAATAGAAACTTTGAACCAGAAAAAAGTACACAGCTGGAACATATTCTAGTATTTTTCCACTTACTTTGGCTCCAGTAACATTAAATAAAATCATGATTTACGTTTGATGGGTAATTGAATCAACTCAAATCAAGTGACGCTAAAATACTGATGTGCAGCCCTTTCCATCTGTGGGTGTGTGACATTTAGGCACACATCTGGGCAAAGTACGCCTGAACATGTATTCCCTAATTGAACACATGAACATCGTCTACCCATTAACTACAGGGCGGTGATGGCCTAGACTATTACTAGACCATTAATCCAGAAATTTAGCCAATGTTCTGGGGACCTGGTTTGGAATCTTTCAATGGCAGATGGCGGGATTTGAATTCAATAAAATTATCTGGAATTAAAAATCTACTGATGACCATGAAACCATTGTCGATTGTCAGAAAAAAACATCTGGTTCGTTAATGTCCTGTGGGGAAAGAAGTCTGCCGTCCTTACCCAGTCTGGCCTACATGTGACTCCAGAGCCACAGCAATGTGGATGGGCAATAAATGCTGGCCAGCCAGTGACGCCCATGCCCCACAGTAAAAAACGTTAGCTGCTATCCAATGTCTCAATGTTGCGAAAAGTAAAATTTGTTTTGCCTAATAAGTAGGAATATTTCCAGGACAGTGGGCTGCCCACAAGAATTTGGAAATCACACCAACGCGTGACAACATGGCATGCTGATGTCAGGTCTCACCTGAACAATGCTTGGTGCTGTTTCCAGAGTTCAGCGTGGAGGCCACTGGCAACTTGGACCCTGGAACAACACAGCAGTGAGTGTGGACGCATCTATAAATGGATCTTCCAGATTTGGTGTCCTGAAGAGGGTCCAGTGCTCCCAGCGATCCACCTTCATTTTTAGGAGGTCCCCCTTCTTTCTTCAATAGTTGGTCAGAGATGTTGGACAGCTTTTCAATATGGCATCTGGACACAACAGCGGAAGGCCAGCCCCGCCACAGAATACAGCGTGAAACACCCAGCTGCATAATTAATGGAAGAAACACCCAGCTGCATAATTAATGGCGCTGGAAGATTTGGCGTGTTTTCTCGCCGGCCTCCACAGTGGGAAGCACTCCACTTACCCACCCCCACCAAGAGACTTAGTCCCAGGATGGGAGAATTCCAGCGCTGTTCTTTGTGTGAGGATCTTTTTCCAATACTCAGGGCTGACTTTTTCTGGTCTCACAGAGGCACGTGAGGAGGCATTACCAGGAGCACAATTAGAAACTAGCCTATTGGACCAGTTCCCTTATGGGTTGTACCTCTACACTGGTTAGCAGCTAATTCGGCCAAATTAGCTTCCAATTGGAGGTTCATAACAGCATTAGGAGTTTACCAATGTCTGAGTGGCAATCCACTTTGCCAAGCCCAATAGCTCCTTGGAGTGGTCACTCAATGGCAGGCTGAGAGCACCATCAAAGCCTCCTGGGGCACTGGTCGTCCTGTGTGACAGGCATGCTGATTGGATCTCCCGACACTGGGGGCTTCAGTTGTCCTGTGTTGCGGGCATGCAGATTGGATCCCCTGACACTACAATCACAGAGAATCATAGAATCCTTACAATGCAGTAGGAGGCCATTTGGCCCATCGCGCCTGCACTGACAACAATCCCATCCAGGCCCCATCCCCATAACCGCACGTATTTACCCTGCTAGTCCCTCTGACACTAAGGGACACTTATGGGATTTTCACAATAACTTCATTGCAGTGTTAATGTAAGCCTACTTGTGACAATAATAAATAAAACTTAAAATCTTAAACTAGCATGGCCAATCGACCTCTCACACACATCTTTGAAGTGTGGGAGGAAACCAGAGTATCCCCATGCAGATGCAGGGAGAATGTGCAAACTCCAAACAGACAGTGACCCGAGGCTGGAATTGAACCCGGGTCCCTAGAGCTGTGAGGCAGCAGTGCTATCGTGCTGCCCTAGAACTGGGCTGCAGTCCCTACTTGATTGGCTATCTCGGGGGCAGGTTCTTAATTGTCTGTCTTCTGGAAGATGACCTCTACAGTCCCACTTCCCAGCCCCTCACCTGGAATTCATCTTGACATTGGGATTGCAACCCACCCTGGTAAGCCAGCGTTGAGTTTCAGTGCAAAGCATTCAGTAGCAGATCAGGTACAGCACAACTAGATTCAAAATAAAGCGCCTTCTATATTCCCTAATATTGTGCTTCATTCCATTCCCCAATTCTCACACCTAACTACCCTTGCTAAGGCTCTTTGAAGTTGCCAATTAGTGTCAAATTCCTTTCCTTCTCGAGGTTATTACTGAGTATAAACCTCACTGAAACTGATCAACCATGTTTCATGTAGCGAGCCAGCAGATTTGGAGACTTTCACTCCTTTAGTCTGGGTTGGTTTGAACCTTTGTCCCAAGGATAAGTAAAAATGTTTAACTCACTGTGCTGCCCTGTTCCCACTTGAGATTTATCTTTCCTGGCTACACACACTTAAAAATTTGACTGAAGATTGTGTTTGAGTGAAAGGCAATGTGAAAGTCTGTAATACTACAGCTTTCAGAATTAGACAACAGAAATAAAATCCACTGAATACATCAATCGTCCCGCAGTGAGCGTTTAATCCCACAAAACGGAAGGCTCTTGCAACACCTGTCACCAAAGGGATAAAGGAAAGTGTTTCGCTCTTTATAAATTTCCACTTCTCATCATAACAAGTATTCAAATAACACTGGTACATCCAGCGGCTTTACTCTCTGATGTCTCAAGAAATTCAAAATGCCAGGGATTTAATCATTTCCGTTATTTAAAGTATAGCTTGTCAGGGATGTTTTATCGCTGCATTACATGAATGGACAGAGTAAGCTCTGATTCATTTTGGACAGAAGCAATATTAAGAATTTATTATTCATAAATACCTCACTGGTTTCAGCAGACGAAAATTACCAGGAATGATATATTAACTAAAAAATAATCCACATAATTTGATTCAAATACTGAAACAGCCAAGGAACATTAATGTCATTGAAATTTAATAAAAAAGATGTTTTATATCACATTCTCATCTCCATCTTTAATTGCTAGTGCCCTGGAGGAGCATTCACACCAAACACCTTGTCAACAAAGGATTTTCCAGATGAAGTGGTGACGTTTATCCGGAATCACCCCATGATGTACAACGCTATTTATCCAGTCAATAAGCAGCCCCTGATTGTAAGGATTAACACCGATTACAGGTACACCAAGATCGTGGTGGACCGAGTCAAGGCTGCAGATGGAAGATACCATGTCCTGTTCCTAGGCACAGGTAAGATGTCAAAAAAAAGTCAAAACCCCAACAAATAAACTTGCATTAACGCCGTACAGTTGCCATTGAGAAACGTTTTCCTGTTTGCTTGCTGTCAGTTGTGGCTCAATTGCTCACTCTTGACTCTGAATCGGAAGGTTGTGGGTTCAAGTCCTTCTCCAGCAGTACAAAGAAATCTGGGCTGACACTCCAGCAGAGGGTGGACTGTGGGAGCGCCGTACTGTCAAAGATGTTAAACAGAGGCCGTGTCAGGTGGACATGAGAGATCCCATGGCAGTATTTCAATAAAGAACATTGAGTTATCCCTGACCGATATTTATTCCTTAATCAACATCACAAAGTTTAAACTTTATTTATTGGTGCCACAAGTAGGCTTACATTAACACTGCAATGAAGTTACTTTGAAAATCCCCCTGGAATTTCAAAGTAACTTCCACATTCCAGCGCCTATTTGGGTAAACTGAAGGAGGATTTAGCGTGGCCAATGCACCTAACCAGCACATCTATCAGACCATGGGAGAAAACAGGAGCATCCAGAGGAATTCCACGCAAACACGGGGAGAATGCGCAAACTCCACACAGACAGTGCCCCAAGCCAGGATTCAAACCCAGGTTTCTGGTGCTGTGAGGCAGCAGTGTTTGCCACTGTGCCACCCTGATATGCATTCCTAAATTATACAGTGATTATATTTCAAAGGTATTTTAAAGTGTTTTGAGACACCCAGTGGTCATGATAGGTGCTTTACGAATGAAAGTTTCTTTTGCCAAGAGCAAAGCCCCTACTTCTATGCTCCTGTTCAGATAGATGCTAACAGCACAGAACGATTGATCAGATCCACTAAGATGCCACCAGCCAAACCTAAAGGATTGATCCACCTATGCAACAATAATGCTGGGAAGATGTCACCATAGAACTAGATGCAGAGCCGTGCCATAGGTTACTGGGACACCTACAGCATTGGGTTGGCAACCTGAATCCTACCTCCAGCTCCTTGCAGGCATGCTGCAATTATGCCCTCTGAGAGTGGTAGCATATAGTGACAAGGAGGGCCAGTTTCCTCACAAGCACCTCGCGCTCAGACTCCTCCATTTCAACCATGATCAAACGGATGTCATATACTAGGTGGCTGGGTCACTTGCCTACAGGCTGTTGTCTGTAGTTATCTTCCACTTTATTTTTTACCTGTAATTTCTTTATCTGTCCCTCTGTTAGCCTAGGCAAATGTTGCCCAGAATCGTTGCAGTGAGGATTTTTGTTCTCCTTTTCATTGTCTGCATCCCTTTATTTTCAACATATGAATAATTGTATCTTTGTGGTATAACAACTGACCACCCGTATTGCTCCTTCCACCTCCATAACTGCAGCTGAAGCTATGTGTGACAATGTTCATGAACTTTCCATGACAAATTATGTACCAACAGCACACATTTTGCATCAAGCCTGCATGAGACACATTTCAGGTCAGTCGGGGGTAATTTGTAACTTCTGATAAGAATGTAAAGTGGGCAATAATGGATTGACTAATTGGGGGATGGTATGCATCTCCCAATTTTTCTTCCCACATTTCCACGTTAGCCCAGATGAACAGAGGGGTGGGCTGAAGAAATCACAGGTAACATTGAATTGAGAGGCAGTCTGACCAGCACACGACAATCTGTCAGCAAGTGGCCCAGCAATCTAACAGCTGACAGACATTTCATTGTGGCTGAAATGAACATGGTGTACAGGTGCTTCTGAGGAAACTGGCCCTCTTTGCCACACTGAGGAAGATCCTCATAGATCATAACTGCAGCATGCCTTCACCAGAGGGCAAAATGGTCCAGCTTACACCATCACTGAGTTAGTGTTGCATTGCTACACCCCGGAGGTGATGGTCTAGTGGTATTATCGCTAAACTAGTAATCCAGAAACTCAGCTAATGTCCTGGGGACCCGGATTCGAATCCCGTCATGGCAGATGGTGGAACTTGAATTCAATAAAAACAAAATCTGGAATTAAGAATCTACTGATGACCGTGAAACCATTGTCAGGAAAACCCCATCTGGTTCACAAATGTCCTTTAGGGAAGGAAATTTGCCATCTTTATCTGGCCTGGCCTACACTTGACTCCAGAGCCACAGTGATGTGGTTGACTCTGAATGCCCTCTGAAATGGCCTAGCAAGCCACTCAGTTCAAGGGCGATTAGGGATGGGCAATAAATGCTGGTCTAGCCAGCGACGCCCATGCACCATGAACAGATTTAAAAAATGGAAAATCTATTAAATAGTTAATGAAACTACATTTTTTTTTAAACGAATCAATAATGATCTCAGTAATCCATTTGAACCAATTTTCATTTTGTAATGACTTTTTTTTTCTCATATGTCTTTCAGATAAGGGAACCATCCAGAAAATTGTTGTCCTGCCTAAAAATGCATCAGCTAATGAAGAGCTAATCTTGGAAGAAATGGAAGTTTTTGAGGTCTGACTCAGTATTTCTATGAGAGCGGTGCTGCCAGATTACATTTATCAGATTGGAATTTTAAGGAAGCCTTTCCAAGTTTAGCACAGAGGGGTTGCGTAGGTGAAAAGATGGCGGTCAAAATCATAAACAGACAGAGCGAGATGCCGTGTGGCAGGCCCATGTGGAAATAATTAGGCCTTTCTTTTGCTTTCAAACTGTTGTTTCAGGTTCAAACCAGAAGATGTAGAGAGCGTGCTGCTAATTATACAAGTCCCTAAAGATCTGCAATTTTTCTTCAGGCTGCCAAACCACTGATGCTTTGAAGTAGAACGCTCTGGGTTTAATGTCAGAGTCTTGGGGTGCGCGTGCATGTAAACACTGCGCAGACTGGGGCACGTCAAAGTTTAAAGTGCTGTTTATTCTTCACATAATTTACTTACTTTCCTTTTGCTAATATTGGATATATATTGCAGGCAACTACAGCTAGTATGTGTTAAAATGTTTAAATTAAATAGTAGCGAGAAATGTATTCATATAATTCCTCAATTCTGTGACTAATATCCCCATAATCCAATCTCCTTTGGAACTTATGGTTTGTCTGCAGTTCTCGTCAACAGTTGGATTACTCTAAGGAGAAACGATTTGGGGCCAATATGTGCCAGCAGTTTTGAAAAGTACTCGATATAAAGGAGTAATTTGAGTGTTCATAAAACAAAAGAGCTGATCTCCCGTGCCCTAGTACATGGGCGAGTATGTTTGCCAACTCTGGTTGGCACGATTCCTGGTGGTTTCACCACGTGATCTCCTGCCTCTAATCCCCACAGCGTCCAGCCATCCGTCAGTTCACATGACCATTCTCCATCCTGCTTCGCCCTGCCATCCCTGCTCTCAGTCAGCCGAATGGATGATGCTTGACTCTCAGTCGAACAACAGTTTTATTTCCATTGCCAAGAGTTTTCGCATCAGTTCATTTACACCTAAAATGACAAAATCATATGCTGTTTTCTGAATCCATTTTGACAATAGCTTGTGGCGGTGTCTGGAAGTTAATCTTCAGTTCCAATGGGGAGACTCCCGGAGAATTCTGGAGGTTTTGTGGGACTGCGGGAATTCCCACAGCATTCTCCCAATTTTCCCATCTTTGTTTCAGCAGAAACCCCTTGTCATTGGTGCTATTTCCCAAGTGTTTCAGCCAATCCACTGCCGCAGAATGCCCACATGGTCAAAACTGAGTGTAGCGTCCAGGTGAAAGTGGGAACAGAGGCAGCGATATTTGAGTCAGATTGTGTAGGCATTATTTAGCCCCTACTGTAAAATGGGCATTCTCTCTTTATTTCCATTAAAGGAGATCATTTAAAGCACTGTAAATATACCTGTTGTAGACTTGGTGCAATCTCTGTACTGCTCTGAAGTAAATCAGATCTATTGTGGGGAGGGGGTGGAATCTCACCAAAAAATGGCAGGGTGCTGTTTCCAGCGAGAAAACCAGCATGTTTCTCTCCAGACAAACACTTTGGTTTTCTCTCCAGATCTTACGATATTCTGCCTCAACAATCAAGGGGGCGTGTTTCACGCCGTCATGCAGTGGGGGCAGGGCCTCAACACGCTAACAAAACCCAGCTGCGCTGACAACAGGTATAAATCTGGACGCAAAGCCACCACAGAAATTTCAGGGAAGCCCCTCCACACCCCTGATCAGAGTCGGCAGTTCTCTCTCCACACCCCCATCCCCTCAATCGTTGGCCCCTTTCCCCCCAGCCCCCCACAATCTGAGCTGGCACCCCCCCTCCCTTCATTGGCCATCGCCAGCATCCCCTTCGCCTCCATCCATTCCCAGCCCAAATCCAAATCTGAATGAGGCCCCCACTGGGACCCACCCCTTGGCACACGTTGTCACTGTCAACCTGTGCCAAGAACACTGCCAGGGACATTACCAGCCAATTGCCTGGCCCTGTCCCTCTCCCCCCAGGGGCTATACTCACCATCATACCCCCGGGAGACCCCCACAACAGCTTTACGTCTAGGTGTGATGTCACGCCGATGCCCGCTGAATATCCAGTGAGGGGGAATTCCAAAGAGCGTGCTCAGTAGTGACAACCTAATGTATTGAAGTGGGCTTCCTGGGGTCCGGCGATGTGTTTCACACCACTCTGCAGATGAGGGGCTGGAAGATCAGAACTTGGAAACTGGCCGGCACAAGTCACACTTTCCAAGTCTCTCCGGATTTTGAGCATGCACCGGCATTCCCGCTGACGGAGAGAATGGGCTCAAAATCACTCCCAAAATGTACAACAAACTAACAAATACACCCCCTCATTCCAACACCTATTTCTCTTCCAACTCCATGTTCTATTCTGCTTATCTCTGCCTTTATTTTATCTTCCAATCGGGGTGAGAGGTGATAGGTTGTGTGGTGTCATGTCATGAGAAAAAAGCCACCAATAGCTACAGATTGTTTATGTGTTGGGTCGAAATGGCAGTGCGCCCCCCCCCCCCCCCCCCCCGCCGCCCCCCCACCCCACCCCCTCCAAACAGCTGCACTCTGATCTCCTCCTCCAGTCATCCTGATCTTATTCCATTATGCCCTTAAAACTCTTCCCTTCCATCTTCCACTGTCTCCTCCACTTCCCTCACTAACTGGGCGGAATTTTACGATCGGAAATTCCCGCCCGAGGTCTCCAACCTGCTCTTGTAGCCAATGTATTAATGTGGCTGGTCCAGTTAAGTTTCAGGCCGAACATAACCACCAGGCCATTGATTCTGATCATTGTATTGAAGTGAGATAAAGACAGTAACACATTCTCAGGCAATCAAACGTTTATGAACTGCTTGAACATTATTCGAATATTTATTGATACCATGAGAGGTCCTCGTGTTCTTGTCTACAGCACACTCTGATCAAATTGCTTCTCATTAGAACATTGCATTAATCTTTTAGACACTGTGTCATAAACATTTTGTGAGCAAGTACTGTTAAAAAAGGAAAGGAATTCTGTAACCTTCATTGGCTAATGAAAAAATTGTGATTTCTATCCTTACTGGAAGGCCTTGATGTTTCCTGTTATCTTCCGGATCCCTTCATTATATAAATTCAATCAAGAGAAACAAATTTGATTTTGAAACAAGAATGTATATTCTTTGTGAGCAAAGTAAAAATGTGAACAAGCAGCTCTAAGGCCAGAGTTAAGGCAATTTTACAATGACATGTAGAAGAGTTGGAGATGTCTCCATGATATTAGGGGTGGCACTGTGGTTAGCACCACTGCCTCACAGCGTCAGGGACCCGGGTTCAATTCCCGGCCTCGGGTGACTGTCTTTGTGGAGTTTGCGTGTTCTCCCCGTGTCTGCATGTGTTTCCTCCGGGTGCTCCGGTTTCCTCCCACACTCCAAAGATGTGCGGGTCAGGTTGATTGGCCATAGTAAATTGCCCCTTAGTGTCAGAGGGATTAGCAGGATAAATACATGGGGTTACAGCGGATAGGGTGGGATTGTTGTCAGTGCAGGCTTGATGGGCCGAATGGCCTCCTTCTGCACTATAGTAATTCTATGATTCTATTCTATTCTATGATAGTCATCATCACAGCTGTTCCATCCCTTTCTGCTGGCTGAGACAGTCAAAGGGGGACCCAGAAAAGCTCTGTTACTTTTCATTGTCCCCAGAGTGGAATGCCTTTCTGTTACATCACATTTGGTTAGAGAGTCTGACTGAGGGAAACACATGGACCTCATTCAAGTGAGAAAAATGAGTGCAAGAGTCAGGCAGCCAGTGGGACTTGTGTTTGTGACCTTCTGATTAGGAGCCAAAATCTCAACCACTGGAGTAATCAGGCTGCCAAAACATCTATTATTTAAATTTACATAGTTTGTACAAAAGCAACATCCCAGTTGAAAATACAGAAACATTTGTGATCCCACACTGTTTTCCCAACAAATACAATCCAAAATGTTTAAATTAAATTTTATCTTTGCTTTTTTTAATAAAAAATTTCAAAGTGTCACTTTATAAAGAAAAAGTATTTATTTTGCATTCTGTTTCCCATCTCAAATAATTCCAACATTACTCACAGATCATTTAAATCTAATACTAGCAGGACGGAATAAATCTTTATAATTAATAGCCTTGTATCCAATATGCACTCATATCTTTC
This sequence comes from Mustelus asterias, assembly GCF_964213995.1. Lineage (NCBI taxonomy): Eukaryota > Metazoa > Chordata > Chondrichthyes > Carcharhiniformes > Triakidae > Mustelus > Mustelus asterias. The sequence continues at coordinate 56,989,664 of NC_135819.1, forward strand.
AAAGGCAAGAGCTCTGAAAATGAACTTGGAGGGGATATGTCTCACTCAGAGAAAGGAATCTCATTGAAATTAGCTCCTATTTTTCAACTAATTTCTCTGGAGCCACATAAAGCCTTGCTTACCCTTATGTGGATGACTGAAACTTAGTGCAGCTATATTGAGTCAAACAGTAGTTTAAACCAGCATCAATATTGATCCTAAATGAACAATGAGGTTGTGGTTACACTGTGCTGGTGATATGAGATGAACAACTATAGAATTGGTAATACCTGAGTCTTTGGTTGCAATCAGTAGGCTTGATTTTCAATTCAGGATTGAGAACCCAATTCCCAAACAATTTCTGGAACCCTACCCCACGCTATTTCTGTGTCACTCCTGCAACGTATGTCAAATGTAATGCCTTAAAATGGAGCAGAAGTCAGCTCGGCGTCCAGTTAATAGCACTGAGAATTAATAAAGGACAGGAGCAGCCTATAGAGCATGAGTGGAAAGAGCAGATGGCAGCCATGGTGGGGCCTGCCACTGCCTTCTGGGAGAGAGCAGCCAACACATCAGGGACATGAGTTCAAATCCGACCAGGGCAATTGGCGGAAATTCAGTTAATTAATAAATCTGGAATAACATTATTATTAATAATGAGTTTGAAACTACTCGATTGTCATTAAGATCCACCTAGTTCATTAATTTCCTTCAGGAAAGGAAATCTGCTGCCTTTTCCCAGTCTGGCCAATATGTGCTTTCAGATCTACAGCAATATAGTTGACTGTGAAATTGCCTTGTAAACCACTCAGTTGTATCAAACTTCTTCAGAAACAAAAACGCTTTGGGTGCACCTACATCACATGGACTGCAGTGGTTCAAGAAGGTGGCTCACTGCCGCCTTCTCAAAGACAACTAGGGGCAGGCAGTAAATGTTGGCATAGCCAACAATGCTCATATCCCATGAACCAATGTGTAAAAAATATGGTATTGGTGATGCAGCATGAGTACAAGTTAGCCTTAAAATAATCCGAACCATTTTCTCTTTTGCAGAATCGATCAGCTGTCACAACTATGAAAATTTCATCCAAAAAGGTAACTTTTATTTTATTTGCTGCAATCTATTTTTTGGCATTTTGTTGCACTTTGAGATTAAAACTGTGATAGCTGCAAATTTCATGATGTTGTTTTGACAAAATAGTTTCTTCCTGCTCTAGCCCAATCTTAATGGAATATTTGGATTGGTGCAAGGTGCTTTTCATTTTGCACTGGCACAGGAACTGCATTCTAACTAAAAGATGAAGTGGCTGATTGAATTACAGCAAACACTGACAAGCAGTGTAAAACAACCTTGAACAGTAACAGGATGCAGTATAACTGGTGAGGAAAAAAGAATCAGAAAAATTCCCAAATAGACGCTTTGTCCCAAAATGACTCCTGTCAACTCCTTATTAACTTAAAAAAAAATGGTAACCAACAGTTAGATGCTGATGAAGAGAATCTTGCATGTGTATCAAACCACATTGCATTATGTTAGGACCAAATCAAGAGGGGTGAAAAAATTCCTCTCTTTTCCACTCCCAAGATTGGTTGTAACAGTTTGAATTTTTTTTTAAGTTGTGACTTTTCAATTCAGTCTGTACCTGAGACAGCACATAAAGCGATATGAAGAAAGAAACCAGCCAGATTTTTCACGAATAGGATGGGAATAGAGGGATACGGTCCCCGGAAGGGTAGGGGGTTTTAGTTCAGTGGGGCAGCATGGTCGGTGCAGGCTTGGAGGGCCGAAGGGCCTGTTCCTGTGCTGTAAATTTATTTGTTCTTTCATCTCTTGATTTACAGAGTAAGGGGTTAGTTTTGTTATTAAGAACTTGCTCAGGTAAAAATATGAGACTCATTAAAAAGGCAAAATCACATCCCGAATCCTGCGACATTCGAACACACACACACATATTAGCATGCAAAACAGAATTATTTACAAGGTGAAGGAGTTGGCATTCGTTAAAGTCCGTGAGAAAAAGAAGAATTACATGTTATGACATTCCTTTGGTGGTCTTGAAATTCCAAGGTCTTGCAGTTGACGTAAGCTGATTATTTTTCTGGAGACTATAATCCATCTTTTTCCAAAGTGGATGTTATGACACTTGAAGTTCCATCTGATTCAAATTAGCCATCTCTGTGATGTATTCCAAAATGTAGCAGAGATAGGGTCCAAACTGGGGCAGGGAGAAAGAGATGCAGGCATCTTATGGATGTTACTAGCATCTTCTACAGTCTCTTGTGCTGCAACAAACATAGAAGCTTATAATCATGGTTCTTCACAAATGAGGTTCTGATCTGGCGACAGCTGGCTATTGCCACACAATGGTGAGCAAGCCATATTAATGAAGGAGCTTCAATCTACCATTGTCAAAGCTATCAAGGTGCCATCAAAACAAGTAGGAGGGATCCTTAGAAACCTCATACACAAACAGAAAAATACTGAAAAATCTCAGCAGGCCTGACGGCATCTGTCGGGAGAGAATAGAGCCAATGTTTGAAGTCTAAATGACCTTCGTCAGAGCTGAGAGGAAAGAGAATCAGCAGAGATTTATACTCTGAGGGTTGGGAGGGGTGGTGGAGTTGGACAAAGGGAATGTAAATGACATTGCAGAAAGCTGAGGTGTTGAAAGTGTCCATTAAGTGATCAGAATACATTAATGGCAAAACAAAGGTACAGCTTGGCAAACGACTGCCTGAGGAATGTGGCAGTTACCCTGAAGAAGGGGGGGGGGAGGGTAGAAAGAAGGAGAGAGATACAATGAGATGAAATAAAATAAAATAAATGGAAATGGGGTGAAGGTGGAGGGGTGAATTCATGCTCAGAAGTGGTTGAACTCAATGTTCAGTCCGGAAGGCTGTAAAGTGCCTAATCGGAAGATGAGGTGCTGATTCTCCAGTTTGCATTGGGGTTCGCTCGAACATTGCAAAAGGCCAAGGACGGACATGTGGGCAGGAGAGCAGGCGGTGCGTTGAAGTGGCAAGCGATAGAAAGGTCTGGGTCCTGCTTGTGGACGGACCGAAGGTGTTCGCAAAGTGGTCACCCAGTCTTCGTTTAGTGTCTCCGATGTAAAGTAGACTGCATAGGGAGAACCTTTAGACCCTTCCTTGTATAATGAGTTTCGTAAATCCTTCTTTGTTCCTGGCAGTTTCTGGAGTCAGGAGGTCTGTTAGCCTATTATCCTTGTGTTTTGCAGAGAGTTTAGTCAATATTCCCTGGTCATCCATTTTCAGCGTCTGCTAGAACTTAGCCCAAATGCAGCCATTTCAAAACAGTGTCCGTGCAATTCTAGCTGTTTCTTTACCTAAAAGAATCCAAGGCATTGCACCAGCCAATGAAACCAACGGTTAATATTTCACATTTCATACGTGACATCATCGTGACAATCAGCAACCAGAAAAATCTTCACTTAACGAAAGAAACAGTGTTGTTCCCAAGTAGAATCTGAGGCAGAATTTTCCAAGATGAAGAAGTGGTTAGACTGAAATCAGTGTTGTAGAAAATGTGCTTGAAGTCCTGAGACAGCACCGAGCACAGCTGCCAGGTACACCATCGCTATCGTCAGCATTTCTAATCCCTGGGGCAAAGAGATCAGATAGTCTGGATCATCGTCAACAAACCTTTGGAAGTTTAAATTAAAGCAAGGTACCAAGATGTCATTATCCACAATACAATTTAGGGACTTTCTTTAGTTTCTAGCAATATGACATAAATGGTTACAAAGATTTTTAATGCAGAAAAGATAGAGCTGCAATAAATATAAAATATAAAATCCCTACAGTGCAGAAGGAGGCCACTTGGACATCAAGCCATCACCAACAACAACCTCACCCAGGCCCCATCCCCATAACCCCATGTATTTACTCTGCAAATCCCCTGACCCTAAGGGTCAATTTAGCATGGCCAATCAACCTAAGCCACACACCTTTAGACTGTGGGAGGTAACTGAAGCACCCGAACGAAACCCATGCAGACACAGGGAGAACGTGCAAACTCCACATAGTCACCCGAGGCCGGAATCGAACCTGGCGCTATGAGGCAGCAGTGCCCATTATGTTATCAGTTTGTTTCAGATCAGATAATGAGAACATTAACAAAGCTTTGTATGTATGAACTAGCTTTAACCTTATTCTGATTTAGGTACTGACAATTCAAACAATCTAAATATGAAATAGATAGAACAAGTATAGGAACTATAGACCAGTAGGCTGTGTGTCAGTGGTGGGAAAGATATTGGAACCCTTTCTCAAATATTTAATAGAGAAACACATCAGCCAAAAGCTTTCAGCCAATCCCGCTGGCAGGATTTTCCAACTCCATTGATGGTGACCCCTGACGCGGGGTGGCAGAGGGTGCAAACTGATGCGCGTCAATAAGCACATGGAACCAAGGCTTCGGTATTGAAGGCTTTAATAAAGTAACAAGGGAACTACTAACACGAATACACCAGTTCAGACTGAAGGGGTCCTGCAGGAGCAGGGGGTCTTATACCTTGCCACCGGAGGCGGGACCCCACTGGAATGTGCCATGATAACTCTTATAACAGGTAAACACCCTAACCCAACAACATAGTACAACCCCCACAGTAACAACACCCTAGCCCAACAGTAACATGGTAACAAACCCCAGTGGTGAACCAACGATGGTTCACCACATTCACCCCTCCTTTAAGAACAAAAGGTGGCGGGGTGGACGAAAAACAGGTCATATAAACAGACAATAACAGAAAAATCACAGGATTCACAAGTCCAGACGGTCTGGAGGACCGCACCGACGCTGCGATCTCCTCAACACCGGTTGCGAAACCGGAGCAGGTGCCGATCTCTTCAACACCGGTTGCGAAAACGGAGCAGGTGCTTATGGTGGCGTTCTTTCCAAAGCAACGTCTGGCTGTCCCCTCAAGGACTCCCGGGCCGGCCGGCCCTAGTGAGGCGATGGTGCAGGGGATCCTGGAACGTTTGGTGGTAGTGGTGGTGGTGATGATGATGGTGGCGCCGATCTCCGAGTCTCAGGCAAGCTGTACATGGGAGTAAAAGTGTTATGCACTGGTCCCGGTGCTGACCGCGCCACGTCTGGGGAAGTAATGAGGAGTAGTGGATTCGTGACTGGGGGAATAGGAGCGACAGGAGTTGCTACGTCCCCTGCGGGCGCCAGGTCTCTAATGGAGACAGTGTCCTCTCGCCCGTCAGGATATGCCACATAGGCATACTGAGGGTTGGCGTGGAGGAGTTGGACCGGTTCGACCAAGGGGTCGGACTTGCGAGCCCTCACATGGCGCCGCAGAAGGACGGGTCCTGGGTACGTCAACCAGGCTGGCAATGAGGCCCCCGAGGACGACTTCCGAGGGAATGAGAACATCCTCTCGTGGGGAGTAGCATTGGTTGCCGTACACAGGAGGGAGCGGATAGAATGGAGCGCATTTGGAAGGACCTCCTGCCAACGGGAGACTGGAAGGCCCCTGGATTTCAGTGCCAGTAGGACAGCCTTCCAGACTGTAGCATTCTCCCTTTCCACCTGTCCGTTACCCCTAGGGTTGTAGCTCGTGGTTCTACTAGAGGCAATCCCGAATGAGAGCAGGAATTGCCTCAAGTCGTTGCTCATGAACGACGAGCCCCTGTCGCTATGAATGTAGCAGGGGTACCCGAACAGGGTAAAAAGTTCACTGAAAACCTTAATGACGGTAGCAGTTGACGTGTCCGCACAGGGGAAAACAAACGGAAACCGGGAATACTCGTCTATTATATTGAGAAAATAGACATTCCGGTCCGTTGAGGGAAGGGGGCCCTTAAAATCCACACTCAGCCTCTCAAAAGGGCGAGTGGCCTTGACCAATTGTGCCCGGTCTGGTCGATAAAAGTGTGGTTTGCATTCTGCGCAAATCCGACAGCTTCTAGTCACTGACCTGACATCCTCCACCGAGTAGGGCAGGTTGCGGGCTTTGATGAAGTGGTAGAGTCTGGTGACTCCAGGATGACACAGATCATTGTGGAGAGCCTTCAAGCGGTCCTCCTGCATGATGGCGCATGTTCCGCGCGAGAGGGCATCCGAGGGCTCATTGAGCTTCCCTGGACGATACATAATATCGTAATTATAGGTGGAGAGCTCAATTCTCCACCGCAAGATCTTATTGTTCTTGATCTTGCCCCTCTGCGTGTTACTGAACATAAACGCCACGGATCGTTGATCCGTGATCAGGGTGAACCGCTTACCTGCCAGGTAATGGCGCCAGTGTCTGACTGCCTCCACAATGGCCTGAGCCTCCTTTTCCACCGCTGAGTGCCGAATTTCTGGGCCTTGAAGGGTGCGGGAAAAGAACGCGACGGGCCTGCCTGCCTGGTTTAGTGTGGCGGCTAGGGCGAAGTCAGATGCATCACTCTCCACCTGGAAAGGGATGGATTCATCCACCGCGTGCATCGTGGCTTTCGAGATGTCGCTCTTCAAAACCTTGAAGGCCAATTAGGCCTCCGGCGTAAGTGGGAAGGTCGTGGACTTAATGAGCGGACGAGCTTTGTCCGCATAGTTGGGGACCCACTGTGCATAATATGAAAAAAACCCGAGGCATCTCCTCAGTGCTTTCGTGCTAGCGGGCAAGGGAAGTTCAGTGAGTGGGCGCATACGGTCTGGATCAGGGCCAATGACCCCGTTTTCCACCACGTATCCGAGGATGGCTAACCTACGCGTACGGAATACGCACTTCTCCCTGTTATAGGTCAGATTCAGGCGAGATGCAGTGCTCAGAAAGTGTTGGAGATTCGTGTTGTGGTCCTGCTGGTCATGGCCGCAGATGGTGACGTTATCCAGGTACGGGAAGGTAGCCCGCAACCCGTTCTGGTCCACCATTCGGTCCATAGCACGCTGGAAGACCGAGACCCCATTGGTGACACCAAATGGAACCCTGAGGAATTGGTATAGACGACCATCCGCCTCAAAAGCCGTATATTGTCGGTCCTCTGGGCGGATGGGGAGTTGATGGTAGGCGGACTTAAGGTCTATGGTAGAAAACACTCGGTACTGCGCAATCTGATTGACCATATCAGAAATGCGCGGGAGAGGATACGCATCCAGCTGCGTGTATCTATTAATGGTCTGACTATAGTCGATGACCATCCGAGGTTTGTTCCCGCTTTTGACTACCACGACCTGCGCTCTCCACGGACTAGCACTGGCCTGTATGATCCCTTCCTTGAGGAGCCGCTGAACCTCAGATCTAATAAAGATCCGGTCCTCAGCGCTGTAACGCCTACTTTTAGTAGCGATGGGCTTGCAGCCAGGTACCAGATTTTTAAAAAGGGATGGTGTCGTGATCTTCAGGGTGGATAAATTGCACGCGGGGCGCTTTGGGCAATTTGGAGACTGCGGCTGATTCCCTACTGCCAGTGAAGGGAGTGGCCCACCGTACTGTAGGATCACACTCTTCATGTGGACCATAAAGTTTAGTCCGAGGAGAATTGGCGCGCAAAGGTGAGGTAGCACAAGGAGCCTGTATTGCTCGGAAATTGTGCCCTGTACCTCAAGAGTTACCATACATCGTCCTTGGATCGGTACAGACCGGGACCGTGATGCCATGGAAATTGTCTGTTTGGCAGGGAGAATCCGGAGTCCACACCTTTTAGCAGTTTCAGGGTGTATGAAACTTTCGGTGCTTCCACTGTCAAACAGACAATTCACAGTTCTGCCACTAACCTTTACCTCCATCATAGAATGTTCCAGTCTGTAATGCCTGGTCTGATCCAGAGAGATCGACGCCACCGTTGGCCCCTGGGCGTCACTGCATGCTGCCGATGTGGATGCTGAGGACCCCTGCTGGTCGCTGCTGCATGCTGCCGATGTGGATGCTGAGGACCCCTGCTGGTCGCTCCTAGTCGTCGTGGACCATGATGGCCGCCCCCATGAATCGCACGTGGGCGAGGGCGCCAAGCGCAGCGACTCCTGGTGGTCTTCCTCCTCCTCTGTCTGCCACGATGGCGCCGTCCTGAGATCGCACGTGGTCGGACCTCGTGGGTACTGCGACGCCGAAAGAGATGGTCTCCGTTCTGGAGGGTTACAAGCTGCACTGCCGTTTTTAGGTTTGGACCTGCAGACTTTGCCGTAGTGGCCTTTTTTACCGCACTGGCTGCAGATTGCCGTTCTTGCCGGACACTGTTGCCGTGGATGCTTGGCCCCTCCACAAAAATAGCATCGCTGGCCACCTGGAGCTGCCGCCGTCGTCGAATCGATCTGGGAGCGCGGGTTCGCGGGGCGAGGAGGGAGCAGAGCTTGCTCCAACCACGTTGACTGCACGTGGTCCTCGGGGTACAGCGCCAAGCTCTTCGACGCCGCCTCCAACCTCACGGCCATCCCCATTGCCTGGGTCAAGTTGAGTTTCCCCTTTTCTAGCAATTTAAGCCTGATGTACGAGGACCCTACCCCTGCTACGAACGCGTCTCGGGCGAGGTCGTACATATACTGTTCGGCGGAGACGTCCTTACAGTCGCAACCCCTGGCAAGCTGCAGGAGCTCATTGGCATAATCCTCCATGGTTTCGCCCGACTGCCGACGTCGTGTAGCGAGGAGGTAACGAGCATGTATCTCGTTGGGTGGCATAGTGTATCTGTTCTTTAGGAGCTCGACGGCACCCTGGTAAGTGGGAGCTGCACGAATGGCTAGGTAAATCGTGTCGCTTACCCTTGCGTGGAGGACCTGGAGTCTATCACTGTCCGTAGTGATAGCTACCGAGGCTGCCAGGTAGTCCTCAAAGCACTTCCACCAATGGTCGAATGTGTTAGCTGCACCGACCGCACGTGGGTCCAGTGTCAGACGATCCGGTTTTAGAATCTGTTCCATACTCTCTGTTTTTTTTTCTTCTTGTTGCACAGTTGTGAGTTTTCTGTTTACTTTATTAAATTGATGCGCGTCAATAAGCACATGGAACCAAGGCTTCGGTATTGAAGGCTTTAATAAAGTAACAAGGGAACTACTAACACGAATACACCAGTTCAGACTGAAGGGGTCCTGCCGGAGCAGGGGGTCTTATACCTTGCCACCGGAGGCGGGACCCCACTGGAATGTGCCATGATAACTCTTATAACAGGTAAACACCCTAACCCAACAACATAGTACAACCCCCACAGTAACAACACCCTAGCCCAACAGTAACATGGTAACAAACCCCAGTGGTGAACCAACGATGGTTCACCACACAAACAATGGGAAAACCCGTTGACATTGGGCAATGAAAATACAACAGCGAAGTCTACATCGATTCCAAAAGGACATGTCATATTTAACCAACTTTATTGAATTCTTTGAAGAAGTAACAGAAGAAAAATAGAGTAATTCAGTAAATGTTACTTACCTGTGTTGACAAAAAGCTTTCAGTAAGGTATCATGCATTAGACCCATGACTAAGGTCAGGACATGTGTGCATGTGCGTGTGTGTAGTGGGGGAGGAGAGGGGTCGGTGGGAGTGTAATTACTGGGTGGATGCAAGAGGGTGTATAAGTCAAGGAAAAATGTGACTGCATTGGGAAACTGCTTTCAACCCTCCGACATCTATACTTCAACTCCTGAACAGTGAGCTATATGTGCACAACCCCTTTGGGAGAAGCAGGTTGTCACTTTCAATATGTGAATTGCTCAGTTACAGTGACATTACTTTTGCAATTTATTCATGGATACATGGGTTTGCAGGCTTCCCGGGACTTGCCAGTGAGGCAAGACCGTAATGGTTATTGAGGACGTTGAATAAATGGCAACGCAATGTGACAATAAGTACTGAACACTCACAGCTGCTCCCTCATCTGCAACCGTAAGAGATTGTGTTCACAGTACCTGTGCTGAGGGGTATTTATGCAACTTTGAGGGTCTGTTCATCTGATCTACACTTTGTAGCTCTGATCAATTAAACCTACACAAGTGTCACTTATGCTGCATTACTTTGGATCTCGGACAAGGACCAAGATGACCATCCGCAGCCCCCCCCCCCCTCCCCCAGGAGCAGCAACATCCTACTGCTGACACTCCTGCCGCTGCACTGGGGCAACAACATCCTGCTGCGGACACATCTGCTGCTGACACTCCTGCAGCTGCACTGGGGCAGCAACATCCTGCCACTGACACTCCTGCAGCTGCATTGGAGCAGCAACATCCTGCCGCGGACATTCCTGCAGCTGCATTGGAGCAGCAACATCCTGCCGCTGACACTCCTGCAGCTGCATTGGAGCAGCAACATCCTGCCGCTGACACTCCTGCAGCTGCATTGGAGCAGCAACATCCTGCTGCTGACATTCCTGCAGCTGCATTGGAGCAGCAACATCCTGCTGCTGACACTCCTGCAGGAGAGACGGGACTGCTATTTCTCACAGATATCTCCGTGCGAATTTGCAAATTACAAGCAGGAGTGGCGATTCCTGTCCCTTGAGTCAGTCGATAAGATCATGGCTGATCAGACTTTGGCCTCTATTATCTTGTCTATAATCGTCTTTGATTCCCAATTTTCAGTCAGAAATACATCAAATTCAGCCACCAATGCATTTAAGGCAAAGCTGGATAAGGGAGATGAGAATTGATGATGAAGGTTGTGAAAAGGTTCATGTGAAACATTCACACTGGTAAAAGGACATGAGAACATAGGAACTAGAAGCAGCCCATTCTTCATAAACCTTCGACTCAGTTACCAGTTACAAATCTCTTTATCTTCTCCTTACATTTACTCAATGTCCCGGCATACACTGCGCCCTGGGGTAGTGAATTCCACAGACTCAGCTCCCTTTGAGGGAAATAATTTCTCCTCATCTCTGTTTTAAATCTGCGACCCCTTATCCTAAAACTATGACCTCTTCTTCTAGATTGCCCCACAAGAGGACTCTCTGCATCTACTTTGTCAATCCCCTTCATCATCTTATACGCCTCAATTAGATCTCCTCTCATTCTTCTAAGTTATAGGCCTAAATGAACCTGATGGGCCAAATGGCCTGTTTCTGTGCTGTAAACATTATATACTTTGTAAAACTTTGCAACTATCCATGCAAGTAAAGTTATCTCTATATATTTAAAGATCTAATTCCTTGATGAGGTTTCATAAATGTCCCCTCAGTGCACAGACTGATAAATATTTGATGCTAATATGTCAGGATATAAATGCATCACCTGGTGTATTCCTCATACATTCAAGCCAGGAAGGACTCACATACTGGGTGAGATTCTCTGGCCTCCCTTCAGCGTGTTACTTGGCAATGGGAGGTGGCGTGCCACTTGCTTGTGGCGGGATCCTCCGGTCCAACCGTTGTCAATGGGGATGCATTGAAGCCACCCCGCGGCAGGGATGCGCTGCTGGTGGGACGAGAGAATCCTGCCTGCATGTACAGCCGTAGAATTTTGTCCATCAAGTCTGGTCCCAGTCAGATGCTGAGCAGAGGTCAGTTTCCCTGGCTGATAAAGTTAAATATCAGCTAACTGATTAGCAGCCAATTAATTCTTTGTTGTGTGTTGCTGTGTCACATGTGCGCTTGTTGTTGTGCCACATGTGCACGTGTTGTTGCGTCACATGTGCACTTGTTGCTGTGTCACATGTACACATGTTGCTGTGTCACTTACAACTAGGAGCAGAAAAATGAGATCTCCTGTATTAACCACCATTCATGATCTAATTTTTACAACAGCAACAGCTGTACGTGAGCTCAGATGAAGGTATCACCCAGGTGTCTTTTCATCGTTGCCACGTCTATGGTACAGCGTGTGCTGACTGCTGCTTGGCCCGAGACCCTTACTGTGCTTGGGATGGCAAATCCTGCTCCAGGTTCTATCTAACTGGCAAAAGGTAAGTGAAATAACAAATAGTGGATGCTGTTTTATGTTGCCCAAAGACACTATTGGTCAAATAGTTACACCTTCAATAGGTCACCAGCAATTATAATATGTGATTTCTGTGGGAAATTATCCTAACACACTCTTCAGTTGCAAGATTGCATATATATTCTCTTGCCATTGCAAGGTTATTGGTGATTACAATATAAACAATCAGTCTTAGTAGAACCAGTGAAATTTAACTGAAAGAAGTCATTCAGACCAAAATATCTGTGCAAGCGCTTTGCTAAAGTAATCCAATGTTAATTGCATTTCTCTCTCTCTCTCTATGGTTCAAGTGCTGTTGAAGCCACCGCACATTGCTGGGAGGAGGTCATGCTGGATGCCTCCAGTACCTGTGCCTTTGATGTCAAAGCTAATGGCTGTTCATGGCTTTAGATTCATTGCTTTGGCTCTAACTGTGGGACAGCCAGGTTCTTGGTTCACCCCTACGGACAAGCAATGCACATGCAATTGTTCAGTTGCTGCGAATCCACCTGATGATAATGAAACCATTCTATCATTTTAAAGTGGCAAAGATAGGGATTCATGCATAAAGCAGTCGCTAGATATACAATATTAGCTCTGTGCAAAGGCCCTGGTGTCTGCATTTTCTGTAGCCTCAGAGCTGTTTTTGAATGGGTTTTTCATCCCCACGAAGGATTGACACATTCAGCAGCCTGAGGGGAATTATTCTGTTTTTAATGAGCTTTTCTGAATAGGTGCTCAATATACTGCCACCAAGGATAAGTGCAATACCAAAATGCCACATCACATCCCTGAATGGTTCTTTTCACATTTTACCCATGTAAATAAACTCTTGTTCGGCCTTATGAATGGCCACTCACGTCCCCGGCACTCCAATCCATAGAGTCAATGAGAATGGCAAGCTTTTCCAGTGAGGACAGCAGCACAGCAGCAGAAATAACAAGATATTGAATTGCAGGCTTTATTCAAGGAATGGAGTTTAGCCAAGTGATACCTCATCAACCTGGTGGTTTTTCATTGGTAACATTGAATTAGGTCTCAGTCATTGGTTGAGAGGCTCCGCAGACAGGAGGAGTCAAACAAGTTATTCATTGCAGCTACTTCCAGTAGATGGATTTAGGTGCCTACCAACCCAGTTATACACAAAAATAACACCTTCAAATTGTGGACTGGAACTCTGCAGAACTGGCCTCTCGTAATATTGCTGCCTCAGAGTCTTAGGGACCCAGGTTCAATTCTGGCCTTGGGTAATTGCCTGTGTGGACTTTGCATGTTCTCCCCGTGTCTGCGTGGGTTTCCTCCGGGTGCTCCGGTTTCTTCCCACAGTCCAAAGATGTGCAGGTTAGGTTGATTAGCCATGCTAAATTGCCCCTTAGTGTCAGGGGGATTATAAGGGTAAATACATGGAGTTACGGGAATAGGGCCTGGGTGGAATTGTTGTTGGTGCAGGCTCAATGGGCCTAATGGCCTCCGCCTGCACTGTAGGGATGAGTGGATTCTATGATTCTAGTCCTGTTGTCTGGTGAGACAGTGACAATATGCTAAGGAAAAAGGTGAATTTCCACATAAGCAAAGATTATCTGGAAGAGGATTAAATAAAAGCATTTTTCATTCTGGGGTTTTGGACCTCAGCCTAAATAGATTGGGTTTTTTTCACAGAATCTCACAATTCTTTATTCAACAATAATTTTCTTCAAATACATGAGAGCAAATTTTGTTCCGAATGCCTAGACTGGTGGAGATGATTATCTACCTGTTGTGGAACCCTCTTGATCTTCATTCCAATGATTTTAGTGATTGATTTCTATAACAGATGGGCTACACATTCGTCCAGATTACAATCAATTAATTGAATTGATTTATTATTGCCACATGTACTAGTATACTTTAAGCAGTATTGTTTCATGCGTGTTATACAAATACCGTACATAGAGAAGGAAAGGAGGGTGTGCAGAATGTAGTGTTACAATCATAGCTAAGGTGTAGAGAAGGATCAGCTTAATATAAGGTTGGTCCATTCAAACATCTGATGGCAGCAGGGAAGAGTTAGAGTAGAGCTTTAAAAGAATAGAACAAGTGTAAAAGATGGAATTAGAGAGTTATGCTTGGCACAGCTTGCAAGAAGTCGCCACGTTCCGGCACCATCTTGGAGACTTGCCCATCAGGTGAAGGTGAAAATTTACTCTATCTTGAGCCCACAGCTCTATCTGTCATACTGATTATAACACACAGAAATCACTGGTTACATCTTCTAAATTGTGTGTTTGTTTTGGTTACAGGAGGAGCCGTAGGCAGGACGTGAGACATGGCAACCCGTTGACACAGTGCAGGGGCTTTAATCTCAAAGGTGAACATCCCAATCTGCTATTAATGACGCAACCTATTGAAAGTCATTCATGTTATCAAAGTTGGCATTGGACAATTCCTCATTTCTTATCACTCAAAAGTAGCAACTATGAAGTTAGGAATTGTGAAGCAATAATTATTTCAGAAAAAAGGAAAGTTAGAAGACCTGGGAATGCCGAATAAGAGCGATGAAAAATATGGGGATTCAGGTCACATAGTGAGATAGACACATTCTATATGCGATGCAGAAACAGAGCCAGTCAGCCCATTAAGTCCATTCCAACAAGTTTATGCTCCTCATGTGCATCTTCCCACTCAACCTCATTTAATCCCATCAACATACTTTGTTTGCTTTTTTTAATTGCTTTATTACTCATGTCTTTAACTAGCTTTCCCTTAAATGCATCTCTGCCAGTCACCTCAACCATACCTTGTGATAGTGGCTCCACATTATAATCACTCTTTAGAGAAAGATGTTTATCCTGGATTCCGTATTAAATTTATTAGTGATGACCTTATACTTATGGCCTGTAGTTACCAGTCATTCAGGAGAGGGACCACCTACTCTACATTCACCCTACAAAACCCTTTCATAATTTGAATGAGTGCAAGAGTCATGCCAGGAGCAGTCACAGGTTGAGGTGTCAACCAGGTGAAACTATAAAACAGGGCTACTTTCTGTAGAAGCAAGAGACAGAGTAAGCGATTCCACAACTAACTGATTAGATCTAAGCTCTGCAGTCCCGCCACATCCAGTCGTGAATGGTAGTGGACAATTACCAACTAACAGGAGGAGGAGGGTCCACAAATATCTCCATCCTTACTGAAAGGGGAACCCAGTGCGTCAGTTCAGAAGACTAGACTGAAGCATTTGCAACTATCATCTGCCGAGTGGATGATCCATCTCGGCCTCCTTCTGAGGTCCCCGGCATCACAGTTGCAAAACTTCAGTCAATTCAATTCACTCCATGTGACATCAAAACATGGCTGAACGCACTGGATACTGCAAAGGCAATGGGCCCTGATAACATCCCCATAATAGTACTGAAGACTTGTGCTCCAGAACTAGCCATACCATTAGCCAAGCTGTTCCAGCACAGCCTCAACTGGCAATTACTCAACAGTATGAAAAACCGTCCAGTACATTATGCACAGAAGAGGCAGGACAAATCCAATCCGCCAATTACTGCCTCTTTAGTCTACTCTCAACCATGAACTAAGTGACTGAAGATGTGGTCAGCAGAGTTATCAAGCAACATTTACACAGCAATAACCCACTCACACTGAGTTCCATCAGGACAAGGGGAATCGGGGAAATGTTTCACTGGCCTTAGTCATTCCAAACACAAAAGAAGATGTTTGTGGTTGTTTGAGGTTAATCATTTCAATCCCAGGATAGCACTGCAGGAGTTCCTCAGGGTAGCGTCCAAGCTTCAGCCATATCCAGCTGCTTTATCAATGACATTCCCTCCATCATAAGGTCAGAAGTAGAGGTGTTCAACATTATTCATAACTTCTCAGATACCGAAGCAGTTGAGGCCCATATGCACCAAGACTAGGACACATTGGCAGCACGGTGGTAGAGTGGTTAGCATTGCTGCCTCACAGTACCAGGAACCCGGATTCATTTCCTGACTTGGGTCACTGTCTCCCTGTGTCTGTGTGGGTTTCCTCCGGGTGCTCCAGTTTCCTCCCACAGCCCAAAGATGTGCAGGTTAGGTGGATTGGCCATGCTAAATTGCCCCTTAGTGTCAGCGAGATTAGTAGGAGATACATGGGGTTATGGGGATAGGGCCTTGGTGGGATTGTTGTCACTGCAGGCGCGAAGGGCTGAAAGACCTCCTTCTGCATTGTAGGGATTCTGTGATTCAGGCTTGGGCTGATACGTGGCAAGTAACATTCATGCTACACAAGTGCCAGACAATAACTATCTGCAAGAGCGAATATAACCATCTCTCCTTAGCATTCAGTGGTGTTACCATTGCTACCATGGCTACCGGTGCAAATCAAAGGCTGAGAATTCTGTAGTGGTAAACTCACTTCCTGACTCCCCAAAGTCTGTCCACTCAGACACAAATCAATAGTGTAATGAAATATTCTCCACTTGCCTGTTTGAGTGTGGCTCCAACAACACTCAGGGCTCTCAACACCACCCAGGACAAACCACCCACTTGATCGACATCCCATTCACTACCTTAAACATTCACCTCCTTTACTGCCAATGCACCGTGGCAGCCATGTGGGCTTTGTACATGATTCACTGCAGCAGCTCACAAAAGCTCCTTAGACAGTATCTTTAAAACCCACAACCTCTGTCACCTAAATGAACAAGGGCAGCAGACACATGGGATCATTACTATCTGCAAGTTACCCTCCAAGCCTTGGTTCTATATCATTTTTCCTTCACTGTTGCTATGTCAAAATCCAGGAACTCCATTCCTAACAGCACTGTGGGTGTACCCTCACCAGATGAGACTGCAATGGTTTAACAAGATGGCTCACCACAACCTTCTCAAGGGTGAATAGGGATGGGCAAGAAATGCTGGCCTTGCCAGCAATGCCCATATTCCATGCAAGAATTTAAAAAATAGAGTCATCCCTCAGTCTTTTATTTTTGAGAGAAAAGAGCTCCAGCATGTTCAATCATTCCTGTTCAGTCTAATCTTTCATTTCTGATATCGTTCCCCCAATATTTTTTTGCAACTTACCCAATGCTCCTGTATCCTTTTTATGAACTGGAGACCAGGACTGTTGATGGTAATCTACTCTAAGTCTGCTCCAATCATAAATCTATACATGTTTAACATAGCTTCTCTGCTCTTCAATTCTATCCACTAAAAGTGAATCCCAGTGTTTAGTCTGCTGTTTTTATTGCCTTATTAACCTGCATTGCTGTTTTAGGCCTCTAAAAGGAGAAAGACAGGTCAGCATCCGAATAGAGTGCTACACTTGCTTTTCCTGCTTCAGTTCTTTAGAGTACCATTTGCTTTGTGGCATATTGAAACTGGATAAGTTCATGTAACGTTATATCCTAATACTTATATCGTGATCCATAACATTGGCTGTATTGGTTATTGGTCAGTTTATGCTTCAAGGAACAGTATCACCTGGAAATGGCTATTGATATTATTAATTGACATGTAGATACAAACACATCTTTTGCTGAAAAAAATGACTTGCATTTATATCGCACCATCCATGACTACTGGACATTCTACAGATCCTCACAGCCACTTCAATGGCGTCACTGTTATAATGTACTTGTACGGCAGCTAGTTTGTGCAAAGCTCCCACAAACAACAATGTGATAATGACCGGGGGGGGGGGGGGGGGGGGGGGGGGGCGGGGGGGGGGGGGGGGGGGGGGCGGGGGGGGGGGGGGGGGGGGCGGGGGGGGGGGGGGCGGGGGGGGGGCGGTTTCCGTGGTGGGGGAGTGTTCCATGGGGGAGTTGGATTCCATATCAAATGGGCTGGCTCTGAGTTGGTGGTGGGGGAGACAAGGGGGGTTTCTATAGAGGAAGGGGGTTCCATGGGCTGGCTCCATGATGATGGTGGGGGAGGCAGTGTATGCTCATCTGGGACTATGGCGACTTTACTTTTATTCTCCAATTCTGATTATTCAGGGAAGGCCTCTCGAAATTCACAACAGATTCATTTTTCTGGCCTTTTAATTCCAGTTTTTAAAAGCCTTTTAAAAATTCATCCTCACTGTTGTACAGTTTCAGCTTCTGCGAATGCAATTTTAGTGGCATTGCTCTAAGTCAGTCTATGGTTCCTTATCCAGACGATTAGAAGCCTCTATTTTGATAGATTCCCACATTTTCTCAAAGTAAGCTCAAAGTTTGAAAACGAGTTGGAAGCCAACAAATCTACAAAATATATTTCATGTGTTATTTTAACAATGCATCCTCCAGCAGAAGATCCGAGAGCTGTCTACCTAGTAAACCGAGAGAAAATATCAGTTGCACGCTTATAAAACCTGAAAGCATAAAACCACAGTGAAGGACGCCCCTTAGAATGAATTTAAAATGCCTCCTATTGTTTTATCACATCTCCCCTGGTAAGTGCGAGGTTTTTCATGCTCCTTCGGGAATCCATCCTTTTTAAAAGAGAGCAGTTTATTGATCATTTGATGAAAGCACGTTTTAAGGCCACAATGCGGCTATAGTTTCAAATTGGTATCTGTGGACCACAATGTGTAGTTGATGCATTGCAGAGTTACAATACCAGCTGTGCCATGCTGCAGGTCATGAGATGAATATTAAAGGAGCTCTCCGCATACTTATTTGGGAATGCGTGCAGAGTCTAACTCCTAGGCAGACCGTTTTATTTAATGTTATCAGAGCTGCTGGGCGTGTTTACTTTCTTATAACATTAGGAACTTGAAAAAGAGGTAAATGTATCCTTTAATGTGTTTCTTCACCGACCCTTCCACTCAACTATTGGAGGCTGATCCTTCAGCCAATGTACCCTCTGCAGTTTGTTTCCAGGCTAACTAATTATCTCCTTGTCTTCAGAAGTCTCATTAAAACCTAACTCATCACCTTTCCTTTGCGTACACTCATTTCTTCCTCCTTGTACTTTGCTCTGAAAGTATCTCAGAAAACCTCTCAACAAAATAACAGATCATAAGCTTTGTCAGCCTCACCTGATGAAGTATCCACTGTGGGAAAATGATCATTTATTCTGATCTTCCTTCTCCCAATGTCTCATTGGCTGACGTGCAGATAAAGTCCAAAGGTTAATTTGTCCTTTCGAATGACAGAAATACACAGCTGGTGAATAGACAGAAGCTAAAATTAAGTCTCAAGTTTATTAAAATAAGTCCAAATATTTGCACAGACGTAATCGCTGCTGGGCTTTCGAACGGAAAGAATTCAGTCCGCCTTTCGGCTCATCTCGTGTGTATTTACATTTTCCTTCATATTTCTATGCTGTTTTGTCAAATGATTTTCATAATGCCTGGGGAGGGTTAAAAAGATCGAGAACAGAAAAAAAGACTGTTTGCGGCAATTCACTTACAAATACCACATGTTGAGGCTGTGTCCCATTTGCTTCAAGTAAGAAAAAAAGAAATGTTCAATCCTGATGGTGCATCATTGTGGGGGGAAAACCTTTAGCGTTTAAATGATTATTTTGTCAGTTGTTCTGCCCAACAGAATCACTTCATAGTTTATAAAAACATGTGTCCAAACTTAAAATGCGGCCACATGCTTTGCAGATTTTCTTTTCCTTTTGTTGTTTCTTCTGCTAAATTATAATTTCCACAATACATATGGTTAGAGTTATGAGTTTTAATTATTTTTTTGATTGCATGGGGATGGTGCTATAAGAGAGAATAGACAGGGCTGCATGAAGGATCTCATTCACTGGTTCCCCCTGAATTCACTCATTGGCACAGTTTTAAATTAATGTTTGCATTTATCTCATTATAGTTTCACCCATTTTCCAGCCAGTACAATGTATGGAATGCAGAGTGCTGCTGTATGGGATGTGAATTTTATTCTGCTGGTTGGGTATAATGACTATAATGAAGCCCATGATGTGGAGCTCTTAGAATACGAGCTCCCAGATTAAGCCAGTACTAATTAGGGAGCCCTGCACATGTACATAATGAGACGAGTCGGAGTTACTGGCACGCCGGGTTTACACTCTGTATGAGGAAGTGCCTGTCTGAATGTTGCTAAATTTGGTGAAGGGACATCGGCCTTGGAGAAGCTATTTCATCGGGTATCAATGTAGCCCATGCAATAAGATACCCATTGGATCATTTTATTGTCCCTTTACTGCACAATCTCAGTACTCTACATTCTGTTCAATGTGTGTCGGAAGTTATCATCTTGAGATATTTGAACAGATTTCAAGTTGGCTATGATTCTGGCTTCATGTTGAATGTAATATGTGTTATTGTGTATCCTTGGAATATATTACAGCATACAGAAATGCAGTGGAGTCTGTACAATATGGAGTGAAAAACAGCACGGCCTTCCTTGAATGTACACCAAAGTCACCCCAAGCTTCAGTGAAATGGTTGATGCAGAAAACAAACGACAGAAGAAAGGAGGTGTGTATTCTTATAACTACATCACAGATTTTTCTTGATAAAATGTAGTTAGACAGAAGTGAAGCATTTCAGTATTCTAGTGTTTCACCATGAAGCGATGAGGTTTACAGCATAGAAGGGCGCCATTCAGCCCATCAATATCCATTTGCAACATAATTGAATGAGTCGAATAATTACTTCAGCAAAGCCTTAAAGTTCTCAAGATTTGTTCTTCTTCATTTGACCATCTCTCCATGATTAGAAATATGCTTGATTGGTACATGAAGGTTGATGCAGTGGTCCTGGCTGAAATGGTGCTGGGATCATTGCCCTTGTACAGGGGCTACAGCGTTGGGAATGGGAGTTGACCTCACACAGAATAGCAGCTCATAAAAGGTGTGTGCTCTGCTGCCATTTCGAGACACCTGTGATTTTGCCTTGGGGAAATCTGCCAGTCAGCAAAGGAATTGGGTCAAGGAATGTTCCCTTTGTGGAAGAAAATTTGGATGTTCACTTGGAACAGGCACAGCAAAGGACAGCAGCTATACTTGAAGGTGAGAACAACCCTCCTCTCCGCTACAACGTACACCAACCAATGACACGAGGTAGTCAACATGTTGATTCGACTTTCAAATCTATAAGCATCAGCTGAAAAATAAACCCTCTCTGACCTCAAGAACTGTTCCGAGGTAAGGCTCTCCAACTGGAATAGTGTCATTGCAAGCATTACCTCCAAGCACAGTGCATGAAATTTAATGGGAAATACGAACATAATCTTTCGCACCTTCTCCTGTCCCTAGTACTGCAAAATGTTGTGGTTTCTGATATGATACCAAACCTTTGCATAGTGCAATCTAACTCAGACTGGCTCCTGAAAGCGACGTGTATGTTGTGTTCTCATATATTTGCATAGAGTCAACTGTATGGGCTGACTCTTTGTGTACTTGTAAATGCTGACAGTTCTAACTGCTCTCTGGTTTTACAGGAGATGGCCTCCCATGGCCATGGGATTGATAATGATCTGTGAAGCCTGAGGAGACTCTCTTTCTGGAAGGAGAGAGGTCTGCAGTGAGTTGGTATGGAGTGGGAGCATCTATAGGTGGAGGAAATCAAAAACTTATTGCCGCTCCCGCAAGGCAAGTGTTCTTTTTTACTGCAACTACTTTCATCTTCAAATTTACTTCTTCACGAGGAAGAAGGTTCTTTCTGTGCTACGGTACAACAGCACGGCATTCAAAGTATTCCTGTTGGAAGCCTGTATATTTCCATTTCAATTGATAACACATTCCTTTTCTGTTTTTATAGGCGAACTTTCCCAGTGAAGTGTCTCAGGAGGCAGATCCACCACAGGACCACCCATCTCACATTGCTACTCGCACGCGCACTGCTCAGGCATGTCCACCTTGGGCAATTCATTCTATCAGATTCGGAAAGAGCGCCCAGCACATGCGAGAGGGAGTAAGTGGCGGAAGCAGCATAGGATCAAGAACCAGCTAAATGGAGGCTCGGATCCATACATTCCTCTACTGCAAGGGCCTTGGGGATTCTCACTTTATGGTGTCTGGCTTCAGGCTGGAGTTTATAAGCAAACATAAATGCTTCATGAACCCTTTAGGAGAATATACACAAGAGTTTGCAAGGTACAGTCGAGAGACTCTATAACTGCACATCTTTCACACATACCTGCAGCAATGCACAGACAGTTCATACACCGTGGGAGGTGAGGTGTGACAATTTTATGGGCAACTGTGAAGTTGCTACAGTAAAGCGGAAAAGTGCAGATGTACTTTAAATCTCCAAACCCCGGGGCTCCAATGTACAAGATCAGTGAAGTTAGGAAATCAGCTTGGAAGAATCCTGACAGCAGGCTTCGCATTCCTCAGTGATGACCAATGGTCTGCTCCAACGTGGATCTCTAGTTATCTGGAAGGAATGCCAAACAGTAGGATCATTATAGGAGGAGGCATGGATACGGCAGGATGTTCTGAGGATGCGACAACACCAGTCAAGCCCAGTTTGCCAGCTGATGTGTGTTCTTTAGGTGTTGGCGTTTCTGAAACATCTCAGTACCCAATACATGGCTACATGAATCACAGGAGGCCTCCACTGAGGAGCAGCAATCTTCCAACATATTTACTGCTGTCACGAAGAAATGTTTCAAACAAGTAGGGGACAACCTACACACCCTACACAGCGGAAACAATAATAGCACGTACACTACAGATTAATAGGATAATAAACTGAATGGACTTTACTTCACTGTAGTTCTGAATCATTTTTTGAGAAGAGGGGCTAAATTATAAGTGTTTCTCCCCCCCCCCCCCCCCCACCACCACCTACCCCATGAGAAACTCGCCCATTGGGGGCCACCTACAATTCAGCACCTCTTCGCAGAACAGTATTCCAAACTACAGTGGAATAAAAGGGTATGTAAAATGGAGCGGGCATCTATCACACCACCTTCTGCCCAGCCCCAAGCTCACTGCTAGAACACAGAGGAGGGTGTCAAGTGCTGGAATAGGCAGCCTGATCACTATGTCGCCAGATCAAAAAGACCTTTTGAGGGACAATTAGGTTTGTTATCAAGCCCACTGACCCAAATAATATGCTCCCCACCAAATACATTTGGCATGAGAAACAAGGTTGGGAGCTGGAAATCCAATCAAAGGGTGCGAAGGTTGCCCTTTGCCACCCCCCCCCCCCCAATTTTCCTTCCTACTCATTCCCTCTCTTAAACCCACCCTCTCTCTGTCTCTTTCTCCCCAACCCCCGCACTCCTCACATTGCCTCCCACCCTAACACTTCCAAACTTTCTTGGCTCTAGACCCTGGGTGTACCTACAGCGGGGATCTGAGGCCTTGAGTTCCTTTCTTGATAGAACATAGAACAGTACAGCACAGAACAGGCCCTTCGGCCCACGATGTTGTGCTGAGCTTTATCTGAAACCAAGATCAAGCTATCCCACTCCCTATCATTCTGGTGTGCTCCATGTGCCTATCCAATAACCGCTTAAATGTTCCTGAAGTGTCTGACTCCACTATCACTGCAGGCAGTCCATTCCACACCCCAACCACTCTCTGCGTAGAGAACCTACCTCTGATATCCTTCCTATATCTCCCACCATGAACCCTATAGTTATGCCCCCTTGTAATAGCTCCATCCACCCGAGGAAATAGTCTTTGAACGTTCACTCTATCTATCCCCTTCATCATTTTATAAACCTCTATTAAGTCTCCCCTCAGCCTCCTCCGCTCCAGAGAGAACAGCCCTAGCTCCCTCAACCTTTCCTCATAAGACCTACCCTCCAAACCAGGCAGCATCCTGGTAAATCTCCTCTGCACTCCCTCCAGCGCTTCCACATCCTTCTTATAGTGAGGTTCAGCCACAGTTCTGGCAGCTGCCACTGACACCTTCCTGGCACCACTTGGGCTGATGGAGCTTGGCCAGCGGCTTTCCAAGACAGGACGTCTGCCCCACTGAGGAGTGGAAGTCCTACTGGTTAACCAGCCCGGCAGCGCTTTGTTGCTGCGGGACGGTTCACTGGTCAGCTTCACACCGAGGTGGTTACTGGCGGGGGAGGAGGAAGGAACCCCAGTGGGGGGGGACCCCACCCCCCCATCCCATCCCCCGTATTATTCTACCCCGAGGTACATGATGAAACACTCATGGGTACATATGATAGTTGAAGCACCATTTATTGCAATTGTCGCTATGATGTTCATGAGGCCACTCTATTGTGTTTAATTAGATAGGACAGTTGGTTCAGGGCCAAATTGTTTCAATCAGGAACTGACTCATGAAGCTGTGTGCTGCATGTCACCATCAACCATTTCCACTCCTACATCTTCCTGCTCCTCAGCCAGGCTGCATCTCCTGATCTTCTGGCTCTTCTCATGGTAAGAAGTCTCACAACACCAGGTTAAAGTCCAACAGGTTTATTTGGCAGCACTAGCTTTCGGAGTCTCAAGCTTCCCATGTGACAGTAGAGTACAACATACGATAGACTTGGAGAATTTTGGCGACTTTCCCAGAGAAAAAGAGGTAGCATTTCCCTGTTATTTTCAAACAGTGGAATCCTTGCTTTAGCAGGCGAGTGGGAGTTTCACCAGAATTCAAGGGAAACATCTGCGTTCCTCTGCTCTTCTCATATTGTGCGTTCACATGCCTGATTCTGGTTCTATTGTCTGGTATCAACTGTACATTAGCAGAGCGGAACGCTTCCTTATTCCTGTGAGCTTTGGGTTGTCTTGGGATCCAGAGGGCCACATCTGTACTATCACTGAGGCCCTGCACTTTAGAAAAATCCACCAACTGGGAATATTGAGTGCTGTGCCCTCCATGGGCTGCTGTCTCATCTCCACTGGGAAAATTACTAAAGTGTTCTCTCTGGCAAACAGTTTTTGTGTCACTTGTTTGATGTGTTGCTTTGCTGACATACTGACACCTGGGAAATGTCTCCTCGGGTGGATTGTAACAACGATCCACTTTATTGGTCCCTGAGATGGGAGGCTGACTTATTAAAGGGAGATTGAGTAGAATGGGCTTATATTTTCTGGAATTGAGAAGAATGCGAGGTTATCTCTTTGAACTGTATAAAATGCAGAGAGGTGGTTTCACCTGACTACAGGGTCTGGGAAAGCAGAGTTGATGCAGAAGATAAACAAGGATCTTATTGAATGGTGGAGCAAGCTTGAGGGGCAATATGGCTGACCCTTGGCTCCTGTTCTTATGCTGCCTTGCTGAGGTCACTTTCTTTGCCACTGCAGAACTGTCCCCGCAATGGTACTTGTACAGTGGTCCTGTTGAGAATGTGACATAACTTGGTTATGGCCAAACATAGGATTTAAAGATGATAAAGAAAGCTCTGTTCAGTCAGACCCAGCTGGAAGTACCTGGGCCTAAACACTTGGCTGCTAAGGTAAGTGTGAATAAGCGACAAACTCATCAGTTGCACCAGCATTTCTTTCCTAAATCAAGGGTTTCCAAAGAATGTCTAAAAAAGAATTAGCATGCTGAAAACATTCTCTCTCACTATCAGTAAGTTGTCAGCGAGCCTTTAATTATGGGAAAAAAAACAATGCCATCTCCCAGTAGCAACTAATTCACCAAGGACAACAGAGAAGTAGGTTTACACACATGCCAGAATGTTTGAGTAATCAGTAAAACATGTCAAAGTAGAAAATCCTATTAAATACGGGCAAACAGCAGAGAAGCAGCGAGCAGGCAGAGAATACCACTGACTTTCATGGGGCCAGATTTGCAGGAGGTCGCATTAATAATAGAATTCCTGGTGATTCTCTGAAAACATAAAAAAAGATTAAATTCTGAACATGACTGGCTGGATTCAGTGCGGCCTGCTCCAGGAATTACTGTGTTAGCTCCCCATAATTCTTTACTTTTCCCCAAACATTGAGAAATTCTTAACCCTCGCTGAGTGCTGAAATCTAAGGTGGAATTATATGATGCGGCACAGTGGTTAGCACTGCTGCCTCACAGCGCCAGGGACCGGGGTTCAATTCCAGCCTCGGGTCACTGTCTGTGTGGAATTTGCACGTTCTCCCCGTGTCTTCGTGGGTTTCCTCCAGGTGCTCCGGTTTCCTCCCACACTCCAAAGATGTGCGGGTTAGGTTGACTGGCCATGCTAAATTGACCCTAGTGTCAGGGGGATTAGCAGGGTAAATATGAGGGGTTATGGGAATAGGGCCTGGGTGGGATTGTAGCCTGGGCAGACTCAATGGGCCGAATGGCCTTCTTCTGCACGGTAGAGATTCTATGATTCTAGTGGGATCTTCTTGTCCAACCAAGTCAATGGAGTTCGGAACACTTGCCACATTTTCCACCCCTGCCCCGTGACTCCCTCAGTGCATTATATTGGCTCTTAGTATATAGAAAAGAGGATGCAAGTTGTTTTTTTTGCAGTAATGATTGAATGCATCCACAGGCGATCATTTTGTGTTCATGAGTGAGTTCCTACATAAACAAAAGATAAAAATGACATGGCTTCTTCAGTTTTTAAATTTAACTTTTGGCTTGTAATGCAATTGACGTTGTTTCAAAGTGAGCCTGCAAACAAATGGTTAAAAAGATTCACCAAGCCATTTTACATGAGCCATGGCAATTGAAATGAAGGCTGTCATTTCAGTTCTGTTATCAATAGGTTCATGCTGTTTAAAATTCTGCTCTCCTCCCTCTCAAACTGAACCTACGTCCACACATTCCTGAACACAGCCAACATAGTGAGCGGAGATGCTGAACAGCAACTCTCCTCCCTTCCTCTTATCCATTCTGATAGCAGTCTGCAATGGCAAATAATCCTCCTCAAACCTCTCCACCTCCCCATCTCCTCCTCCTTCCTGATGACCTTCCTTAAGACCCATTCTTTTTCATTGAGATTTACCATGATTTTGTCAGTGTGGCTGGACTTTGATTTTATTTCCTCCTGTGAAGCAAATTAGATTTTTTCCCCTCTATATTAAAGAGAGGTTTTATTGCTGTCCTTTAGTTTAATTGCCAAGCAGGGCTAGTGAATGATTTCTACACCAGGTATTCAGCCGCCTGTTTGTTGTTTTTTTCAGATGTGCATGACAGCATTAAATCATGCTTGAATTGGATAGCACAACCGTGCTAATCTTGCTTTTGGTCTAGAAAGTCCTGAATATCTAGGTTAGGATAATAGGTTAAGTGATTTAATTAAAGGCACATTGCACAAAAAAATGGTGATTTAGAAAAACAATTCATTGGCAGCCCTGGCAACAGATGGAGCAGAGGGGAAATGCAACTCATACAGTCTCTATGAATCAATGTTTCTCGGATTATGAAGAGATAGAATCATGAGGGCTGCCTTTCAGTGCTCATCTATCTGCTTTCCACCGGAATAATGGTGGGGGAATCCAGAACTAGGGGGTCATAGTTTGAGGATAAGGGGTAAGCCTTTTAGGACTGAGGTGAGGAGAAATTTCTTCACCCAGAGAGTGGTGAATGTGTGGAATTCACTACCACAGGAATTAATTGAGGCCAAAACATTGTGTGATTTCAAGATGAAATTAAATATAGAACTCATGGGGCTAGAGGGATCAAGGGATTTGGGGGGAAAGGCGGGATCAGGATGTTGATTTTCAAGACCAAGTATGATCAAAATGAATGGCGGAGCAGGCTCAAAGGCCCTAATGGCCTACTCCTGCGCCTATTTTCTATCTATAATGGGCAATCAGCAGAGGAAAGTCAATGAGGGAAAAAAGTTGGCCATCCTTAGACACCCAAGGATGATGCAAGTTACAGGTGGGCCTGTAGCTAGACAGGTGGGAGCCGCCGGAGGATGAATAATCAGACCCTCTGGGGAAGGACTGAATGAACCGAGCTCTTGGACACAGGATAGGACGGTGAGTCTGTCAAATGCGAAAGTACAGTTAGAGAAAGGGTAATAAATGTCTTAGATTCTGGGAGATACAGTGCTGTTCTGACCTGTCTGTAAGGCCCAGGATCTGGTACACTCACTGTCTTGTTGTGAACGAAGCCCAGTCCATCACGCAAACCAGCCTCCCATCCATTGACTCTGTCTACATTTCCTGCTGCCTTGGAAAAGCAACCAGCATAATCAAGGACCCCACGCACCCCGGACATTCTCACTTCCACCTTCTTCTGTCGGGAAAAATATTCAGAAGTCTGAGGATACATACCAACCGATTCAAGAACAGCTTCTTCCCTGCTGCTGTCAGACTTTTGAATGGACTCACCTTGCATTAGGTTGATCTATCTCTACACCCTAGCTATGACTGTAACACTACATTCTGCACTCTCTCCTATATTCTCCTTCTCAATGTATGCTTTGTCTGTACAGCATGCAAGAAACAATACTTTTCACTGTGTACCAATACATGTGACAATAATAAATCAAATCAAAACATTTATTCAGTCGTTCTTCATAGATTTTAAGAATTAATTCTTGAGCAGTCCTTTCCCACCCTGCTCTCTTCTCTTCCTCGACATCCATTGATTGTTGACACACTTCTATAATCCAAACCAAGGGGCAGGGCCCCCACCTCCTGGGATTGGAGGATTGTAGCTTTCAGTGGATGTTTATCATTTGAAAATGGAAGACAATGGTGGCTCATACTACCCACAATCCCATGCCTGTCAGAAGCCATTCAATCCGTTGATGTCAGAGCAAGCAAACATCTATTTTACAAGGCGTCACACAAATGGCTAATGGAAAAACCTGCAGTCCATTCATAAAATGGACTGTTGGCAACCATACTTTAGTTATGAAATAATGCTCTGATGGCGCTAGGATAATATTGACCGGAATTGAGCAAGGCAAAGCTGTTTTCAATAAAATTAACCAATGATTTAAAAGGGAAAAATTAGATTGTCATTCCAATATCCACTTGAAAACATTGGTTTGTTCTCTCTTCCATATAGGTAATAAAGATATTTAAATATTCTGTGCAAAAAATGTAGGGATATGATCACTTCTTTTATTTGTTGGAATATAATTTTTTTTTACATTATGTTTTTTAATTTTTCCTCATTTTCCTGTTTCTCCACCCCCCCCCCCCCCCCCAATTTTGTATCATCACGGTTGAGAAAGTGAGCCAATGACTAATGTCCCAGCCTCCACCAATAGTATTGTGGACAAGCTTCCAGGTGAGGGATGAGAACGGGTCAGGGCGTCCTCCCTCCCTACCAGCTCTTTGCACTTCTCCCATGGCCTGAATCTGTGGCCGGAATGTTACGCCGTTCACACCGGTGGGATTTTCCCATCCCGCTGCAGTGAACAGAGATTTGGCAGGGTTCCAGATTCTCTTACCTCCCTGCAGCAGGAGCGTGGCATGAACGGCCGGTAAGATCGCACTCTCAGTCTCTTTGTGACCTTTGTGATGTTGCACGTTGGCACCGGTATGACGGTGCAGTCCAGGATGGACAAACTGCTTTCCGAGTGATTTCTGGTGGGTTTAGATGGTAAAAATTGCTTTTAAAATGACTGTCTGTTTCTCAACAGGTGAAGCAAGATGACAGAATTCTAGTAACCGAGCATGGCCTACTGATTCGTTCTGTACAAAACATTGACCGAGGGATTTATCACTGCATTGCTACGGAGAACAACTTTAAAAGCACGGTGATGAAGATCAAGCTGAAGGTTGTGGATACGGATCTCGTACCACCCATAATCAACAAAGGGACATCCTGGTCGTGGGGGGGTGCTCATGGCCTGAGTGGTTTGCAGCTCCTTCACAAGGACATGGTCGGACTATTCAGTTACTCAGAAATGCAGGCCATCAACAAGTACTGTAAGGAGAGTTGGCATCAGCAGAGACAGACTGAGAAAGGTCAATCAATTAGAATAGATCACCCGAAACTAAAGGCACTCATCGATAGAAGGAAAAGTCGAAATAGAAGAAACCAGTTGCCTGGTACTTAAAGAACTGCCTTAAGTGATAATTCTTTGATGGTATGAAACTATTTAATATAAACTGTACAGAATACACCTGTAGTCATTTGTTTTTTTTTATATTTCCAAAGTACATCTAAATTCTTAAGTAATGTCTGAGCATGCTGTGATTAACAGAGCATTTGATGCTGTTATTTGTGCCATCTTATGCCTTTCTCTTATGTAAAGTCCACATATGTACTTAGATTTAATTCCCATCTATTCCCTCATGAGGAGACTGTTTTTTAACAGCAACCTGGTTCAAACATATGCTTCCATCCTGTAACCTAAAGCTCTTTGATTTTGCCCCACTTATATTCAGTTTCTAAGACAAGGCCAATGGATTCAATGAGCTTATCTGAAGTTGATGAACGGGGTGGATCAAAGTTCATTCACGAGAAAATGTTAAAATCAAGTGTGGCGTGGTACTATTTCCGTTCTAATGACCCATGGCTTCCTAGTATAGTGAGGGTCTGGAAGGTCAAAGGAATAATTGGACCTACGTTTCAGTGTTACACATAATGCTGTGATATATTAGGGTAATGCCATTTTAAGTGCACAAAAAATATCTTAAACTCTAAAGAATAAAGTTGTGTAAATACCCATTAAACGTATTGCAATATATTGGAGAGATGAGCTATTGATGTGCAGAAGCAGACAAAAGAAAGTGTTACCTGGAAAAGTACAAGCTGCTTTACAACTGAGGTAAAGATGGGGAATATTGGAAATACACAGCAAATCAGTCAGTGTTTGCAAAGAAATTATGATTAGCATTTTGCAGAAATGATCTTCCTCCAAAGATCCTTCCCAAATCATTAGCCCCTTTTTATCTTTAAGGCATCAATTGTTTTGCTCTGTATCTGTAACATTGTCTGCTTCTATTTCAGATTTTTAGAATTTATGCTTTGTATTTTGCATTGTCATTGAATCATAGAAATGGTAGAATCATGTTAAGATCATCACTGTCCCCTGTCGTACAAACAGTCTACAATGGAAATTGGACAAAACTGGGTCATTTAAAAAAATCAGATCCTCACTCAGTAAATAGTAGATTCACAGACAAACTTCACTGAGTGATCCAAATATACATTGAACCTCAAAGCACATTGACTAATGTTGTTAAACGCATCCCTGTGAACCATAAATAACCAGAAATGCCATAAATATTGTTTCCATCATTCCTGCTAGGATTAGACCTGCAACGTGTAAAGATGAATGTGTTCCGAGTCTTTATTGTAAATGAAATGTTTTAAGGTATTATTTGCTATGTTTAAATGTTATTCTATATTTTTAAATGTTATTTGTTATGCTGTTCTGTGTAAAGTACAAAATCTCACAAATTTAAACATTTCTCTTCCATTTGCCAATGCAAACTGCAATTTAAATTGACCAGGAAGAAGGATTAAATATTAGTGTACATTTTTTACTGAAGTTAAATTGCTGTCAGAATATCGGCTCACTAAACAGAGACCTTGGTGTTCTGGAGGAATGGCAATTAACGTGTAGATGAAGTATAGATTAAACATTTCTGCTGGACTAATTTATGTAAAGCAAACATGACACAATGTACTTTCATAGTGATGATAATAAACCTTCAAAGACACATTTAACCTTTTCCAGTGCATGTCTCTTCTCTACGTCATGCATCATTCCACATGTTGTCTAGATTAATATTCTTCAACCTTTCATTCATTCTCATCTCCAGTTCTGGCAGTATGGATTCATTCTGGGCACCAACATTCTCCCCCACCCCAAACTAAAGTATGTAACTCAAATGACGATACCGGATGAGTGAACCTGATCCTGATGAATGGCACGGTGGCACAGTGGTTAGCACTGCTGCCTCACAGCGCCAGGGACCTGGGTTCGATTCCAGCCTCGGGTATCTGTCTGTGTGGAATTTGCACATTCCCCCCGTGTCTGTGTAGGTTTCCTCCCACAGTCCAAAGATGTGCGGGTTAGGTCGATTGGCTATGCTAAATTGCCCCTTAGTGTCAGGGGGATTAGCAGGTAAATACACGGGGATAGGGCTTGGGTGGGATTGTTGTTGGTGCAGGCTCAAAGGGCTGAATGGCCTCCTTCTGCACTGTATGGATTCTATGATTTATTTTCCCAGTGTCCAGAACTGTGTACTTTTGTGGGAGTCATTGGACAGCAGACAGGAAAGGATTTTTCTTTTAATTGCCATAGTTCACTGGTACTGAGACCACTGGTATTGTCTACTACTGCTCACTGAGACTGGCTAATGCAATATAGATTCAGAATACTAATCAGAATTCCCCCATCAGTAGAGGTTACATTTTAAGTATATTGAAACAATAAATTGAGCTTGTTAACCTCCATTCTTTAGGAAATATGAAAGCCTTTGGTCCAAAATAGCATCCTTGGTTTGCACAGGTGAAGCAAATCACACTGGATTTGGTGAGGCATTAGGGTCCATGCAGTGAGTGTCTGTCAGAATGGTCACAACAGGCAATTCAAGGTTTATTTATTAGTGTCACAAGTAGGCTTACATTAACAATGCAATGAAGTTACTGTGAAAATTCCCTAATTGCCACACTCTGGCACCTGTTCGGGTACACAGAGAGAATTTAGCATGGCCAATTCACCTAACCAATACGTCTGTCGGACTGTGGGAGGAAACCGGAGCACCCGGAGAAAACCCATGCAGACATGGGGAGTACGTGCAGACTCCGCACAGACAATGACCCATGCCCGGAATCGAACCCGGGTCCCTGGCACTGTGAGACAGCAGTGCTGACCACTATGCCACCGTGCCGTCCTCTAAGTAGTCCCGCAGCGTGATCTCCCGAGGTCTCATCAAACTAGGGTGCAGCCTTCACTCTTTGGGGCTCCGTCCCTCCTGTTGCTGTTACTCAGTTTTCAGTCATAAAATGCTTCCATTCAGTACCTAACCAATCAACACTGATATTATGAATAATATTACCAAATTTTCCAGCAAACCTGAATAATGGGCTGCAGCTCAGAGTGCTGGCAAATGTGACATGAACTTGAATTCTCTATGACTTGTGCAGATCATATATGGAATGATACACTTTAGCAGAACTATCCAGGACATTTTCTTTTTAATAAGACTTACATTGCTGCACCAGGTCAGAACCTTCAACATCTAAGAGTTAATTTGTGCTACTGTTGACATATATTTGTCTGTTGAGAGGTCCTATTGCAATTATACCATGCGGCATGTTACATCAGCTGTGAAGTTAAGCCATCAAGAATGGCAAATGGTGCAGCTCATTGACCCTAACTGGAGCAGTTCAATGGTTCAGTTTGACCATGCATGAGCACTGCATTCCTGGGGGTCTACTTCCCTTAATCAGAATGGTTGGCTCAGTGAAAATGCAACTAATTGGATTATTGTCCTGAAGAAGTTCTAGCGTATACAAGGCAAGGTTATATGAGGTAGTCAGCCATTATCCTGGCACATTAACATTTAAACTTTTTCTGAAAACATCTTGGAGTAGAAATTCTTCTTGAACTAAACTGAGAAATGGGTGGTATTGCATGGGCCGCCTGTTACACACCCTGCCCCGTATCCAGTGTCATTGACTGGGGAGATGATGGCCTAGTGGTATTATCTCTAGACTATTAATCCAGACACTCAGCAAATGTTCTGGGGACCAAGGTTTGAATCTCACCACGGCAGATGGTGAAATTTGAATTCAATAAAAATTATCTGGAATTAAAAATTACTGATGACCATGAAACCCATTGTCGATTGTCGGAAAAACCCATCTAGTTCACTAATATCCTTTAGGGAAGGAAATCTACCATCCTTACCTGGTCTGGCCTACATGTGACTCCAGAGCCACAACAATATGGTTAACTCTCAGCTGCCCTCTGAACAAAGGCAACTTGGGATGGGCAATAAATGCTGATGATGTGGAGATGCCGGCGTTGGACTGGGGTAAACACAGTAAGGAGTCTAACAACACCAGATTAAAGTCCAACAGGTTTATTTGGTAGCAGATGCCACTAGCTTTCGGAGCGCTGCTCCTTCGTCAGGTGAGTGGGAGATCTAAGAACATAAGAAATAGGAGCAGGAGTAGGCCATCTAGCGCTTCGAGCCTGCCCCGCCATTCAATAAGATCATGGCTGATCTGAAGTGGATCAGTTCCACTTACCCGCCTGATCCCTATAACCCCTAATTCCCTTATCTGCCAGTCACCTGACGAAGGAGCAGCGCTCCGAAAGCTAGTGGTGTTTGCTACCAAATAAACCTGTTGGACTTTAACCTGGTGTTGTTACACTCCTTACAATAAATGCTGGCCAGCCAGCGATGCCCATGTCCCACGAATGAATAATAAAATGTCAACAAAACTGACCTTTGGACTGGGAGAATAACAGGCAGTCTATCAGATACCACTTGAGATAAATGCAGTGATGCAGGTTTTTTATTAATGAACAGTCACCAACATCTTGGTAGTTGTCTCCAAGTGCATTTTCTCTTCAGTTAATTCACTAATGTAAATCAGACAACATTATATCAACAAAAGACAGCATCTCAAGTTGGCTAGAAAATATCCCCACAACATCCAAATAATTATTAAAGCTTTACACTAGATTTATGACCTTGCAATAACCTTGCTTGCATTTTTCATTTCTGGTACCCTAATTTAATTTATGAATATTACCTCAGGACACATTCGACTGACATTACAAAATAATGGGAAACACTGGAAATGAATTGGCAAAAATTGCCAGGAGGTTCAACAGTCCGAGCATTCATTCTTCCCGACAATGGTTGCAAGCTCTTTGGTCTTATGCCTTCAACTCTTTTGTCATTTAATCCCTCTTGCCTTCCGCTTTATCACAGACTTTTGTTCTTTTACCTTCCACCCTCCCTTTCACAGGCTTAAAACCTGTTACACCTCCCACTTGAAACAGAAAATGCTGCAAATATTCAGCATGTCAAGCAATGTCTGTGGAGAGAGAAACAAGAGTTAATGGCTGGAATTTTACTGTTCCGCCCGCTACGGGAATCATAGCGGGTAAGGGGCGGACCATGGAAAGGTCCGTTGATCTCGGGCAGGATTTTACGGCTTCGAGATGAGTGAGACCATAAAATCCCGCCCAATATATCAATTCGAGGAGCTCCCAACTTTACCTCGTTCTGATGAAAGCTCATTTGCCCGAAACATTAACCCTGTTTCTCTCTCCACAGAAGCTGCCTGACCTGCTGAGTACTTGCAGCATTCCCTGCTCTTTTCAGATTTCCTGCATCCATAATATTTCACTCTAATGTTTGAGAAATACAGATACCCACCTCCAACAGGATTTACGGGACAGTGATCAAAGATCAGAAAACTAGTCAACTTGCCCCCTCCGCACTTCAGGGCAATAAAATCGCTGTTAATATGTGTTGTCTGTTGGTTAGTTTGGCTTCGGAATGATTACTGATATGTTGGCACGTCCATAAAAAACAGGTTTCATAGGAGTTTAAATAATAAACTAATAAAAACTAATAAATAATACCTATTTTTCAGTTTAGTTCAAGAGGAATTTCTACTCCAAGATGTTTTCAGTAAAATTTTAAATGTTAAAGTGCCAAGGTAATGGCTGACTACCTGATATAACCTTGCCTTGTATACGCTAGAACTTCTTCAGATGATAATCCAATTAGTTGCATTTTCACTGAGCCAATCACTCTGATTAAGGGAAGTCGACCCCCAGGAAAGCAGTTCTCATGCATGATCAAAACTGAACCATTGAACTGTTCCAGTTAGGGCCAATGAGCTGCACCATTTACCATTGCTGGTGCGATGCAGTGGTAAAGTGGGGCGTAAAGCACTTAACGCAACTGGCGCCGGTTTTCACAACCAGTGCCATTTTACGAGCGCCGGATTTCCAGCGTGGTCAGCTTCTCACTGTTCAACATCTGCTTAGTGAGCCCAGCGATCAATCATCCAGGCTTGGCCCCCCTTTATGACCTCTCCAGGAAAGGTTCTCGCTGGTGAGGAATAGACATGCTCCCCATGAACAGGTAGCAGTCGACTTGGCCTCGCCAGTGAAACTGGAGACCATTGAGGCCCCCTTGGGGAGGCTGAGGGTAAGGGAGGGTGTCCCTTGGGCAGTGCCAGACTGGCAGTGCCACCCTGGCACATGGGAAATGCTCACCAGGTAGTGCTAGAGGTGGGGCCAATGGGGGAGGGGCCAGTAGGATGGGGCTAATGGGGGCAGGGCCAGTGGGGGTGGGGCTAATGGTGGTGGTGCTAATGTGGGAGGGGCTAATGTGGGAGGGGCTAATGGGGGAGGAGCCCGCTGCCACTCTGCAGGGATTGGTGGGTGGAGGGCGGCGGGTCTGTGATCAGTGAGGGGAGGAGGGATCCACGATCAGTCTGGGCGTGGGGGGGGAGTCGGCAGGGGCTGTATCCCGGGCCGTGGTCCCCAGATCTTGCAGGGGCCTGCCAGCTCTCTCTTTTCTGTCAGACCCCTGCTCCTGTTAATGCGCATGTGCAGCATCAGAAGCCTGCACATGTGCACTAACTCCCTCTGCAGGCTTTCAGGTGCGTTACGCCCCATCCACAGTCTTCTGCAGCGAGCAACAGACCAGCTGAAAATGTTGCAGACAGAGTGCGTGGGAGGGGGAGTGGCGGGTGGGGTAGTGGGAGTGGCGGTGGGGGGGCCTGAAAACATGCCCAAAAGGCGAAACTGAAACTCTCGCAGTTTTAAGTCCACCTCGCACTGAGGGGAAAAAATGGTAAAATCACCCCCGTCGTGTCTATCTGAACTTTTATTTTCTTGACATGAATGATCTTCATTGAAAATTGTAATATTTGGTTCTTTATTAATTTCTGACTCAATGTCTGGTTCTTCCAAATGTCTGACTAATTGTGGTCCATGATGAATAGGAATAGTATTCTTCCAGTTTCTACCTATCAAACCTTCTGAAATATGTTGTTAGTAATATCTCTGTTGAATGTAATCTCTCAGGACTATTAGTCCTTTCCTTTGGCCCAACTTCTGGATATTTTGGATATTTATATGATCTGTTTCTTTCTCTCTTTACTGGTATACTTTTCTCGATCATATTTCTCTCTCTCTTTATTTAATTTTGCAGGTTTCACAGGTTGCCCTCTTTTCTTTGTTTTTCTGCCCTTTCCTACCTCTGGAGCAAAGACTACCTGCAGCCTCTCATTCTTTAACTCTCAGAGAGTCCGAGACTTCTAGCCCTGGAAGTAAACCATTGGGTAAGGTGGGGAGCTGTGAGGAATCCACCTGATCTAAGTCCTGGTTTCCCCCAAAATCCAGCAGATTTAGGGGTCTGCAGGGGAAGGATTATCTACCCCTGCGTCAGCAAGTGGGAAGGCGGGGGAGTGGGGGGAGGCAGAGAATCCAGCAGCACTATATCATCCTCCCACACAGGGAGTTCCACCCCACCGGCGTGAAGTCATATCAGCGTGGTTTAAAACAGGTCCTGACAAATGGGAACCTGGTAAACAAAACTAATTGGGTCACACAGGTAATTACTTACTAAATAGTAGTGCAGATTCGATGGATCAAATGGCCTACTTCTGCTACTACAGCTGATGGTCTTAAGGTCTTATAGCATCCATTGAAATGGTAATCAAAGCCTTTTAAGACTTCTTCAGATTTAGCAGAGGTCTCTCTTGCGATAACATCATCTGTTACTATTCCAGTGGAATAAAGTAATGTATTGACCTGTTCAGCTTCTGACAGAATGTCCAATCCTGAAGCAATTCAGAAATCCAAGAATCGTTTCCTCCAAAATGCCCAGTGTTTCGACTTTCATTTGGTCATCCCTTGTATCCAAACTTCTCAGGGAGCATAAATTGAGGATTTGTGGCTTTTCTAAGCTCTTCAATGGTTTATCCGAAGCTTTAAATTTTCCTTCCAGTATTGTGAGCTTTCCCAAGCTGTTCTGCCTCTCACCAAAACCCAATGTGGTGACTGTCCTTGCCTGGGGATCTCTCTGCTCCACGCCACAGCTATTCCCTGAACGTTGCGAAAAACTGCTTGACTTGAAGTTATTTCAATAACCTCTTCATCCTCTTTCCCTTGAACATCAAGTATTTGCAGCCACTATTTTTTGCTGTCTCATGGTTGCCATGTGTCATGGCGTTGACTTTGGGCCCAGACTGTAGGGTTTACTGAAGCCCGCCCTTGCTGGGATCTGATTTTCCCAGTCCTGCCTGTCTGGTGTGCTGTTAAAATCTGTTTTTTTACCCTTTGTCGGAGTTTCTCACCAGTTCCACCGTCATTGCTTGGTTCTCTGATCGTTGGATCAGGATTTCCTTCACAGAGCACCACTTGCTGTGGTGCAGCCCTGAATGCCTTTAAAAGTTGACTTTCTGATTCTTCCTGCCTCCACTTCATCAATGGAGCAGCTTTGGAGTTCTTTCCTTTGTTCCTTACAGGGTTCTACAGATTCGGTGCCACTCTTACACGTCTGACAATTAACCCTCTTGGAAGATGAATTTTCAATGTTTTGGAGTCCGCTGCCACCATGTTGTGTGTTGGCGAGTCTAACTTCAGATTGATGACTCAGATGTTGGGATGTCCGTACATTAACAGGTTTATTATATATAACTAAACTGTGTACAGTGGTCCCTGACTAGGTTTCACTGCTGAAACCATGAGCATTCACCCTCTCGACCATATGAACAGACATAATAGGAGCAGAAGTAGGCCATTTGGCCCCTCGAGTCTGCTTTGCCATTCAATAAGATCTGTTTGTGTTCCACATTCCCAGCTACATTCCCCCCAATAACAAAGAACAAAGAACAAAGAAAATTACAGCACAGGAACAGGCCCTTCGGCCCTCCAAGCCTGTACCGACCATGCTGCCCGACTTAACTAAAACCCCCTACCCTTCCGGGTACCATATCCCTCTATCCCCATCCTATTCACGTACTTGTCAAGACGTCCCTTAAAAGTCACTACCGTATCCGCTTCCACTACCCCGCCCCCGGCAACAAGTTCCTGGCACCCACTACTCTCTGTGTAAAAAATCTGTGTAACCTTTGATTCCCCAGCCTAACAAGAACCACTCATCATAGAATCCTTACAGGACAGAAGGATGCTCATTGGGTCTTCACCGACACTCCAAAAGAGCATCTTATCCTTTGTCTGAATGGAGGTCACGCATTGTTCGTAATCTTCACTGAATTGTGAAAATCGGAGCGAGATGTTTGTAATGATCTCTTCATAGTGATTGGCTGGGATGAGTAGTGGAGATCATTCCCTGCTGTGTAGACCAATGGCTGGTGTGAACAGCATTGTCCCATATGATCTGGCTGGCATTTGTCACAATGATAACCGCCATGCAAGCAGCAAGATAAGATGAGTTAATTACGTGCTTTTCAGCCTCCTTTTTCACATCAGCGACAAAGCCATTTATTGAACGATCCTGCTAAACCTGCCTGTAGGATGCAGGAATCAGGCCCCTCACTGGGTACATTTTTACTCGGTTGAGACACTCTGCAATTCTGAATTGCTTTTCTTTAATGGGTTGTGGAGTATCACAGGCCAGCATTTGTTACCAACCTCTAGTTGCCTGTGACTGGCCTGCACAGCCATTCCAGTGGGTAGTTAAGAGTCAACCACATTGCTCTGGGCCTGGAGTCAAATGGAGACCAGGCCAGATATAGTCAACAGATTTCCATCCCTAAAGGACATCAATGATAGCTTTTTTCATGATAGTAAATGATAGTTTCACCATTACTGAGTCTACCTTTATATTCCAAATTTTATTAATTGAATTTAAGTTGTACCAGCTGCCATGGTGGGATTTGAACCTATGTCCCCAGAGCATTAGCCTACAAGTCCAGTGATATTACCGCTGTGCCACCATCTCCACTGGGATTTGAAGCTCCATAATGGCTGAGGAAGGGTCACAAAAAATCAAGTCAATGAGAGTGTGAAAAGTGAGAAGCATGCACACAAGATAAGGGATTGTGAGAGATTGAGGTAACAGCAGACATTAATGGAGCAGCAGTTCCAGGCAGTATGTGGGAGTAAAGAGGCAGAACAAAGGGATGCTCCAATTCTAAATTACACCTTTCCAACTGTGTGCACGGTGTCCATGGAAAATCCATTATTCAGACTCATATCACAATGCATGCTCTGAAGTTCTGGGTGACAGCCAAACAGTCACAGCCCAGCTGTTGACAACTGCCTTCACCAGCAAGGGAGGAACAATGGGCAAAGGAGAGGAAGGTCATCAAAGGGTCAGTCACATTGCAGTCGTGAAGAGCAATTCAAAAGACTTGGTCAGAGGGAAGCTGCAGGGACTCAGGCTCCTACGAGCTTGGTGCAGTAACAATTTCAGGATGTTGTTCTCCCCTCCCTTACAGCCCAGGCACAGGGAAGTCACACACTAAACTTCAAGATCAATAGGACCCGCTTAAAATAGACCACAGGAGCTCAGAAAAGAAATAGGTTCTGCAGCGGCCAATCTCAAAGACGGGGGGGTGGGAAATAAGTGGCCCAGGAGGTGGTCCATGATGAATAGTACGCTAAAATCTGAATTCACCTTAATTATCTTCATGTTGGAAGCATAGAAAATAGAAGCAGGAGTAGGCCATTCGGCCTTCGAACCTGCTCCACCATTCATTTTGATCATCGAATTCAATATCCTGATTCCTGTTTCCCCCCATATCCCTTGGTCCCTTTAGCCCAAAGAGCTATATCTAATTTCTTCTTGAAATCAGACAACGTTTTGGCCTCAACTACATTCTGTGGTAGTGAATTCCACACATTCATCAGCCTCTGGGTGAAGAAATTTCTCCTCACCTCAGTTCTAAAAGGTTTACCCCTTAGCCTCAAACTATGGCCCCCGAGTTCTGGACTCTCCCACCATTGGGACATTCCCTCCGAATCTACCCTGTCTAACCCTGTTAGAATTTTCGAAGTTTCTATGAGATCCCTTCTCACTCTTCTAAACTCCAATGAATATAATCCTAACCAACTTAGTCTCTCCTTATATGACAGACCTGCCATCCCAGGAATCAGCCTGGTAAACCTTCGCTGTACTCCCTCTATAACAAACCGTTTCAAAGGTGACAATGAAACTATCTATTCTATATTAAAATCAATGAGTGATTTCCAACTTTTCATTTCAAAATGCATTGAATTTTACTATGGGAAAATATCGATGTTTTCTTCATCTGTGCTGGAACAAGATCCAAGAACGTCCCCCCTCCCACTGGTCCTTCACCAGCTGCAGTGGTTCGCAAAAGACTTGCTGCCACCTTCTTGATGTGAGCTGGGGATGTGCAATAAATGGCAGCTTTGTCAGAGATGTCCACGTCGAGTGGATAACTGAGTGTTTGTTGCCAGTGAAATTAAATTAATGGTGGAGAGAGCCACCTGGAGGCCATGATGTTGTATTGCGTGAAGATTCACAATGACCAGAGAAGCTCCAGTTTCTGCCGTTTAATCTAACATTGGGTCAGTGGCTCTCAAACTGGGGTCCCCTTCTCTGGGAAACTGTAGAGACTTTGCAAGGGGTCCTGCAAAACAATACAAGAGTGCTGACTGAGCAAGGGCATTCTTACACATGGATGCCATAGACAGGAGCCAGATGG
Source organism: Mustelus asterias (assembly GCF_964213995.1). NCBI lineage: Eukaryota > Metazoa > Chordata > Chondrichthyes > Carcharhiniformes > Triakidae > Mustelus > Mustelus asterias. The sequence goes on from NC_135819.1 coordinate 57,030,879, forward strand.
TCAAGAGTATGTGAGCCAGTGGCGGTCAGTGAGGCAGACTTGGCGTGAGCCGCGAGCAAAGTGTGACCTCCACATGAGCAGTGCAGTCTGAGCTGACTGCCTGACCTGCAGTGAGAATAAGCACATACAGCTCACTGTAAGAGCATTATCAAAGCACCCTTCACATCTTTGGACTAGTATACGGTGTTATAATTTAGATTGAGGGAGCGGATCTGTGGTTGTTCCATTATTTATACATTTGAAAAGGAGCCTTAAATCAGACAAGTTTGAGAACCACTGCATTATGTGATACGTTTAATGTAGAAATGGCCTATTGCAGTATCTTTAATAGGCAGAACTGTTACTGTATCTGATCATTTTAAAATTAGTTTCTCCACAGAGTAAAATTCAATGCATTTTGAAACGGAAAGTTGGAAACCACGTGTTGATTTCAGTTTAGAATACATGTTCTCATTGTTGCCCTTGATACTGTTTAATAAGCTCATGGTGACTGTATAGCAAAAAGAGACGAGCATTGAAAAGTACTGCCAATGTTTTCAGGTTATTCTTGCTCAATCTCCGTTTTATCGAGAAAGGATGGCATTTTGTGCACCGACTGATAAAAGTTGTACAACTACCAGCAAGAATTAAGCATCCCAATTGGCCGTAATCTGCATCATTTTAGGTTTGCATCAATTATTGATCTGTGTCAATCTTGACTCAGTGCGGAAAAATCATCACTGAGTCGGGACACTGTAGGTTCAAGGCCCGCTGCAGATAACTTGAGGATATAATGTGCACCGACACTTCAATGCAGTTCTTCCTGTCTGTGATCTCCCACATGGCAAACTTGATTAAACTTCAAGAGTACTTCACTGGATGTAAAATGCTTTGGCACATTCTAAGGTTACAAGAGGAGCTTTGCAAATGCAATTTCATGTGATGGAAACTATTGAAAATTAAACTCAGTCATTTCCCAGCTGAAGCTAGCATCAGAAGTTAAGAGGCCACATTAACGAATTAGCAGGCATCTTACAAAATGTTGTTTGTGAAATGGAGTCATGGCAGTAAATCAATACACTCCTGCAGTTTGCTGACATCTTTTTAAAGGATTTTGTTTCTTAATGGGCTTCTAGTCTTAAATCTGACGTATGGTATGTGTAACCTCCGGAGGAACATAATTCTTTGTATATGTATGTACATCAACTTGAACAATGTTTTCATTTTGTGTTTGTTTTATGTATGCCATTATGTTAACAAAAGGGATTTACTAGTTTGGCCCACCAAGCTCGATAACAAAACTAATTATTCCATTCCGACAGAAAGATGTATTCCTGGCATTTCAAACTTGCTTTGTTGACAGTACATAAGAACATAAGAAATAGGAGCAGGAGTAGGCCATCCAGCCCCTCGAGCCTGCCCCACCACTCAATAAGATCATGGCTGATCTGACGTGGATCAGTACCACTTACCCGCCTGATCCCCATAACCCTTAATTCCCTTACCGATCAGGAATCCATCCATCCGCGCTTTAAACATATTCAGCGAGGTAGCCTCCACCACCTCAGTGGGCAGAAAATTCCAGAGATTCACCACCCTCTGGGAGAAGAAGTTCCTCCTCAACTCTGTCTTAAACCGACCCCCCTTTATTTTGAGGCTGTGTCCTCTAGTTTTAACTTCCTTACTAAGTGGAAAGAATCTCTCCGCCTCCACCCTATCCAGCCCCCGCATTATCTTATAAGTCTCCATAAGATCCCCCCTCATCCTTCTAAACTCCAACGAGTACAAACCCAATCTCCTCAGCCTCTCCTCATAATCCAAACCCCTCATCTCCGGTATCAACCTGGTGAACCTTCTCTGCACTCCCTCCAATGCCAATATATCCTTCCTCATATAAGGGGACCAATACTGCACACAGTATTCCAGCTGCGGCCTCACCAATGCCCTGTACAGGTGCATCAAGACATCCCTGCTTTTATACTCTATCCCCCTCGCAATATAGGCCAACATCCCATTTGCCTTCTTGATCACCTGTTGTACCTGCAGACTGGGCTTTTGCGTCTCATGCACAAGGACCCCCAGGTCCCTTTGCACGGTAGCATGTTTTAATTTGTTTCCATTGAGATAGTAATCCCATTTGTTATTATTTCCTCCAAAGTGTATAACCTCGCATTTCTCAACGTTATACTCCATTTGCCATATCCTCGCCCACTCACTCAGCCTGTCCAAATCTCTCTGCAGTAATACATCTACGGTTCATAGAAGCTCGCATGCATTGAATAGCTGGTTATGAGTTGACACAGAATATTGCATCGCATCCAAAGCCATTTGTGATTCAAGTCTGCCTTGCGCACATTTAAATTGAGATCCGTTACTGCCTTATACACTCTCAGAGGGACTTATTCTAAAATGGTCACCAGTCACTCCTACCTTTTCGTTAAAATTCACAAATATAGACACCCCTCTCGCACTAATGTCAAACCATTTTATTTCAGGAGTGGGGTGTAGTGCCCTGACAGGGATAGTCAGGCAGCAATCTTCATGGTTAAATTGCGTCATTTGACAAGCTGTGACTTTGGGAATCATTTGCAGACTGGTTTAATTTTTATCATCATAGCTAGTGCATATGATAATAGCTCAATGATTATACATTTAATATTTACTTTGGCTGCTTTTGTAACATTGCTCTGAAATGATGTGTTACTCGCCGTACTTCCAACCATTTCATAATGCAGAGATTGACACTGTTTTCACTTCAACTTATTCACAAAAGGCACGGGAAAGGTTAAGGCGAGAGATATCTGCTAATCTTATTGGATTTTGATCATTTCTGTAAACATTCCTGTCTGAGAAGGTCAACTAGGGATGCTGTCCAGCCAGCGATGCCCATGTCCCACGAATGAATAAAAGAAAGCAGCTACACGGGGGCAGAAGAGCCTCACAGTGAGGAGGGTGGGTACAGTCACAGTGAACCCCCAACATCCCTTGCCAGAGTCCCTCCACTCTGCCCATGCAGCCTGGCATTTCACGGGACCCGACCCAGGGACCTCACAGTGAAGTGTCCACTTAGGCCTATAAGTAACCCCTCGCCACCCCACCCCCCTCCCCTAAAATGCTGAGGTACAATTACGCCCCCACACCCACCATCTACCCATCCCCTCCCCCCCCCCCCCCCCCCCCCCCCGCCCACCCCATCCCTGTTGGCCCTGAGTTCCGCATATCTGGGTCCCCGTTTCTTCACCAGTGACCCCTTCCATTTTACACCCTGGAGGGTGCTGGCAACCTGAGTGCTCACCTCCATTATCCCCTCCAGAGGTGGGGTGGCCATGTTCTTGCTTTTAAGCAGCTGCTGTAAATCGCGCCGGGAGTGACGTCACGCCAGTGCACAACGAATATATAGTGAGTGGCGATGTCCTGACAGGAGGACTCACTAATAATATTATAATGTATTTAAATGAGGTTCCCAACCTTCTTGGGCAGGAACCTCAGTACATCAGTACGAGAGGCATCGCGTTTGCTGACTCACGCAGGATTTTTCACCCGCGTCGCAGTTCTCGCTGACAACTAATGCAGGCTCAAAATTCCACCCTTTAGTTATCATAGAAATTGTAGAATCCCTACAGTGCAGGAGGCCATTTGGCCCATCGAGTCTGCACCAACCATTATCCCACCCATGTCCTATTCCCATAACCCCATTTATCCTAGCCAGTCCCCCTGACACTAAAGGGCAATTTAGCACGGCCAATCAACCTAACCTGCACATCTTTGGACTGTGGGAGGAAACCGGAGCACCCGGAGGAAACCCACGCAGACACGGAGAGAACGTACAAACTCCACACAGACAGTGACCCAAGCCAGGAATTGAACCCAGGACCCTGGCGCTGTGAGGCAGCAGTGCTAACCACTGTGCTACCGTGCTGCCCTCATCATTTTCATCAGACAACTGTTTTATCTCTGAAATCAACTCATTAAAATAAAAGGCATAGTTCTCATGAAGGGGAGAAATCATCCTTCCCCACAGCTGTGTGGTCTGTGGATTTTTGCAGCGCTGTTTAAGATCCCCTTCCTCACACAAAGAAAGTGCCATGGGACAAATCCCAAAATGCAATTTTCTGTTACTAAAAGGATAAGGTAGCACTGGTGAAGATAACGTGTGGATCTTCTGACTTTACTTCCCCACCCTAACAAAACAATAGATCCACCAAAACCTTTCTTGTTCATTAAAACTGCATTACTTTCTTTAATAAATGGAAAAACCATTGGTTTCTCCACCGCTCCCCTCCCCCCCCCCCCGCCACCCCCAATTATATATGTGAGTTTAAATAGAATCATCTGTTCAATGCTTGATGCGGTAAGTTACAATCTGAACCCCTGTGGTTGAGTTAATTGTGCCTCACTGGAACATCTGGAGCTTTCCTTTGAAGGGAATATGCATTTTCATCCAATTAGCTACTTGTTTGAGTAAATGCTGTGTCAAGTTATTGGTCAGTTAACAGCCACAGCTCCTGTCCATTCCAGTGTGAATTGGTGATAATTAAACATTTCATCAGTAAGGATTTTTACCCCTCCTCATCACAGTGATTCCAACAATAACATGAACTGAATATGAAATGTCACAACCATTGAATTCCTACAGTGCAGAGGAGGCCATTCGGCCCACCAATTCCACACCAACCTCTGAAAGGGCATCTTACCCAGGTCCATACCCCCACCCTCTTCCCATAACCCTGTGTATTTACCATGGCCAATTCACCTAACCTGCACATCTCTGGATGTGGGAGGAAACTGGAGCACCCGAAGGAAACCAACACAGACACAGGGTGAACATGTAAACGCCACATAGACAGTCACCCAAGGCCAGAATCAGACGCGTCTAACTGTTCACCAGAATGGCAGCTTTTAATTTGTTCAGTGTTTTACGCTCATGGGTTTTGCTGGTCACCATTTTCAAGGATCCTTCTTGTTCTGCTGCCTCCTCTTCCATTGGTTCTTCCTTTTCCTGTGGGGTTGGAGGTGTTTTTTCAGGGTTTGCTGGGACTTTACTCAGGAGCCTTGCCTTTTGCAGCATCTTGTGCAGTGGTGTCTTTGTTCTTGTGGAGGAAGGAACATGAGTCTCCCTTGTGGTATCTTCTTTGTTGTTCCCCTACTGAATATTTGTGTATTTTGGGGAGGCACCGTCAAGGTGGTCAACCTCCCCACACAGGTTGCAGCACTTACTTTCTTTCCAGTCTTTGGTTGTATGTTCCTCCTGCGCGTATGTTCGGCAGACGGTGGTGGTGCAGTTGGCAGCAGCGTGCCCAGTTTTCCTGCAGGTGTGGCACACTCGTGGATGCCCTGCTTAGAAGAGATAGCCTCAACTTCCTCCGATGGCGAAGCTGGAAGGAGGAAAGAGGATGACTCCATTCATATCCATCTTCAAGATCACCTTTACCAAGCATTTGCTGCTCCAAATCCCAAAAGTGTCTTTGACTTCAGTGCTGTTTCTGTTCAGCTCCACGTACCTGGTGAGGGACATGAACACATCCACCACAGGGGCGTGGGGGTTGTACAAGTGGAAGGTGACAACCTTGTTCCAGTGTGATGGCAGAGTAGTCAGGATGGACAGGCACCCTGATTGCCTTTCCCCCTGAACACCTTCAGAAGCTTGATGCATCCCGCAGCGCCCTTTGAAGGTAACATCAAAATATCCACCGTTGGAGAAATCTTCCAGGCAGAAGATATCCGCATCTTCGTATCCACAGCAATCAAACAGGACTGGCTTCACAAAGAGGTTCTCACCCATCACCCTCACAACACCCGGCACTCTCTCACATGGACAACCGCTCCCTCGGTCCCCAAAGGGCCTGAACATTTCCCTTGTTAACCACTACCGCCCTAGGCATTTACAGATTATTTCAGGATTCTCCCAATGCAGTACACAAGCTCCCCTCCCTCAGACTGCCTCCTTACCTCCTCAAGTTTCTCCAACCCCCCCCACATACCCCACAAACAAAAGAACCCCCCTTTTCCTCTTTTTCCCCCACCACACAAATACACTCTCATCCACCACTCCACACAACAAAGACTAACATGAATAAAAATGGAAAATCTCCTGGGGACAAGAAGACAACAAGCCACAATATGAGGGCAAGACATCACAAGGGGCAACAAGGGTTGGACGTGAGCTGAACGAAAAGCGGCAGAGCAAGAAGGGGAGATGTCCTCTTTCTGTCCGAACCCAAAAACCTGCACCAGAACAGTCACCCAAACCATATTCAAATTCATCTGGAGATCCAAGATGGGTCGTGTCCGAAGGGATACTATGTACCAATCCCTGGATAAAGGAAGGAGAAATGTACCCACATCACATTCATCCTGATGGCCACCTTTATTTGCAGCTATGCGTAGATCCTCTGTGGTGGAGCAGGCTCAAAGGGCTGAATGGCCTACTCCTGATTCTACTTTCTATGCTTTAGTATCTATTAGGTGTGGGAAGAGAAACAAGTCAGATAGCCTTGTCATCATTTTCATGGCAAAATCCATCCTAAGGGCGGCACGGTAGCACAGTGGTTAGCCCTGCTGCTTCACAGCTCCAGGGTCCTGGGTTCGATGCTCGGGTCACTGTCTGTGTGGAGTTTGCACATTCTCCTCGTGTCTGCGTGGGTTTCCTCCGGGTGCTCCGGTTTCCTCCCACAGTCCAAAGATGTGCAGGTTAGGTTGATTGGCCAGGTTAAAAATTGCCCCTTAGAGTCCTGAGATGCGTAGGTTAGAGGGATTAGCGGGTAAATATGTGACGGTAGGGCCTGGGTGGGATTGTGGTCGGTGCAGACTCGATGGGCCGAACAGCCTCCTTCTGCACTGTAGGGTTTCTATGATTTCTATGTCTCTTTCCAATGTTGCCTGAGTTAGGAAATCAGTGCTTTTGTATTATGATCAGATAGTGAATGTGTTTCCCATGCTACAGTCAGGTTGCTAAACCTGTCCACTAGATGTCATCAGATGTTCTCTCTTCCTGTCTGCAGCAAGAGGAGGGTCAGAGTAATTTTATTCACTAACTAGAGGAATACTGAGACATGTTCATCGTAATGAAAAAGGTGATACATTTGTCACCTTTCAAAATGCGTAGACAATTTTTCCACATAAAGGATATGGGAAAAATACTTTCAAACTCCTGAGTTTGTAAAACAAAGTGCTTTAACACAAGATAAACACTGAGTTAAAGCCACCCTCAACCAGAGCGATGGGTCAGTTGTGGAAATATTTTTTTAACATGGTGAAGACTATGCAGGTGTCCATGGTGGATGAGAAAGTGCTGTGTGTTACCTGGCCAGCCCTGGTAAGGTCATTGAACATTGAACATTCTGCAGTGCTCGAGGTGAAGAAATTGACACTCAGTTCTATTACCACATTCCCCCAGGTGGCACAGTTAAATTGCTGGATGATTTGGTGACATGCACACCCAACAATCTCTACCTTTCCCCTGCCATTTCTTCGGAGATCTGAATCAGTAAATTTCTGCCTACTCCTCTGACATGGTGTCATGCCCACTTACACTCTAGCCCAGGTGATATCCGGGTATTTGCCCAAATATAGTAGAAACATTGCTGAGGCAAGCAATGATGTTATCCGAGAGTGATAACTCTTTTATTTAATTGCCTCCATAGACTACAGGCTGAACTATCTTTTAAACCCAGCTATAACACCCTCTGCTGGGGCACCGGCCTGTGAAATATTTCAATATTTAAAAGTGTAGTGTAACCCAATTCAAGCGAGTTATTGGTTAATTTCTCCCTTGAGTATTTCTCAGACTGGAGTGCACTTTTCCGAAGTTATCAGCCATTTGTGTGTGAGCAGCAAGGCACTGTAAGCATTCCTCTCCTGAAATTATTTTATAGATCAAACTTTCTTTCTATTCTTGTGGTAAGGTATTGATCTATGTTATGATTTTAACAATCTTTGGTAGATAGTCTTCAGGAGCCGAAGCTTCAGTAGTTTCTGTGAGATATGGCACCACCTACTGGGTACAAGGGAAATACGAACTGATGGGATACTTTCGGATTTTGCAACCAAACTTAATCCCGTTGACTACTACTGAGTCACCATAACATTGTAATTCTCAAAAAATTACATTTTTGGCATCCAAAGCAAGTTTCATTTGAAATAATAGCCATCTAAATAATATTAATTTCCACTGTGCTGATCCTTAACTAGCCAGATTGTATCCTGAGTGTTGCATTGTCAGGTGCTGCCCCCTGGGTGAGGCCACACCTCTCTGTGGGGGTGTTAAAGCTCCTTCTATCAGTAGAAGGGCGGGGGGGGGGGGGGGGGGGTTCTCAGTGTCCTGGCAAGCATTACTCCCTCAACAAAGAGATTAGATGGCCTTTCATTTCATTTGTGACGGTGTGGCTTTGCTATTTGAAAATTGGTTATTGTTCATGTCTATGAAACAACAGTGACCACACTTCAAAAACAACTAACCAGCTACAACATACTTTGGAATGTGCTGAAGATATAATGGGGATCCCCTTAGGGCGGCGCGGTGGCACAGTGGTTAGCACTGCTACCTCACAGCTACAGGGACCCGGGTTCGACTCCTGGCTTGGGTCGCTGTCCGTGTGGAGTCAGCACGTTCTCCCCGTGTCTGCGTGGGTTTCCTCCGGGTGCTCCAGCTTCCTCCTGCAGTCCAAAGGTGTGCAGGTTAGGTGGATTGGCCATGCTAAATTGCCCCTTAGTGTCTTGGGATGTGTAGGTTAGATGGGATTAGCCATGGGAAATGTGTGGGGTTACAGGGTTAGGGTGGGGAAGAGGGTCTGGGTAAGAGAGTCGGTGCAGACTCTTGGCATTGTTGCCTTAATCACATATATTAAAGTACGTGAGCTCATTTTGTACCTAGCTTTTTGGAAAGTCCATCTCTTTTTCATGTCCTCACTACTATGCACTGCGTTGACTGCTGATGGTCACTCAGTTTCCTTTATCAGTTTCTCTGCTCCTAAACAATCGGCTGGGCCACGGGACCAGATTCTGCAAAATCTGTTTCTAAAAATCGTTCTCTCTCCTGAATGATCTGGAATATGTTCGATTGACTTTCAAACTCGACAGCTTTCAGCTTGAGGTGTGCTACTTTTGTAAGCTTCATCCAGACAGAGTCAACCTGCATGGTACATAAATGCAACACGCATCACTCCAGACTGATCCAGTCATACATCTTTCTATCTTTAATCCATCATTCTTTCCTGGAATTATTTTTATTTACTGAAACTAATTTATTATTTCTCTGTTTTGAAAAGTCTCTTTTTGCTCCACCCTATGACATAATTATACAGTAAAACTGGAAATTAGAGTTTAGATGATATTATACATATTATAGATGTGTTTACGGGGGCAATTCTCCCAAAAAGGTTTTAAGTGCTGAATTCACGGGAAAACTGATGTAACTCACAACTGTTTTTTCAGTGGGAGTTCAGACTCGAATCTCCCCACTCTGTGCAGTGCAGAGGTCACAATCGTGAATCTCATTAAAAGCTCGGGGGGGGGGGCGGTGCCTATTCACGGAACTCTGTGCCCCGAACTGTCAGCCTGGACTTTGCTGGCCAGCCCGGGACCCCTGCAGTGCTGCCCCTCCCGACACCCCCATGGCCCGATTGTGGCCCCCACGACCATTCGCCAGCCAGCCCTGACACCCTCCCCCTGCCCCGAAGCGCCCAATCTCCAGCCCCCCCACATCCCCAGCAGTGACGAACCCCATGGGGGGCAGAGCCCCCCCACACCAGACTGCCCCGATCGCTGGCCTCACTCCAGTCCCGATCGATCTCAATGCAGAGTGGCAGCGGGATCCCTCACCCACACCGATCATCACTAGGCCCTGCCCCCTAGGCCCCACCCCCTTGGCATTGCCCAGTGCCTAGTGTAGCACAGTGGTTAGCACTGCTGCTTCACAGCTCCAGGGTCCTGGGTTCGATTCCCGGCTCGGGTCACTGTCTGTGTGGAGTTTGCACATTCTCCTCGTGTCTGCGTGGGTTTCCTCCGGGTGCTCCGGTTTCCTCCCACAGTCCAAAGATGTGCGGGTTAGGTTGATTGGCCAGGTTAAAAATTGCCCCTTAGAGTCCTGAGATGCGTAGGTTAGAGGGATTAGTGGGTAAAAATATGTGGGGGTAGGGCCTGGGTGGGATTGTGGTCGGTGCAGACTCGATGGGCCGAATGGCCTCCTTCTGCACTGTAGGGTTTCTATGATTCTTCTATGATTCTAAGGTGCCCCCTGGGCTTGGGCATGTTGCCACTTGGGCAGTGCCAGGAGCACAGGCTGGCACTGCCAGCGTGCCCATGCCCAGGGGACACCACTCCGCCGCCGCCCAGCCCCTTAGGGGGGCCCCGACTGCCCCCCCTTCACTCCAGCGTGTCTCCTGCTAGTTCCCCGAAAGTGGAGAGCTACTCTAAATCCCGCTGGAGTGAAATTGTGCTGGCGGGGTGAGAGATGTTATCAGGCCGGGATTCTTCAGTCCCGAGCCTGATAATGGCATTTAAATTACATTCAAATAAGATTAAAATAACTTACCTGCTGTTCCTGCCGTTTTCCAGTGTGGTCCCGACCGCGCCAGATATCTGTCGCTGGGAGATGCACACACGTCAGGAACACGTGTACGAATCCCGCAAATCAGCGCACACGCAATTTTCCCGGCCCGACCCACCAAAAAGTGAGAGGGTCGGGATGGGAGAATCATGGCCGTGTGTGAATGTTATGCACATGCATGTGAATATCTGTATATTGTGCATCGGCCTTTTGGCTAAGATCAAGTGTAGTATGGTTGGCAGCCCATGGTCGGCTGCACTTAGTTGAGGTGATTAGGTTACACTGAAGCTTCATATGTTTCATATGAAGCAATTTTTAAAAGCGGCATCTCGGCCTTTTGGCTAAGATGCAAATGAGCTCAAGTCTTGGAGGAGGAACCTTCCCCCTTCTCCAATCAGCTTGGCTCATGTAGATCAGGCCCAGGACAGGGTGGTTTGGTCGCTCGCCCTGTCTTGTCAGCCTGGATCTGAAATGTCTCAACTTGTTGAGACTCTGAATTGGATTTGATTTGATTGAATTGGAAAAGTACAAAAAAATATATAAAAGCTGACCAAAGATTAAACATTCAGGTTCCTTAAGAGACTAGCCCCACCACAACAAGCCAACTGTGTATCAGCCATTCCGTGTACCCTGAGAGCTGTGGTAAGCGATTGCCCAGAATCAGATATAAGACCAGGATAGAGTTGACAGTTGCATTGCATTATATAGCTCTCTTTGCAATGAACAAAACAAAAAGAAAGATTTGCATTTAGATCGCAGCTTTCACGACCTCAGAATGTCTCAAAGCATTTTACAGTCAATAAAGTACTTTTGAAGTCTAGTCCTTGCTCTAATGTAAGAAAAGTGGCTTCCAATTTGCACACAGCAAACTCTCAGACACGTGGTAACAACCAAATAGTCTGTTTTTCTGTTATGTTGATTGAGGAATAAATATTGATCAGGACACTAGGTGTAATTCCACTGCTCTTCTACCAAGGGATAGTACCAAGGAATCTTTTACATCCACCTATGAGGGCAAATGCAGGCCACATTTTGACTGGCTTCCTCGGAGTGGCAATCAGAGTCATGTTGCCACAATACTCTTACTTTTTGTCTTATTTACTTTTCCATGCTGTCCCTCATGATCTTCCGACATAGGTCGGGCATCTCTCTCAGGTATCACAGCATGTTTCCGGAGCCTGGTGTCGAAGGGCAGTCCTGTCAGATGGAAGGAGGCCACATCCCTTTTGCACGGCACTTTCTGCAGTAAGCCAGCTTAAGATAAAGGCCCAGCCATGGCTAAAGGTCCTTGACAAGCCAAGGAGAATGTAACTGTATAAGATAAGTATGTAGCACTTGGGGGTGATGGTTGAGACAGGTTGAGGGTGTTGATTAGTGCCGGGAGGTTGAGGGGTGTCAGGGGTCAGGGAGGCGGTGTCAAGTTGCCGGGTCTCAGGTTGGGGGTGCATCAGGTCTCTGGGTGGTGTCGGTCACCTCTGTCCGGATTGTTGGAGACATGATGTACGACTGAAAATGTATGTCGGGAGCCTGCAGATGTCCTGATGCACTGACCTACATGAAAATTCCAATGGGCAATTATCCTGATCCCGGGACTCATCCCAGAATGTCTCCGATTCTGAGTCACAGTGTGAGATTTTGGACAGTTCTGCGGTACTTACCTGGATAGTTACCCAGGAAATGTTAGATTAAAACTCAGTCCAACTTCTGGGTAACTCCAGAACTGACTCCCCCAATCACCCACTCTGTCCCCATACTCTGCCCACCACCTCTCTCCCAGACTACCCTCCAACCTGACCCAACGACCCCTCCTGACCACACTAATTCTGATCACCTGACTACTCCCATCACCCACCCTGGCCACCCCCTGACCCATCCCAACTACTCCGCAACCCAACTCAAACTGACTACCCCTCCCAACCACTGTCCAACCAGACCCAACAAGCCCCCCAACCCAACCACCCACACCCTGCCTGACCCAACATACCCTGACCCAGCTACCCACCTACCCATCCTCCCACAGCACCCACTTTCCTCACTCATCCAGCTACCCGTCTTACCCACTCTACTTGACCTATCCACCTTGCCCACCTCACCCACCCTATCCACCTTGCCCACCCTATCCACCCTGCCCACCTCACCCACCCTATCCACCCTGCCCACCTCACCCACCCTGCCCACCTCATCTACCCTATCCACCCTGCCCACCTCACCCACCCTATCCACCCTGCCCATCTCATCCACCCTATCCACCCTGCCCATCTCACCCACCCTATCCACCCTGCCCATCTCACCCACCCTATCCACCCTGCTCACCTCATCCACCCTACTCACCTTGCCCACCTCACCCACCCTATCCACCCTGCCCACCTCATCCACCCTATTCACCTTGCCCATCTCACCCACCCTATCCACCCTGCCCATCTCACCCACCCTATCCACCCTGCTCACCTCATCCACCCTACTCACCTTGCCCACCTCACCCACCCTATCCACCCTGCCCATCTCACCCACCCTATCCACCCTGCCCATCTCACCCACCCTATCCACCCTGCCCATCTCACCCACCCTATCCACCCTGCTCACCTCATCCACCCTACTCACCTTGCCCACCTCACCCACCCTATCCACCCTGCCCATCTCACCCACCCTATCCATTCATTAACATTCAAATGCTGGGCATTTGAACTTACCGTATGACAGCTAGTATCAGAAAATGTCAGGGTTTACTGTCTTCCTCCGACTCTACCCTGCTTCAGAGGAATTCCCCACGGGATGCTGTGCTCCACATTTCTGGAAGAGCTGGGCTGGGAAATTCCCAGAAGAAGTGAGGAGCAGCATCATGTCAGGGAGCTGTAATCGAGCGATAATTACCATTCCTTGGAAAATGTGGGGCAATGCAAGGCTCTGCAGTTCAATCGTACAGTTTGCCTTGCATTGTCTGCGTTTACTCAGCTTGTCAGATTTGTTTCATGGAGCAGGTTCTTGATTTCTGATTCTGTTTAGATGAATAACAATTTGGAAATTCGGAAGTGCCCCCTTTAAGAGTTTCCTATGAAAATAGTGCCATCATTTATACAGTGCCTGCTATTCCTGTTGAAATGTCTCAGACAAGGAATTACTTTTTGATGTACAGTGCGTGGTGTTACGTATACAAACATGGGGCAGAATTTTACTGGCTTGCCCTACCCATCGATGGGTAAAATCGTGCGAGAGCTGAGAACTCAGGATTACGCCCAATTTCTCAGCTCTCGTGATTTTATGAGAACCGGATTTCCGGTGAGATCAGCCCCTTCCCAGAAATGGGCGTGAGGCTGAATAATTTATTTAAATATATTTAAATTTGAATTTCTATGTGTTTAGTGAACCCAGCGATGAATCGTCCGGGCTCACTTGCCTTTATGGCTTCGCCGTGAGAGGTTCTCTCTGGCAAGGAAAACAGTTGTGCTGGCCTCACCAGTAAAACCGGAGGCCATTGAAGCCCCCCAAGGAAGCCGAGGGCAAGGGGTGTACCCCGTGGGCAGTGCAAGCCTGGCAGTGCCAGCCTGGCACCTTGGCACTGCCAGCTTGGCACTTTGGTGCTGCTGGCCTGGCGTCTGGCTAATGCCCAGTGGACACATTGGCACTGCCCACAGGGCCATGGCCTATGGGGGCGGGGCATATGGGGGCCCGGCATGAAAGGGGGCCCAATCGAGGGAGGGGGGCCTCTGCGCACTCTGCAATGGGATCAGATCGGAGGGGAGGAGGCCCTGCTCCCACTCTGCAACCAGATCGGATCGGGGGGTGGAGGACCGCTGCCACTCTGCAGTTGTGATCGGATGGGGGGGGGGGCGGGGGGGGGGGGGACCCGATCGGTCTGGGCGGCAGGGACTAGATGCCCATGCGTTTTCAGGCTCATGATCAGCCACAGACCCCCATGATTGTGGGGGCAGGGGGGGGGGGGGGGAGCTAGTTGAAGCTGCCTGCAGTAGCAGGGGCCTGACGGCTCTCTCTGTCTGTGAGACCCATGCAGTTGCTATTGAGCATGTGCAGAATCAGAGGTCTGCACATGCGCAGTAGCTCCCTCTACAGACTGGCTGGTGAATTAAGCCCAGCCCATTGCCTGCAGCAGTTAGAAACGATATAAACCATTTTTTCAGTGACTCAGTGTATAAGATTGGGCGTGAAAACCCGTGCAAAAAATGGATCAGGAACTTTCCCATTTTCACGCAAGCTGGACACTTCAATTCAATCTCATAAAATTCCACCCAAGGCAACAAATCACAAACAGTCATTAAGTGAACAGCCAGCCAATCTGTTAATCAATCTGGCAACCTAACTGTAACTTTTACTGAAACAACTGTTTATGAAAACAGTTTATAAAAGGTGAAAAGGTTAAGGCTGGGGCGGCATGGTGGCACAGTGGTTAGCACTGCTGCCTCACAGCGCCAGGGACCCGGGTTCGATTTCCAGCTTGGGTCACTGCCTGTGCGGAGTCTGTTATCCCTGTATCTGTGTGGGTTTCCTCCGGGTGCTCTGGTTTCCTCTGACAGTCCAAAGGACCTGCTGGTTCGCTGCATTGGCCATGCTGAATAGTCCCTCGGTGTACCCGAACAGGTGCTGGAATGTGGCAACTAGGGGATTTTCACAGTAATTTCATTGCAGTGTTATTGTAAGCCTACTTGTGACACTAATAAATAATACTTAAATTTTATTTTACCAAGTCAGAAATGGAGAAAATGATTCATGAGCAAATTCAATTATTGTATCAAATGTGAGTCACAGTCACTTTGATGGAGAGACTTTCGCCGGAATTCTACCGCCTCGCCCGCCACGGAATCGGAGCGGGCGAGTGGCGGACAACGGAAAAGTCCGTTGTCGTCGGGCAGGAATTTCTGGTCTCGCTCGAATGAGGCAGTAAAATCCCACCCTTTGATACCCAAATCAATCTCCAACATCAATTTCATCAGTTCGAACATAACCAGAGCACTTTTAGCAAGAATTCTCTCATGATTGACAGTCCTATTGATTCAACACAAACCCTCATGAAGAGTTTCTCTTCCTGTTGTCTTTTACAAAGTATCGCGCTGTTTTTATTCCGTGAGGTTGCTGATTGCAATTACACAACATTTGATAAGATAATGCAGTCGATGCATAAACAGGAAGGACTTTGTTGCCTAGTTATGGGCATTCTTGATTATAGACCATAAGATGTTTAAATGTTATCTTCAGCACAACACCCGATAGATTAAAGCTTCTGAAGAGATAATATTTATGTAAAGAACTAGCATTTATATAGCAATGTTTAAAACCTCAAGCCCGTGCTGAATACTTCACAGCTAATGAAACACTTTTGAAATGTAACCACTGTTGTAAGGTGGACAAATGTAGCAGTCAATTTGCACACAGCAAGGCCCCACTAACAGAAAGAGACCAATTATCTTTATACATTTAAGTACCCTGACTTCCGATTAGAATCGAGCTCATTACACGAAAAGACTTAAGAGTTTGGGGTGGCAGACGTCAACTACTGTTTTCCACTTATTCTTGTACAGATTGTACTACAGTAAGCATTATCTACCCTGCACTTAGGAGGTAATGCACCTTGGCTGAACTTTGTTCTATATGCTTTGCTTGGTTATCTACATATCATAATTTATATGATTAGACAGAGTCAGGAAGATTTTGAAGCGCAATAGTGATATATATCACTGGGTAACAAGTTAAGATTATAAGAAGGCAGATGATGTTGATATCATCCAACAAACATACGTGGCAACAATTAGTAACTCTTAATACATGAAAGAAAAGCGGGCACTGAACTCATTGTACTGGTCTGTATCAAGTCAGCAATTATGCCACTATACAAACTTGATTTTAAACATGTTAGGTGGACGAAATTGTCTCCAATGTACACCAACAACTGGATCACCTCATGTGAAATTCATTGGTGGAGTTTATTCTCAGCCACACCAGGACCAGTTTCCAGTCTGATTCTAATGTACTGTAAATACTGAGTGATCACTTGGAGTGTCAATCACTTACTGTTAAGGCCAAGATAAGATCAGTAGTTACTGTTTGAAGCAATGGAGAACAGCAGGAACAGGGAGGCATGTTTTTTTTTAAAAGGGGATTTGCTGACCATGCTGTAGGAACGGGAACATCTTAAAATCATAGCATTATACTGCACAGAAACTGGCCAAATGGCCCATCATAGCTGTGCCAGTTCTATGAGTGAGCTATCCATTTTGTCCCTCTACTCTTTCCCCTTCAGGTTTTGTCCAATTTCATTTTGAAATGTACTGTTGAATCTCACTGAATATGAAAACAATGTCAATTGGGGCAGTATCTGGCCATTTCTTCTTGCTCATTTGTAGTCAAAGTGGTTGTTCATGTTTGCTTCAGAATAAATAACATGGAGAACAGCCATGGCATTTAAAATTCTATCCACCTTTTGATAGTAGGAGCAGGCAAAGTAAATGGACTGATAATCCAGTAGCTCTCATATTAGGATCCAGGATTGAGGTAATGATTTGATTTGATTTGATTGGATTTATTATGTATTAAACATGTATTAACATAGACATAGACATGTTAACATATTAACATAAACATGTATTAACAGACAGTGAAAAGTATTGTTTCTTGTGTGCTACACAGATAAAACATACCGTTCATAGAGAAGGAAACGAGAGAGGGCAGAACGTAGTGTTACAGTCATAGCTAGGGTGTAGAGAAAGATCAACTTAGTGCAAGGTAAGTCCATTCAAAAGTCTGACAGCAGCAGGGAAGAAGCTGTTCTTGAGTCGGTTGGTACGTGACATCAGACTTTTGTATTTTTTTCCCGAAGGAAGAAGGTGGAAGGGAGAATGTCCAGTGTGCATGGGGTCCTTAATTATGCTGGCTGCTTTGCCAAGGCAGCGGGAAGTGTAGACAGAGTCAATGGATGAGAGGCTGGTTTGCGTGATGGATTGGGCTACATTCATGACCTTTTGTAGTTCCTTGCAGTCTTAGGCAGAGCAGGGGCCATACCAAGCTGTGATACAACCAGAAAGAATGCTTTCTATGGTGCATCTGTAAAAGTTGGTGAGAGTTGTAGCTGACATGTCAAATTTCCTTAGTCTTCTGAGAAAGTAGAGGCATTGGTGGGCTTTCTTAACTATAGTGTTGGCTTGGGGGGACCAGGACAGGTTGTTGGTGATCTGGACACCTAAAAACTTGAAGCTCTTGACCCTTTTTACTTCTTCCGAATTGATGTAGACAGGGGCATGTTCTCCTTTATGCTTCCTGAAGTCGATGACAATCTCCTTCATTTTGTTGACATTGAGGGAGAGATTATTGTTGCCGCACCAGTTCACCAGATTCTCTATCCCATTCCTGTACTCTGTCTCGTCATTGTTTGAGATCCAACCCACTACAGTGGTGTCACCAGCAAACTTGAAAATTGAATAGCAGGGGAATTTGGCTATACAGTCATTGGTGTATGAGGAGTATAGTAGGGAGCTGAGAACACAGCCTTGTGGGGCACCGATGTTGAGGATGATCATGGAGGAGGTGTTGTTGCCTATCCTTACTGATTGTGGTCTGTTTGTTAGGAAGTTCAGGATCCAGTCGCAGAGTGAGGTGCTGAGGCCCAGGCCACAGAGTTTGGAGATGAGTTTCGTGGGAATAATAGTGTTGAAGGCTAAGCTGTAGTCAATAAATAGGAGTCTGATATAGGTGTCCTTGTTATCTAGGTGTTCCCGGGTTGAGTGCAGGGCCAGGGAAATGGCGTCTGCTGTGGACCTGTTGCAGCAGTAGGCAAACTGTAATGGATCCAGGCAATCCGGGAGGCTGGAATTGATTTGTGCCATGACTAGCCTTTTGAAGCACTTCATAATGATGGATGTCAGAGCCACCGGCCGATAGTCATTAAGGCATGCTGCTTGGTTTTTCTTAGGTACCGGGATGATGGTCATCTTCTTGAAGCAGATAGGGACCTCAGATTGTTGTAAAGAGAGGTTGAAGATGTCTGTGAATACCCCTGCCGGCTGATCCGCGCAGGATCTGAGTGCACGTCCGGGTACCCCATCCAGGCCAGTCGCTTTCCGTGGATACCTGGATCACTACTAGAATATCCTGCAACTTGGCAATATTTCCTGCAACCTGCCGGTATTGTGACTGCTTGCAGTATTCCCCCAATAAGCTCACATCTGGCAGGAGAGGAGAGGGAAAATATATTCTTCCTGATAATGTTAATGACAATAGTGAGAATAAAATCCTGAGGATGGGACAGACAACCTTCCTGACTGAAGGACTTTCACTTTTGGGAAACTGAAGGAAGAATAAGCTTCACACAGTTAACTTTCAAGAAAGATTTATTCAATTAGCATGTAATACATTTCAAGGAAGTCCTTCCTTCTGGAATACTTATAATTAGGCAACAACACTGACTCTGTATCAGAAAGAATGTAAGAAGTTTAACAACACCAGGTTAAAGTCCAACAGGTTTATTTGGTAGCAAAAGCCACACAAGCTTTCGAGGCTCTGAGCCCCTTCTTCAGGTGAGTGGGAATTCTGTTCACAAACAGAACTTATAAGACACAGACTCAATTTACATGAATAATGGTTGGAATGCGAATACTTACAACTAATCCAGTCTTTAAGAAACAAAACAATGGGAGTGGGGAGAGCATCAAGACAGGCTAAAAAGATGTGTATTGTCTCCAGACAAGACAGCCAGTGAAACTCTGCAGGTCCACGCAACTGTGGGAGTTACAAATAGTGTGACATAAATTCTGATTCTAGGATCGCATGATAAAGACTCAGGAGGAAAAAAGCAGAAATATTTATGTGAAATAGTGTGACATAAACCCAATATCCCAACCATTATTCATGTAAATTGAGTCTGTGTCTTATAAGTTCTGTTTGTGAACAGAATTCCCACTCACCTGAAGAAGGGGCTCAGAGCCTCGAAAGCTTGTGTGGCTTTTGCTACCAAATAAACCTGTTGGACTTTAACCTGGTGTTGTTAAACTTCTTACTGTGTTTACCCCAGTCCAACGCCGGCATCTCCACATCAGAAAGAATGCACAGGGTAATGTCTCCATTCTCACTAGAGTCAGTTAAACTAATGTGCCTCACTCTTTGGGAATGCTCTCTCACTCTCTCTCTCTCCCTCTGTTTATCTATCTACCTACCTCTCTCTCTGTAACAAGTTACTATTAATTATCCCAAAACTAAGAGACAAAGGATAAAAGGAGTAAGTGCAACCTGATTGCTCTATGAAAGTACGCTATGTAATGACTGAAGCAGATCCCTAACATATGTTACGTTCCTTCTCTCCCCGTTCCTCCTCTCCCCGTTCCTCCTCTCCTGCACCATGACTCACGAAACGTACATGAAAAAGTGCAATAAGTGCAGCACTAATATTGGTCAATTGCCATAAAAAATTAACATTGACAAAAATCAGCAATTTTCTCAACATACAGAGTTCTCCGTAGATATTCAAACCAGAGGTGGATTTGTTCCTCATGTTCAATGCATCAAACAGATTAAAATCTTTACATTCCAACATTCTTCTTTGTCTATTCAAACACAAGGAAACATAGAAATTACTTTTGTGGTTCTACACATGTTGAAGCATGTTTGGTTCTCCATCCAGCACAATGATTCACATCAATCCTGAGGTTCAAATAACCGGAACTAATTTGAGAATCCATCAACTAGTGTCTCCCTACAGCAAGTGAGTGGACCTCCCATTTTAATCAAATGTAAGTTTACAGTTTGAATTTCTCAGTAGTTTTAGATTTGTGTCAGATCATCTTAATCAAAAGAACAGTGATTCCCCCTAGCTATAACCCGTTCATATAAATATAACATTTCTGATTTCACTATTTTGAGTGGCAAATGTGTCAAAACCAATCACTGCTTTATTATATAAAGTGATAGGCAATTCTGTCACCTTAAATATAGTGCTACGCAAGGAGGGAGGAAACATTTCCAATGTTTCCACTATGATGCAGTCATGTCAACACCATTGATCAGACAAGATGATACTTGGTATCTCTATTCATTGCAGCAGATAGTCGCTCATTTGTCCCATTCCACACCTCATAGCATCTTTGTCATAAGCTTTGAGCATTGATCTGTACTGTTGCCTCACAGCGCCACGGACCCGGGTTCAATTCTGGCCTTGGGAGACTGTGTGGAGTCTGCGCATTCTCCCTGTGTCTGCGTGGGTTTCCTCTGGGTGCTCTAGTTTCCTCCCACAGTCCAAAGATGTGCAGGTTAGGTGGATTGGCCATGCTAAATTGTCCCATAGTGTCCCAAGATGTGTAGGTTGTGGGGATAAGCCGTGGTAAATACGTGGGGCTATGGGGACAGGGCCTGGGTGGGATGCTCTATTGGAGAGTCAGTGCAAACCCGATGGGCTGAATGGCCTCCTTCTTCACTGTAGGGATTCTATGATCGTGATCGCTCCTCCTAAATTGCGATGAATGCTTATCACTTGTGATAAAGTCAAGAAAGCTATCCTAGCACAATATGCTTGCATCTGTCAATGTGAGTTGTACATCCTCCTTCACTTCATCTTACATGGTGCAACAACAAGCAACCGTCTGTGAGAGCAGGGAGGAGTGCAGATCAGACCTCAATTCGTCTTCTTGCCAATCAACTTTTGATGCTTTTGTGATAAATTTGGATTTCCAAGCAATCCTGTGAATTGTATTTCTGAACATCCTTCGTCGTGGACATTTGAATAAAATGTTTATATCTTTAAAGTAACCCCTATAATTTTTCAAAATGTTGTTTCTTTGTCCTGACATTTCTGACCACTTGCAAAATGGGCCAAAATCGTAACTTTCGTCTCGTACTGGTAAGAGGTGTATGAGTATGTTTTCTACTTACCTGTTTGTTCGGTGCAATGATACAAAGAGCTACTGCACATGAAAGGAAAATTAGGCTTCCAATGCATATCAGGGTTAACTGAGCAATGCCGAGTGCTGTCATGCGTGTTGTTAGAGAATCCCTGAACATCTTTGCAGTTTCGTCATCAACAGTTCCGGTCTGGCATTAAAAATAAATTAAGAACTTTTTTTATGTGTTGCACATTATAGCATCAGCTTCTATCAGTAAAGTCCGCAAGTAAAAGTGTAAATAAATTCCACTCATTCTACAACTCTGAACATAGGAGTAGGCTAATCAGGCCTCAAGCCAGACAACTAAATCATGGCTGATCTTAACTCTGCATCTTAACTGCAACTTAACACTTAATTGCTTCTTAACTCCATCAAAGCATACACAATGCATAGAAAGCTCAGGTCTTGCAAAATTAGAAAGATTAAAAGAACACAAAGGATGAAATGAAGGGAATAGAAATAGAAACTTGCAAGAGACATCAAAATCAACACATAATTATATCAAGAAAAAGGATGGTCAGCAGCCTTGAAAACTAATATTGGTGATAATGTCAATGAAAACAAGGAAATGGCAGACATCAGGGGTTTACATCTGTGTTTACTGTAGATGATGATATGTCAGACATCCCAAGGAAACTAATACTGAATTAGCGATAGGGACTCAACAAGAATAATGTAAACAAAGCAACAGTAATGAAGAAAATAATAGCACTGAACAGTGGCAAAACTCCAGAACCAGATGGCTTCCAATTTAGGGTTATCAAAGGAAGTAGATGAGAATGTTGCATGTGCCCTAACTACAATCTTCCAAAGTTCTTAGATTGGAAAATTGTGCCCATCACAATTTCAGAAGGTTGACAGAGGGAAAGCAGGGAATGATAGTTCGCCTGACATTTCTTGTCAAGCAATTATTAGAGTCTATAATGAAGGATAGGGTAAATCAACACCTTGGAAATGCTCAGCTGATCAAAGAGAGCCAACATGGAATTGTGAAGGGGTAAGTCATGTCTGATAAACCCGGTTTAAATTTTTTTTGAAGAGGTGACTAAACTAGTGGACATGGAAATGTCTATGGATGTTATTTATAAGGATTTCTAGAAGACATTTAATAAAGTCCCTCATGAAAAACTATTAATTAAAGTTGATGTTCATTAAATTGAAGACAGATTGTTGGCCTGACTGAAAGTTTGACTGAGCTAGGAGACAGAGAGCAGGAACAATGGCCAGAATTTTTCCATCCCGCCCGCCCGCCATGGGAATCGGAGCGGGCGAGGGGCGGACCATGGAAAGATCCGTTGACCTCTTGTGAGATTTTACGGTTTCGGGACGAGCGAGGCCATAAAATCTCGCCCATAATCTAGGGACTCCTATTGAGATTATGCGACTGATGAAGTCCTGCAGGAATCTGTGTTGGATCCTCACTATGATTATATCGGTTAATAAATTAGATGATAGAATAGAAAGTCACATATCCAAATTTTCCAATGAGTCAAAAATGAGCAGTTTAAAAAACACTTAAAGCTATATAGAGATGCAGATCGATTAATAGATTGGCACTGTGGCAAATTTAGGCAAATGTAAAGTTATCCACATTGGACCGAAAGCAAACAGAAAAAGATACTTTCTAAATGTTAAAAAACTAGTGTTGTGACAAAAGCCCCTCAAAGTCTGGAGTAAGCTAAAAGTAGGAAATCTTTATTACAAGCAAATAAAGGAGATTCATTAGCTAACAGCATTAGCTTGTAATGAAGATTTCCAACTTTCAGCTTACTCCAGACTCTCAGTGGCTTTTGTCCACAACACTAGCGATAGGTGGAAGTTTGAAATGATTCAGTGATTCAGGTACAAAAATCATTGAAATGCCATGAGCAGGTACAGAAAAATGGCTAATATGGTGCTGCCCTTTATATCAGGAGGACTGGAATACTAGAAGGTAGAAGGCATCCTTCAGCTACACAAAGCCCCAGTTAGGCCACACCTGGAGCAGCAGTTCCGGGCATACATTTTAGGAAAGATATAATGGTCTTGGAGTGTTCGAGTGCAGCGTAGATTTACCAGAATGATAGCTGGACTTCAAAGGTTAAATAATGAGAAGAGTCTAAACAAACTTGGCGTGTAATCCCTGGAATTTACAAAGTTAACTTTGGATTTGATCAAAGTGTAGAGAGATAAAGGGGAACAGATAAGACTGAGAGAGAAAAAAACTATTTCTGCTGGTTGGAAAGTCTGAAACTGTAGGGACACAGTTTGATAATTAAAGGCAGATCATTCATGAGTCAGATTAGGAAGCAATTGTTCAATCAAAGCTTGGGAGAAATTGGACCCTCTATTCCACAAACAGCAATTTATGCTGGATCAATTATCCATTTTAAATCTGAGATTGACAGGTATTTGTGAGCCGAAGGTATAGAGTCACATAAGGCAAAGCTTGGTATAGGGAGTTGGGTTGCAGAACAGCAACTCTGCCCACTTTAGTTCTGCAACCCTTAATACCCTAGCTTATCCAAACTCAGTCTTGAAATTTTCAATTGATCTACCTGCAATGGCTTTTTGAGGGAGAGAGAGTTTCAGATTACCACTGCCTTTTGTGTGAAGAAGTGCTTTCTGATATCACCCCTGAACGATCTATCTTTAATTTTAAGTGTGTGCCTCCTTGTTCTGAACTCCCCCACCAGAGTAAATAGTTTTGCTGTACCTACCTTTCCGAATCCATAATGGGACAGCACAGACAGTGTACTTAACCTCTTGGCATGATGGTGATATTGGCCAGGATTCTCCGATGTCGTCTACCCTGCCACCACTGCCAGCAAGAACGGAGAATTTGGCGCTCAGCCAAATCTCTGTTCACAGCAGCGGGACTGGAGAATCCCAGCCGCGGGCAAGGTCGGAGCATTCTGGCCATTGTGTTTGGAGGGTATGAGTGAACAGCCTGGACTTTACATGATTTATACTGTCCCCTTGGACTGCACTATAATTAGGGAATGCGGACCCGTGGTTGTGTGAAGTGAAACACATATGGTCCCTTCTCACGAACTTCCTACAGCAGGTAAAATGTATCTTTGAATTAATTGAACACAAAAAGTTGATTATGTTACCAGCCCTCTCCTAGCTTGATTAAAGAATTCCAATGTTTTTATGCTAACAATTAAAGTTTCAAAATTAATATGTGGAAACCAAAGCGGTTTGGAGTAACTACAATTATCACTGCTTATCCTGCAATAAGTACTGCATTAGAAATATCGTATCAGGAATACATATTCATTTTCTAATCACCTTCATGAATAAATTCTGCAGTTGGTCTATAAATTTAGCAACTTCTCCTATCCTCACCCCTTGTTTAAATACAAATAAAACTAGTCTCTGATCTTCCTATTTTCTCCCAAGCTCATGTGCCTACATGATGCGAATGTGCCTGCATTATGATCCCATTTCCCAAGGTTAACAAATTGTTTCCAGCTAATTACTTGTAATTAAATTGAGTGTCACCTTCTTTCAAATTAGGCTAAAGACTCGTTGCTTTAGTGAGCGACCTTCAATCAACGTATTCCTTTTCTAATTGTGCTCTTGTTTTCCATGTTGTCTAAATGATATTTTCTTAGAGGCCTCTTTGATTTGCAGATGCACACACTAAGTCATTCCATACCAGAAAATAACCCCACGCTAAAATAACCCGATCGGTATTTTGAATCCTTTCCTGTTTCTAAACTGTATCTATAGTGACTCCACCTATTAATTACTTTAGCACTGATCCAGCCTTTCTACCCTATAATGGTTATTACTAATTCAACTTACCCTCACACTTCCTTCCTGCATTTAGTCACAGTGTATTTGGTGCCCAAACTCGCCTGGACTGCAATTGCTATCATTTCATAGCCTTCTCATTGCAATGGCACTTTTGGTTCCTTTATCATTCTAGCAATGTTTTTAGCATTGAAGTTGCCACTGCTGTATTTGATATGTATGTGACTCCAATGTCAAACTGCGTGGTTAATTCCAATGGCCTCAGAACAACAGCGAATGGCAATAAATGCTACCTTGCTGGTGACCTCACAAGATCAAATAAATAAATATATTTGGATTGTTCAATTGATTTTTTTTCTCCTACTCAGTTCTTCATATTTTTTGTTATTTCTCACCTTTTTTGAAAATAGTTAATCTTCCCATCTTCACTTCCGTATAGCAGTATTTGTCTGCCAACATCTTAATCTTTCCACTTCCTTGCATAATTCACCTGTCTATGGTATAACACTGCCAATTCATTAATTCTTCAGACACCTTACTTTTGAAATGGTGTAATATTGCTAGCTATGGTTTAAATAAACTGGTTTAATTTATAGAACTGATTCTAGGTATCACTGAGAACTGAAAATAAAATAGCATCAACCTTTTAGTTTGTTTCGCTCGTAAAGCAGCTGCTTACCATTGTAAATCTATAGTGCCCTTACCTCATTAAGCCAGACGAGTGGAAAAAATATTGGCTTCTTAATATTCTTTAATATTCTACAAAGAAAAATACATTATTTGAAAAATGTGCAACATCCAGTTTCTGTAACAGTGAGTTTGTCACTTGGTAGGGCAATTTGAAAAACAAAACATCTTAATTTCTCTTCAGTGCCTGTGAAGTGGTGCTTTTTTATAAGACATTCCCAATACGTACCATTACTATCCTCTGTAAACTTCACTTCCTCCAATTCTCTGCTATGTGTAACTTACCCCTCATGTGGTCACATCGACCCTGTTTACTGGTTACATTGCTTCCCAGCCCCACAAAGATTGACATTTGAAATTCTCATTCTTGTCTTTAAATCCCTTCATGGCCTTAACCAAACCACCTCCTGCCCATCCCCCCCCCACCCCCACCCCATTACTCGCCATCCCCTCCCCACCCCCCCTCACCCCCTGCACCTTCCAAACTCCTCCCTTCTCTGAAACATCCTCCAGCTTTTAAACCTTTCCAAAACTCCACATTCTACTCACTCCGGCCAGCTGCAGCGTTGCCTCCATCCGCGTCAGCCTCACACACTGGGGTTCTATCCATTTCCCCACCTTCCCCTGTTCCTTAAAGGCAATCCATAAAACCCATCGATTTAACCAAGTTTTAGAGTCCCACTCTCCTTTAATTTATTGCCTGAATTGTCTGATTCTGCCTCTGTGAAGCACCTTGCAACATTATATAAACGCAAGTTGATATCCCTGTTGCTGAATGATTGGAGATTGCTGGAATTTGCCTGATTTTCATTAGAATAAATTAAATTAAAGCCCTGGCTGAAACTGATTAAAGTGGGATATTTTCTTCAACATGTTAATTTATCTTCAAATACATTTCAAAGTACTCGTATTTGGTGTAATGGATCATTTGGATATGTTTGAAGGATGAACACAAATCAAACGTACTCAATTTTCGTTGACGGTTTAAACATTAAGTTGATTTGTATTCGTTTCGCAACTTTCAAGGTAAATCCAGTGACCTGCAGAGTGGAAAAAATAGTAAAGACATCATTCAAAGAAAAAGGATTTGTTGAATATTTCAGGTTAAACAGTGTGTATTATATAAAGAGATAATTTAACCCATTCTGGCAGTGTATGGTCCTGAGATGCGAGCCTCACTGTGAATGTCATTATACTGTTAGAAAGTCTCATTAGTGTTCCCCCAGGTTCAACCTCCCTTCAGCAGGCAAGCTTTGGGAAATCAAGCCCACAGACGATCGAAGTAAAACGGTGGTTAAATTTGAGACACACAGTCTAATTGACATATGAAATGATGGCCCTAACTCTGGGGAGCAATTTAATGGCCCTCGCCCAACCCACTTCTGTTAAAAACCAAAAGCAGAGGAATTGGCGGTCAGCTTTCCCTGCTTGGCAGGGTGTTAAAGTTACTCCCCCACCACTCCCCCCCCTCCCCCTCCCCCACCACCACCACCACCACCACCACCATGACTACTTCAATTCATACGCTTCCCAAATGCAGCTAAAACCTGGTCATTGGAGAGCCAATCTGCTTATCCCTAAGATTGTGAATCCAGGTGGAAAATGACATGTTTCAGCAACTTAATTTTGGCAAAGATATCCTGTTTCTAATTAAATATATGTCAGAAATGTGCTATTGTAATCAGTCATAAATTGCACAATGATATCATTCATATACACTACTTGGAAAAAGCATTAGCGAGGTCCTTAATGGATTATATTTTCACAAAGCTTTTAATTAGACTTTTATTGAGTGCTGAATGCCATAAGCAGGGTGTAGGATAAATTTGCCAGCGGCAAAGTGCCAGGAAAGGAAAATAGCTCAGTTGTGAGCTTGTTATAGTCATTTGCTAACTAATTTATTCTTCAGTGTAAATGCAGTTTTGTGCTACTTTTGCTGGGAATGAGCTAGGATTTGTTCAACCAGATGTTTGGGAGGTAAAAATAAAAGTTGTCACTTACAGGTTCCACATCCAGAAAAGTTTCATGTTCTTCCTTATTGGGATTCAGCCCATCTACCGCATTCACAATTTCATCACTTGCATATAGAAAGTGAGGGAGTGAAATATAAATGGGTTTCTCTGAAATTCAAACACAGCAGTTGTGAGTTGCAGTACACTTCAATGGAGTACCTCATAGTATTTAAGTATATGGAGTATTTAAGTCATGTCATAGAGTGTTCTGTGCATCAACTAATTTTGAAGGAGGAAACTCATGAATCAATAAAAATTGGACATCCATCCATTGCACAAGTGATATAATTACATTATCAAATGACACAGCAAAAGATCAGTAGAAGCATAAAATGAGAAAAGCTATTCAATCCATCCAACCCATTCTTCCCCCAGACCAATTTCTGTTTGGATTCTTACCTAATCTAATTCCTCCCTCACCTCTTCCCCTGATACATTATCAGCTGTATCAGTGCTCTTCCTTGCTCTCACCTGCACTGAAAGTTTGGTGAACCTCCAATTTTCACCCTTTCCTCAACCTGCATCTTCCATCTCCAATGTTCCCCTCCCCTTCCTGGACGTCTCTATCTCCACTTATGGGGACAGGCTATCAATCAATGCCTACCGCAAGTCCATTAGCTCCCACAGTTATTGTGATCGTGATGCTCCCAGCCAGTTTTCAATGAATACTCCATTCTCCCAGTTTCTCCATCCCCATCACATCTGTTCACAAGGTATGTGTCACCTTCCATACCAGTGCTTCCGATAGGTCTTACTTTCCCTTCAACCAAAAGGCTGACAATTTTCAGAACACCCAACCTTTTTCTAATCTCACCCCTTCCCCTTTATCCCAGAATCATGACAGGATTCCCTTGCCCTCAGATTCTAAGGCACCACCATCCTCTTTCAATGGATCACCTTCCACCATTTCTGCTACTACCAAACACTTTCCCCTCCCATCCCCTTTCAGAATTCCAAAGGGAACATTGCCCCCTCCCCAACACTTTGGTCCACTCTTCCATCATTCCCTCCCCATTGCACCTTCCCATGCATCAGGAGGGATGCAATACCCATCCTTCACATCCTTCCTTCTCACTGATCAGAGTCCCACTCACACCTTCCAGTTGAAACAGCGATTTACTTCTATTTCCTTCAATTTAGTATACGGTATTCACTGTTCACGATGTGGTCTCATCTACTTTGAGGAGACTAAATGCAATTTTGTTCAGTCTGTAAATGTGATTCTGAGTTTCATTTTACCAATGCAATTTTCTGCCCCACTCCCACTGCCTTGGCCTCCTATACCGTTCCATTGAAACTCAATGTAAGCTCAAGGAAGAGCACTTCACCTGTGGTTGGGGCATTTTGCAACATTCCAGACTCAGCATCGAGTTCAATCATTTCAGATCATTACCATTGTATCTAATCTTACGGTCAGCAAGTTATAGTAATGACTCTGCTCTTGATGCAATCATTTCTGATGAGCACATTAGTATAGACCATCCTTTTTGTCCTTTCCTCACCTTGACCACCACCCCCAGGCCCTTCTTTCCCAGTCTCTGTCTTTCTTTAAGAATATGTCAAATCTGTTATTTTTCTCCAATTAGGACAAAAGGTCATCAGCCTGAAATGTTGGGTGGGATTCTCCGGCCACTCAGGCCAATGGGACTCTCCAGTCTCGCTGCAGTGAACGAAGGTTTGGCTGAGCATCAAATTCTCCATCCTCGCTGACAGCGATGGCGGGGCGTGAATGGCTGGGAAATTTAAACTGCTAACTCTGCTTCTCTCTCCACAGATGCTGCCTGCCTTGTTAACTATTGGTTTATATTTCAGATTTCCACAGCATCCACAATCATTTGCTTTTATTTTGTGCAAACTATACTTTGTCTTTCTACGCTGCAGCCTACATAATTCAGCCATAACTGATTTATTTCCTTGACTTTCATTACCTGAACAGCTCAAGTGCCAACACATTGAACATTGTACTTGAGTATTGCTTTTCTGTTCATTCGACTCCCTATTCAGAATGGAGAACTACTGTCTGGTGAATTGAAGTACAAATCTCATGTGATCAAACGCTGATATTTTGGTCACATGAACCTCCAGTGACAGAGACATAAAAATCATAATTTAGAAACTTCAAATGAATCCAATTTTTACAAATGCTTCTGAACCATTTATTTCCATAGAACAGACTTTTCCAGCTCAGTGTTCATTGACACATATATCCAGCGCTCAACCTCTTAATAATATTTTGGGGTTAATTAAATAAATAGCACCAACTTTTGGCACATAGCAGACAGCAAACACAACATGCTGTACTTTCATTAATCTGGGAATACAAAATACAGGAAGAAGTCTCTCAACACCAGGTTAAAGTCCAACAGGTTTATTTGGTAGCACAAGCTTTCAGAGTGTCGCTCCGGAGACTCTCGGAGACTCTCACCTGAAGAAGGAGCGACACTCCGAAAGCTCGTGCCACCAAATAAACCTGTTGGACTTTAACCTGGTATTGTGAGACTTCTTACTGTGCCCACCCCAGTCCAACGCCAGCATCTCCACATCAATACAAAATACAGCAGAAGACATCTGTTACAGCCAGTCACCAGTTAAAGTGAATTTGTTAGTGTCACAAGTAGGCTTACATTAACACTGCAATGAGGTTACTGTGAAAATCCCCTAGTCGCCACACTCCGACGCCTGTTCAGATACACTGAGGGAGAATTTAGCATGGCCAATGCATCTAACCAGCACGTCTTTCAGACTGGGGAGGAAACCAAAGCATCTGGAGGAAACCCACGCAGACACGGGGAGAACGTGCAAACTCCGCACAGAGAGTCACCCACGCTGGGAACCAAACTCAGGTCCCTGGTGCTTTGAGGCAGCAGTGCTAACCACTGTGCCACCCATAACAAGTGCTCGGAGACTTTTACTTTGTGTTTTTGGAGTTTTGTCAGTAGAGATCTGTGCTATATTTCCTTTTCTTTAACTAATTTGGTATTTTTTCTAGACCTGTCTTTAAGGTTTATGAAAACTACACTTTCTAGTTGGGGCCTATACAATCACCCTCCCATTCTCTTGGCTGAGTTTAGAATTCACTGTACTGATGATCTGGGACATAAACACAGTTTCCTAACATTGTTGAGCGAGCACAACACATGCCAATATTACAATGATGTTAAACAGCGGTCATTATTCATCAGCACCTTTTTAATCAGCTGAGTTCATTGTATCAATGGTTGAATGTTAGAATGTTATGAAACACTTCTATCAAGTGACAAAGGGCTCATTGAAAGATCCCCTTGAAACTGAAGGCAAAATTCCAATTGAAAAACCTCATGGAAAAATAGTAAACAAGCTAAGCTAATGTGTAATGTGTTGTTTAATGATCTTATTTAGAGTTGTGTTGACCCAATTCTGTGGCCTAAAAGCAGAATTCCAGTGATGGTTTATTCCACAGGGTGGCACAGTGGCATAGTGGTTAGCACTACTGCCTCACAGCCCCAGAGACCCACATTCGATTCCCGGCTTGGGTCACTGTCTGTGCAGAGTCTGCACGTTCTCCCCGTGACAGCGTGGGTTTCCTCCGGGTGCTTTGGTTTCCTCCCACAGTCTGAAAAACATGCCGGTTAGGTGCATTGGCCATGCTAAATTCTCCCTCAGTGTACCCGAACAGGTGGCAGAGTGTGGCGACTAGGGGACTTCCATAGTAACTTCATTGCTGTGTTAATGTAAGCCTACTCGTGACACTAATAAACAAACTTAAACTTTCCTCACTTAATGGTCTATAGAACTTACTCTCTTTGCAAGCACTGATTCCCAGGATTCCTCCGAAAGTGCAATTCTGGGAAACGGACATGTCTTTGCAGTAACAGTGATTGTCAGGGTTCTCGAGAGAAGATGCAAGAGCTTTAGGAGGGATAACAAAATGATGGACCGGAATTCCCTTCAGCATCGCTTCTTGTTCAAATTCTGCAAAGATGGACCTAGGAGACAAATCAGTAAAACCGAATTAGCTTTGTTCATCCATTGCAAACAACAAAGATTGTGTTTAGAACCTTAGAATCCCTACAGCGCAGAAGGAGGCCATTCAGCCCATTGAGTCCACACTGACCCATGCAAATGGGCATCTGAGAGAGTGGTACATTATCGGGGATGCAATTTTTCACTTGAGATGTTAAATTAAGACACCCCTTGCCTGTTCAGTTGGATGTAAAAGATCCAATTACGTTATTCAGTGAAGAGCTAGGATATCGCCACTGTACCAGGCTCAAACCCACCCCCACCAGGGAACGCACTGAAGGGGTGGGTGAGGGGGGTAGCGGTCACCATTGGCAGGATCAGAAGATATATTGCAGATTTATTCATTCAATTTTAAATTCCACAACCGAGATTTAAACCCATGCCCCCAGACCATTAGCCTGGGCATATAGTTTACTAGCCTGCTACGCCACCATCTCCCCCCCAGCTGCTGTCAGAGAATCTGCAGCATCCATCTTGTGTATTCCTGTGTCGTATTGATCAATAATTTAGTTGGAGACAGTGTCTTTGTCTTGAGAAAATCATTTAGAAGTCATAGAAGTCATAGAAACCCTACAGCAGAGAAAGAGGCCATTCGGCCCATCGAGTCTGCACTGACCACAATCCCACCCAGGTCCTATCCCCATATCCCTACATATTTTACCCGCTAATCCCTCTAATCTACGCATCCCAGGACACTAAGGGGCAATTTTAGCATGGCCAATCAACCTCACCCGCACATCTTTGGACTGTGGGAGGAAACCAGAGCACCTGGAGGAAACCTACGCAGACACGAGGAGAATGTGCAATCTCCACACATACAGTGACCTAAGCCGGGAATCGAACCCAGGTCCCTGGAGCTGTGAAGCAGCAGTGCTAACCACTATGCTACCATGCCGCTCCATACCACTGTGCTACCGTGCCGCTCCTGTACCCTGTATTTACATTTAGCTCACCAAACGAGCTGGCCAGTGTTTATCAGTGTTCTTTGAAACAGTTACATTTACATTGGTGGACAAGATTGTTAATCTCTAAGAGTTCCAGGGAACTTCCAATGTCTACAATTTGTGTGTATTTTCAGTGGTATGTTACCTGCAAATGTCAGAAGAGAAAAAGTATAATTGCTTCCTCTGATGAAGAAACGGTGGAAACGAGCTTGCATCTGTCAAAAAATACAAAGTTGTTGTGAAAAATGTCAGTCAATGATTACCCACTAACAAGTTCAACAATAATCTGACGTCATGTATCACTCCAAGAGTGAGCACAGTCCTTGGTGATAATTCATTTCAGATTGTGGCTGCCAATGACTGGAACAAGGTACAACTAAAGCTGAAGGCAACTAATTTTATTACCATGGATGCCTTACTCAGAAGGTTCTGTTGACTGAGGGCAGCACAGTGGCATAGTGGTTAGCACTGCTGCCTCACAGCGCCAGGGACCCGGTTCAATTCCAGCCTTGGCTGACTGCCTGTGTGGAGTTTGCACGTTCTCCCCGTGTCTGCGTGGGTTTCCTTCGGGTGCTCCGGTTTCCTCCCACACTCCAAAGATTTGCAGGTTAGGTTGATTGGCCATGCTAAATTGTCCCAGGGTGTCAGGGATTATCAGGGTTATTATGTGGGGTTATTGTTATACGTTGGTGGGATTGTTGTCACTGCAGGCTCGATGGGCCGAATGGCCTCCTTCCGTACCGTAGGGATTTTTTTGATTCTATGACTGATACATAGAAACATAGAAACTAGAAGCAGGTGTAGGGCCATTCAACCCTGCTCTGGCCTTCATTTTGATCATGGCTGATCATCAAATTCAATACCTTGATCCACCCCTTCCCCCCCATATCCCTTGATCCTTTGGCCCCAAGAGCTCTATCTAATTTCTTCCTGAAGTCAGGCAGCATTTTGTCTTCAATTACATTCGGTGGTCATGAATTCCACACATTCACCACTCTCTGGGTGAAGAAATTTCTCCTCATCTCAGTTCTAAAAGGTTTACCCCTTATCCTCAAACTATGACCCCTAGTTCTGGACTCCCCCACCATTGGGAACATTCTTTCTGAATCTACC